>NC_133651.1:279317613-279654356 GCF_009905375.1 Apium graveolens | reverse complement strand
TAATTTTTTTTATGTTTTATTATATTTATAGTACTTTATATTTTATATTATATAATTTATATTTTAAGTGCTTTGTAATTTATATTTGTGTGTTCTGTATTTTTTATGTCCTCTATTTATATTTGTGTTCTCTAATTTTTTGCATGTTTTTCAATTATGTCCACTAATTTATATTTGTGTACTTTCTTATGTATTATACTTTTTTTTATGCATGTAAGTTAAAAATTATTTAAATTTATTATTTATAATAATTTATATTTTAAGTGCTTTGTAAATTTATATTTGTGTGTTATGTATTTTTTGTCCTCTAATTTATATTTTATGTCTTTTCTAATTTTTTCCAAGTTTTTCAATTATGTCCTCCAATTTATATTTGTGTACTTTTTTTTGTATTATACTTTTTTATACATGGAAGTTAAAAAATTATGTTAATTATGTTTTTATAAAAAATTATGCAAATTTAATTTTAAATTTGTAAATGTAAAGTAAATGGACAACTGAAAAAATAAATAAAAGAAAGAAAAAACAATGTACAAAGAAAATAAAAAATAACATTTTGTGCATAAAAACCGTAAACAAACGTTAAGTGAGGCCTGAGACAAGTTACAGGTTGTTACAGGTGTGACACATGTCAACACTACACTTAAGTTACTTAGTTACCATAGATAGGATTACCATTTGACCCCAAGCCTATATATGTATATATATATATACATATATTTGTGTCTAATATATATATATATGAAAGTCCTGAATTTAATTTTTTGTGTAATATAAGAATATATATATTATATGTATGTATATATATTATATATACATGTATGGTGTGGTCTATATAGATAATGAAAGTCCTGAATTTTAATTTTTTTGTGTAAAGATAAGATATAACACTTAAAGTATGACATGATTAGATATAAATATGTATTCAGTTAGAGGTATAAATGGTTGCGATGCACATAATCATATTTAATATATAAGTTTCTCTAGTTGATTTGTTTTGAATATTTAATTCACAAATATTTATAGTAGACTATAATGTGATAAATATGGTATATGTCGTCCACTGTGTGATTAAAGGTGGGTGTGAAGTGAGAGAGGAAGGGATGTCATAATTGGGGGTGCGAAGCAAATGGGCGTTGTGCTGTTTTTCGGGGCGTGGGGCGAAGAGAGACGAAGTCGCTTTTACTCAAGTTTGACCAATTAATATAAATAAATAAATTTATTTAAATAGTAAGATTTTTATGATTTTCGCATATCTTTTATTTATATATATATTTTTTTGTTATTAAATTAACGACTAACAATAATATTTTTGTAAAAATAAATTTTATTATCAATTTAATGTACTACCACTTTTTTTATAATTAACATGATTTTGTACTCAAGTTTCTCATGTATTAATATTGTTTATTTTTTATAATAAGAATATTATAATTATTATTTATTATTAATAATATAATAATAATAATATAATTATTATTAGAATTTTAATATATATGTTTTATAGACCTGCTATCAAATTAATTTTTTTATTTTAATGAAATTTAAAATTATTACTATTACTATTAATAATTATTTTTACTTTATATTTAAAATTCACTTATTTATTATTAATTTGATAATTAATATTATGTATTATCGTCTTTAGAATTTAACTTACGTTAAAAATAAGTACAATTTTATTTTTGTAAACAAAAAAAATTGAATCATTAATTAAAAGAGGAAATTTCATTGAATATTAGGTTTTAATTTTCGAAACAAATAAAAAGGACAAGACATGACTGCCACAATGCCAAATAGAAAAACAAGGTCAGGGTGATATAATATTTTTATTGTTTTGCTTTGATAATTAAGAACCTGCCTCTGAAAATATAACATTTCTAACTAAATTGTTATATATATACACATGTACGTACATACATACATATGTTTGTATGAATATATGTATGTATATATATGGATACATGCATGCGTGCATGTATTTATATAATAATTAGTTATAAATAAATAAATATATAAATAGATAAATAAATATATATATATATATATATTAAGTATGCAATAATCAATCGATATTAGTAAGTCACTTATGGATAGTTTATGTATATGATGCATGCATGTATCTCTATAATAATTAGTTATAAATAAATATATATACTAAGTATGCAACAAGTAATCGATATTAGCAAGTCAATTATGTATTATATGAATTCTTATGCGAGAGTTATCATTTAAATTTTTTATACTAATATTTTTAATAGAGTATGTAAATTTTATGAAGAAATTATTTTGATATGACTTGCATATTAATGATGTTTTAATTGAGGGCAATAAAAATTACATGAATAAACCGTATTAAATATATAATAATAATGAGTTGCATATTAATGATGTTTTAATTGAGGTAATAAAAATTACATGAATGAATCGGTATTAATTATAAAATAATGAATGAGCATTAATGGTTAAAACAAATCATGTATGGATATTAATTACTGTATGTATGATTAAATTTGCTGAGCGAAACCTCTTTGTATTACATATATAATAGATTTTGGGGATTCTATGATTTGAAAAGTTAGGCACAACTAGTTTATAGCCCGTGCTTTGCACACGGGGATCTCAAAAATTATTTAATAAAATAAATTTATAATTCAAATTGAATAATATGATTATAAAAGATTAAATTATCTATATAATAAGTGTATTGCATCTATATATGATGATAAATTTATTTAAAAACTACTTTCGTTATATATGTTATTTTTATGTTATATATTTTATGAGATTATTTCTATAAATATATATGTTGAAATTTAAACTTAAATTTAAATTAAAAACTTATCATAAGTAACACAATTCATATTTAAAATTGTATTACAAAGTTTTATAATAAAAATGGGGTCATATAAGTATATGGATCTTTTATAAATCTAATATGGATACCAAACCTAAAATGGATAGTTCACTGTGTCATATTAAAGTTAAAAATCATATTAAAGTTGTTCACAATATGGACAAATTAGAAGACCCGGGTTATGCAGCTTGAGATGGGGACAAAATGTAAAGTTAATTGGTTACCCCTCTTTGGTTCGGGCAAAAATTTCATTAAAGGCTATGTTGCGCACCTTGCGAAAAGAAGGGCAGGGTTTTCTGGTTGAGCTTAATCATTTGCATAGTAAGAAACCATTGGCAAAAGTGGTCGAAAAGTCAGATATCAATATTCATTCTTTTTTACAAGGAGTGATGTTGGGGATATGCTATATATTCACTGTTACGCGGGGCTGCCGCCAATAAGAGGGCCTGAACACACAATAATTCTGAAAGATACCCTGTAGGAGTCCAACCATATCGGTACCCTGAATATTAAAAAGATGAAGTTGAGCGCCTAATCAAGGAAATGCTTGCTGTGGGTCTCATAAACCTTTCCATCAGTTTTTTTTCTCGCCCGGTTATATTGGTAAAGAAGAAAGATGGTTCATGACATTTTTATGCCGATTATAGAGCGCTTAATAAGGAAACCGTGCCGGATAATATCCCATTCCCATAACCGATGGTTACTTGACAAGTTACACGTGGAATAATTTTTCTCCAAGTTAGATCTTAGAGCGGGGTATCACCAGATTTTGGTTCATCCCGAGGACACCCACAAAATAGCGTTTCATAACCATGATGGACATTACAAATTATAGTAATGCCCTATAGATCGATGAACGCTCCAGCCACATTTTAATCACTAATGAATGATTTATTTAGGCCCTACTTGCGAAGTTCGTGCTCGTCTTCTTTGATGATATTTTGGTTTACATCAGCTCCCAAAAAGATCATGTGAAAAATTTAGAAGTTGTTTTAGAGACACTAGCTACTCACCAATTATTTGTTCACTTGTAGAAATGTGCTTTCGGACAAACTAAAGTGGCATATCCTGGCCATATAATTTTAGCACAGGGAGTAAAAATGGACAATGACAAGGTTCAAGCCGTGGTAGAATGGCCACTTCCGAAAAACCTGCGAGAGTTACGTGGGTTCCTTGGTTTAACAGGTTACTACTGTAAATTTGTGGAAAATATGCTCGGATTGCACAACCTTTAACATATCTGCTGCGTAAAGATTCTTTCGAGTGGTCTGCTAAGGCAACAAAAGCTTTTAAACTGTTGAAGCTGGCCATAATCAATCTGTCGGTGTTAGCGATGCTATACTTCAGTAAGGTATTTGTAGTGGAAGCAGATGCATTAGATTTTGGGTTAGGTGCTTTTTTAATGCAAGAACAACGACCCATTGCCTATTTCAGCAAGTTGCTAGGGCCCCCAAATCACTTGAAACCGATCTATGAAAAAGAGCTTATGGAAATTTATTTTGCTATCTTAAAGTGGAAACACTATTTGCTAGAAAGATATTTTATCCGAAAGTCTAAGATATATCACTCAACAACAGGATGTGGGTGCAGATTATGAAAAATATGTTTCCAAACTAATAGGGTTCACATTTAACATACAATTTAAGCCTGGAGCATCCAATCTGGTCGCTGATGCATCACCAAGAAAGATTATAGCAGGAACAGAATTGGGGGCACTGATCACATCCCACGAAATAGATTGGGGAAATTTAGAGAGCGAAGTGGACGCTGACCCATTCCTCCAATAAATCAAACATGGCTTAAAGTCGGGCAATAAGGAGCATGTGAGATTTCGACTGGTTTAAGATAGGCTGATGTATAAGACCGAGTTTTCGTGCCTCACAAATTCCGACTTAAACAAATAATCTTACAACAATATCATGACTCATCAGCAGGAGGTCACGATGGATATGTCAAATCATACCTACGGATTGCTGCGGATTGATATTGGGGAGGCATGGGGAAGGATGTTACACACTACGTACGTCAATGTGCAATATGTCAACATCAAAAAGGCATCTCAACAACTTCCTGCAGGTCTATTGCAACCTTTACCGATTCCTCTACATGTTTTGGATGACATTTCAATGGATTTTGTCGAGGGTTGTCGTGGGCATAATTTTCATATAAGACAGCTCCTCATACTTCCATCAAGCTCACACCTTTTAAGGTCTTCTACGGGTGAGATCTGACTCCAGTTCTGCGTATTGGCAAGGGCCATACACCAGTCGACAGTCTTGAAGAACAGTTGCAAAAGAGAGAGAGAGAGAGAGAGAGAGAGAGAGAGAGAGACTATACTTGATAAACTGCATCTCAATTTGCTCCGTGCTCAACAACTAATGAAGGCTGCTACTGATTTGAACATCGGGAAGAAAATTTCAATATATAGAAGAACAAGTATATCTGAAGCTACAGCCATACGGACATAGGTCCTTAGCAAAATTTCCATTAGAGAAGCTAGCAGCACGGTTTTATGGGCCATTTGAGATTTTACAGAAAGTGTGTAAGGTGGCTTATAAATTACAACTTCTATCCAAATACTTTAAATACATATGACTATATGAGAGACGGAGGCCAAAGGGCAGACTAGTCAATTTACGTCAAAGGGGATAATAAGGGAAGAGTGGAAAAGGTTAAGGCAACTAGATAATATTACATGTTCTTTCAATTGATAGAAGAGGCTGGACCTCTCGAATGTCCAGAAGTTTTCAATATATCCGTTGTATTAAGTGAACCATTTCTTATCTAATATACTATCAGTACTCTGTCTTTTTTTTATCTCTATTTCGAAGAAGTAGCGTAAGTTGTTTTGAGTGAGCAGTGAATGCATATCAGTCTATCATGGATAATACCAAGTGAGCAACCAATCACCCCATTCATTGATCATTTTTATCCGGACAAACAGCTTCATCAAACACTCAGCAACTCCAGAAGCACTTGAGGAATCCCTGTTTCTGTTAAGGATTTCAACAAACATATTTTATGCACTTATAATACACAATTTTAATTTACAAAATCCCAAAATTAAAAAAAATTATTTTCATATAAATTCTTTAAACTCAATAAATGTACAGATCAAACAAATGTAAACAGATTTAGGAATATTATCTAACACCTAAATATGGATTCCGTTTCCAGAAATACTAGCAGCCATACATGTGAATATGCACGTAATATAAAGTAGGGGATATTGATTAAAAATTAATCATTGAGCTGATGTAGCATGCAGTTTACCGATGCGTGGATAATGTGGCAATAACGTACATTTTTATACTTTTGAAACTTTTTGCATGAACTTGTTAGTTTTCAAGTGCCTTGATGACCATGTTTATCCGGATGCATAATTTTCAAGTAACATTCATGTTAATTAATTTTATTTTTATGGTAATATTTATGGGTTTGACTTGGAAAATGATTGAATTTTTACATGATACAGAGATCCTACAATCATAAATGTTTTATTAAAAATCCTCATTGATAACTTAAATAATTAACCTTGGAGAGCAAGAAAAATATATTATCAATTTAATTAGTAGTGTTAATCTAAAATAGACATGTATATTTTTAGTGCCTTACGTGTAAGTGCTTGATAAGTGGCATTTTATACCACTTACAACATCTTAATTGAAATCAAATATTTTGCGTATTTGATGCGTTTTTCTAGTGTATTTGCATTTCAAGTTATAACTTGCGTAATTAGGGAGATTTCATCATAATAAGTCAAGGGAAGTACTTGGAACCAGTTGCGGGGAGTTGTGCGAAGAATTCAGTAAAATCAGGAGCACAAAGTGGATTTTTCCAGAAGCAGTGCAGGCACCCGCCTGGGATGTGAGGCGACCGCCTGGAGATGCAGGCGCCCGCCTGGGAACTGAGGCGGCCGCCTGGGGTCGTAATTTTAGAATCTGGATTTTTATAATTTGACTTGTATTGGGCTTCTGAGACTGTTGTTTCTTGTGGACTTCTATATAAGTAATCTTGAGAGACGTTTCCCAACAAGAAGTAACAAGCAACAAGTATCAACAAGCGACAAGTAAGGAGCAAGGAGAGAAGATTAAGAAGACCGTTTTAGCACACCACAACGAAGAAGAGGAAGCATACGTTATCTTGTGATTCTTTTATTCGTTGTAACAGTAGATGCTAGTTTTCTTTACTTTGAACCTTAATACTTGATAAGTGGATTTTATATCCACTTGGAACGCTTTATTACAAGCTTAAATTGGTGTTTTGGACTCAAGTTGGTATTTTGATGTGTTTTTGTGTTATTACATTTCAGGTATTAGTTATATGAAGAAAATAGTTTTTAAAGGAAATATGATAAAAAGTGATCAGAATTGGAAGCCAAGGCCATTGTCAAGTTGTAGAGAATCTTAATAGCTTCGCGTGGGCAGTTGAATCGCCTAATTCTGACGAGTAGAACTCAAGTTATGGCCAAAACAAGATTCATCAGAAATTTTTCCACACAGGAGCTGAGCGCCCGCCCAGGAGAGCTGAGCGGCCGCCCGGGAGAGCTGAGCGGCCGCCCAAGGCGCGGCTGGTCGCTGATTTCGCTGAAAAGGCCTTTTTGAGTGGAATTTGATGATTTTAAGGGTCCAGGTCCACTAGGGGCGTATATATACTTAAAAAAAAAGGGTTTTCATCATCCGGGAAGATTGGGATACCAAGGAGAAGACCTAGAAGCACATAACAACTCTGAAAAAGAAGATCTTGTTTTCAACTTGTGATTCTTTGAATTAGTTGTAACTTTGTATGCCCGTTATCGTTCTTGTTGAACCTAAATCTCGTTTATTCGTACTTTGATTATTATTCAGTTTATTAAGACCTTGTTTTATACCATGCTTTCATTGGAACCCATGGTGACGATGAGTGTAACTCCTTAGTTTTGATGATCACAACACAGCAAGCCATCATGTTGTTATTTGAGAATGTTTGCAGGATATAACAACTTGATATCAGTGTTCTTTAAGTATCATGACAGCAAGCTATCATAAGACAGTAATCTATTTCAGCAAGCTATGATCAACAGTGTCAGAATAACAGCAAGCCAAGATGCACAGTCCAGATTCAACAAGGAAGTCGAATTTCATGGAGTTTTTATAGGATCTTCATATATATCAGTTGTAAGGACTTCTCTAATATAATAAATGTGCATGATATATAGAGAGCTCATTTATAAAACGTTTTTACTTATTCAAATTGATTTCCTAAAGAATAGGAGTTTGTTTCTCTTTCAAACTCTTTCTCCTATCTTCATTAAAACGTTTTATCCTCTACTAAATAGAAGAGATATTTTCTGAACGTTGGACTTTTGTGTTTCTCTTCTATCTAACGTACACATGAACGTTGGAAACCATCCCAACGATCTTACACGGTAGAATTGGATTCTAGCCGTTGTAATTTGTTGAGGCTGTTTTCAAACGTTAATGTGTGGTTATATAAGAGGTTTTCTTGCAGTTTTAAAAAAGACGAATTTCCAAGCAAAACACATACAACTCCTGATCTTTATTGTTTCTAAAATACTCTCGAACTCTAAATATATACGCGTATTTTATTGAAGAGAGTTTATAGTTTGAGTTGTAAACTTTATCACTGATTTGTATTGTTCAATTGTATTGATTAGTTGCTGGATAAGTTGGCTAGGAAAACAAGGGTTTAGTGGTACTTGCTAGAGGAGTTTGTACTACGAGGTAGTATAGTACTTAGAGAGCAGGTTCTTAAACAGGGTTTCAGCAAGCCATTATCAGCAGCTGGGATAAAGGGAGATATATTGTTGTATCTTGTAGTTGTAACCTTCATTGATCAATAATATATTCTCTTACCAAGTTGGTAAGGGACCAGGACGTAGACCATAGGGGATTAGGGGTCGAACCTGGCTAAAATTCTTGTGTGTTCTATTTACTTTCCTGCACATATTTTCTGTATTGCATTTAGTCATCTCAGCTTACTATCATTGTCAGATTATAGTTCAGTTGATAAAATCTCAGTAAGCTATTATCGGGTAAAATTTAAAAGTAATCCTAGTTAGCCATAATCACCCATTCACCCCCCCCTGTAACACCCCCAGATCCGGGGTCGGGGATCCGGGTTGTCACGGTCTTTCTTTCCACAATATCACTTCACTTAATTAATAATAAATAACCTCATGCTGTGACCCCATACTAACACACACCACAACCCGTTATAGTCTCAGAGATGAAATTGAAATAAGTACAAGTCTTTGAATCCACCATTTAAAAGTTATTACAACCCAAAATGATTACTTGATAAATTTACAGTTAATTGCCATTATCTGCCACAAGTTATAATTATACATAATTTGATTCTCAAAAGTAGATGGTCTGAACTACAATGGATCTACCTCTGCAGCTATAGCAGCTACAACATCATCGGGAAGACGCGGGACGCTTCCCACGCGCTTGCGCTGGGTCTGCTGGAGTCTGGCCATCTCTCCTAACTGTTGTTGTGTGATGAAGAAATAAAGCAAGAGTGAGCCTTACAGCTCGCAAGATAATACATAGTGATAACAATAATATAAGTATCTAAATGGATACTTACTAGAATCTCTATCATGTGTAAGATAATTACTTACTAGATATAAGTAAAAACAAGGAATGAAGTTACCAATACTTCACTACACTTATATCATTTATAAAGCTACTTGAACTACCACCGTTCAAAGTATTATAAGTTTTAAAAAAAAACATCCCATAGATGAGACCACAAGTTAAGACTTGAATAGATTCAATCTTTGAAATATTATTGAATGAAAAAAAGTTACGAGATACTTTATTTAGTCCCGATATATATATATCCACATATATATCTCTTAAACATTTCCTGGAACCTCTGTTATGTAAAGCACGAACAGAGTTTGAAACATCCAATGAATTTTGGAAAAGAAAAGAATTTTGGCATAAACCAGATATCTTGCTGATCAGGCAAAGATACCAATAAGTAACCTTTTCTACTAGTAGATGGATGAATCCCCCACCGGTCATCACCCTGGCCACATAAGGACCTTGTGCTGGACCGCCACCCGGCCTCTTACGCGTTGATGGACTGCCACCCAGCCACTTACACTTTGATAGACCGTACCCCGGCCTGTCGCTTATGCCGACTCAATTAGATGGGCTTACTTCCTGAACATTGGGCAAGTAATCAATTCATTTATCAAAACAGCAACCTTGTTGCGAATATAAAATACACCATAGAGCCGGATCCCCAAGATTTTGAGCGAATATTCAAGTCTCCTTCGAAAGGAAGATCTTAAATCGGAAACGAGTTTTGGGATCCGCTCTAACTTTTAAAATCATTTTGAAGACTCGAAAACATTTTTAAGAATGTTTGGAGTAAAGCTGATTTAATGAAATAAATCAGTCCCGATATATTAGAAAATATCTGAATATTATTATTTAAATAATAATCTCATAAAGAATTATCTTTATAAAAATAATTGAAGTAGAAGTATTACAACTTATACTTGAAACGAGTATTAAATAACCAAAGATACACTTATATGAAAGTATTATCTTTATTTGAATAATCGAAAATAAGTTTGATTATTGACACCTTATTCTTTAATAAAATAAAGAATATATTTTAGTAATAAGCGGAGTCATAATACCTCGAATGAATATTATAAATAATATTCATAAAATAAAGGAGTCATACATCCTCGATTGAATATCCAAGTAATATTCAATAATAACATAAAGGAGTCATAAGTCCTCGGATGAATATTCGAAATAATATTCAATAATAAAATAAAGTTATCGAATAAACCTTATTCGATTAATAGTTTTGAAAACTATAACCATATATATATATATATCCATATCCATATATACAAAATCTACTCGGGATCCTCGACTCCCGGTTTTAGAAAATATTTTCACCTTTGGGTCCCTATACTAAGGGTATATGCAAGTTACCGCTATCCTCTAGTATAGGTATTATGCAACTATAAGCATTTGAACCAACAGATATATAAATCAAGAATATGAAACAGGCATACATATATACCATATCACATGCTACAATATAACGCAAGAATTTGCTAATAACCAATATGCATTTATCGCAAGATCATGCATATGCACATATTCATCACAACAACAGTATAACGGGTAGAAAACTTGCCTGAGCGACTTGGGGTGATAAAAGGCTCGGGACGAGTCTGGTAACCTATAAACAACAAGTAAGTTGGAATTAAACCAAAATCACTTGTAAATCTATACTTTAATTAACTTAGACTCTAACGCTTATTTTGCGCTCACTGATTCGCTTAAGTCACTCGGGTACCCTCGGCTCCACCATTTTTAATAATTTAACCTTTACGAGTTTTAAAGCGATTCCTTCGCGAGTGTCTTACCAACTGCCTAACACACTTACCATAAATGTTTCATACATTAATTAACCCTTTTTGGTCTTTAACCTATGTTTCAAAGTAAGGCGAGGGGAAAAGTTTCGTTCGCGAAACGCCGTTACTTGAAACGGTCGTTTCTCCTAAACCGTGCATCGGAATCGAACGAACTACATATCAAAACGAAGCTCGTAACATGAGCTATCTAAACATGGCAGTGGTCATAATCTAGTAGGGGGTTCTCGGGTCCTAATGCTATGCACAAAAACAGTCCAAAGAAAATCGGACGTTACGACGGCTATGTTTACGCGATTTCCAATATTTTAAACCATTCAAAACCATCCCAAATCAACCTCAAATCCAACATACAACCAACATCCATCCTTATCACATCATAACAACCCCAACCAATTCAATTTAATCATTCATACTTATGCCTAAACTTAACTTTAATCATACTTAAGTTCTTTTAATCAAAACCACAACATTTACCATTCCATTTCACTACCATTTCAAATCCCAAACTCTAATCACAACAACAAGCTACAATATCATCCTACTAATCAAAATCATCTTATAATATATAGGAATCTAGGGTTTGGAGATGGTATACCTTCCTTGAAGTGGTGGGAGGAGCTAGGAAGCCTTAAGAAGCTTTGAGAAGTCTTAAGAATGCTTGGATCTTCAAGAAAAACAAGAAACAATTCAAGTTAAAAACTTGAAAACACTATTCATAGTCTTCTTCTTTGATTAAATGAAGAAGATTGAGAAGGAATTAATGGCTTAAACTCATGATATAGCCCTAACTAAGCATGAAGATGATTAGGGAATTTACTCACCAATTTAGGAAGCTTGGATCTTGAATTTTTGAAATTTCTTGCCTAATGAATAGTGAAAAGCCGAGAGCAAGGATGAACAAGGCCTTGGTTCTTTTTGATTTTTGATGAAGAATGAATTTACTTGGCTTGGTTGCTTTGCTTTTGTGTTTGATTTAGTCAATTACCTTCTTGCCCTTGAATTTGTGTGGTTACAAAGCCACCACCCCTCCTTCCTTCCCATGTCATGCTTGTGTCATCCTCATGATGTCATCCTCCCTTCCTTGTCCTCTTTCTATTGGTTGGATGACATCATTCCCACTAATCCCTTTGATTAACTTCCTAATCATTTTCCTAATGACCGCTGATCTGTTATACGGTTCGCTTAACTTCGTTCTCGTTTATCGTTTGAAGGATCATACCCGGGATCTTATTACTTAGGTTCCCTTAACCTTTCTCAATACATTATATTCCTTTTTATGATCCTCTATTATAATCCTTTAATTTAATCCTTTTTATCCTGTTACCTTATACTCAATTCTCTCCGTATCTAGTGGATTTCCGGGAAAAACCAAAGTGTTCGGAATTGGATTCTGACGATCTTTACATACACTTATATACTTCATAGAGTACTAATAATATCCCAGAATATCCATAACAGAACCCCTACATAGTGTGGCATGAAAAGTTTTCTCATTCAGCAAAAACACTATTCATAAGGGTTTCAAAATCTCCAAAAATTGGGGTTATTACACCCCCTCTAGGTGTAATTTCAGTTGGTATCAGAGCTTTGGTATACTAATCTTTCTGTAACAGGAATAGTATTCGATCGAAATGGCTGACAAATATCTCGAAGGAACCTCAGATTACCGAGCACCTTTCTTGCTTGGTACAGAAAACTATAACTGGTGGAAAGGTCGCATGGAAGTGTATCTATCCAGGGAGCCACTAGCTTTGAGAGTTGTTCAGAAGGGTCCTTTTGAGTTCAAGGACAAAGAAGGCAATAGTTATGGATTCTAGCGGATTTACTTATGGATTTCAATAGTTAAATTGTTCTGATATCTTGGTGTGTGATGATTGATTGATATCCTAGTATTGGTTGTGCTTATTCGTCTTATGTGCGTAGCTAACATATAAGATAGCGTGTTAATCTCTTTTGAAGCGACTGTGAATCTTGAGATTTAAAACCATGCTAGCATAGGTTCATGGATGTGTATGCATGATTAGTGGGTAACTCTAACCGTTTTACTTGCCCTATGTAATCATTATAGATAACTTATGCTTAAACCGTTATGTTGTCAAATTCTATAGACATATAGGGTCTTAATATAATTGGTGCCTATTCAGCTTCTATCTCTTTTGTAGATGTCTGGTAGAATGGTACTCGTGCAACGAAAGTTGGAGTTTATCAGTTTCGTGTTATCTGATTAGTGTCATCACCATCACATGCTAAGGTTAAGAACAATAAGGCTATTGAATGAAGTAGTAATGAAGTTAGAATCCCATGTTTGTCATATATAGTAATTCAAACTCAATTCTCTTAGTTAATGTTATTTAGTATAATCTCTTAGTTTAATCAAAACCCAATTTGTTATCTGTCTTAGCATTGAGCGATAACCATACATTGTTGCATAGGTGCATAAATTGAACTTAACCTAAACCAGTCTCTGTGGGAACGAATCTGATTTATATCTTATACTACTTGCGAACGCGTATACTTGCGTGTATTTTAGCGCGTATTTTCGCCCTAACAAGTTTTTGGCGCCGCTGCCGGGGACTCTGTGTTAATTTTTAATTTATGTGCTTGTCATTAGTGGTCGTTAAAGTTCACTGACTCAGATTCTTTTACTTTCACGGTTTATTTGGTTGTGTTTCAGGTACTTATTACAATGGGAGATCCAGCAGCACGAATGAAAGCCTTGATGGATTTTTCTCAACCCAAGATCAATGACATTCAATCTAACATTATCCGGCCAGCTATCACATCTAATACCTTTGAGATCAGGCCTGGCATAATTCAATGGGTACAGACTTCAGTCCAGTTTGGGGGTTCTCTAATGGAAGATCCCAATACACACATTAGGGATTTCATAGAGATCTACAACACCTTCAGGTTCAATGGTATTTCTGAAGATGCTGTGAAGCTGAGACTGTTCCCATTCTCTCTGAGGGACAAGGCTAAGAGCTGGTTACACTCTCTACCAGCTGGTTCGATTACTACTTGGGAAGATCTTGCTCAGAAGGTTCTTACTAAATTATTTCCTATGGCGAAGACAGCTGCAATCAGGAATGCTCTTACTCAATTTGCGCAGCAATCAGGAGAATCTTTATATGAAGCTTGGGAGCGCTACAAGGAGATGCTTAGGAAGTGTCCTCAACATGGAATGCCTGATTGGATAATCATCAATTATTTTTACAATGGGTTGGGAGCACAGTCCAGACCCATGCTCGATGCAGCAGCAGGTGGAGCATTATGGGCAAAGAGCTATGAGGAAGCTTATGATCTAATTGAACTGATGGCTGCTAATGAATATCAGTATCCAGCCCAAAGATTGCCACAGAGCAAGGTAGCAAGAGTTCTTGAAGTGGATACAGCTACAACTATCACTGCTCAACTAAATGTGTTGTCTATGAAGATCGATTCTCTGGATAACTATGGTGTTAAACAGATAATTAGTGTTTGTGAGCTATGTGCAGGTCCGCATGCGATGGAGCAATGTGCTATATCTAGTGACTCAGCTCAGTTTGTGAGCAACTTTCAGAGATCGCAGCAGCCAGTTTCTGCCACTTATTATCCTGACAACTAGAATCGTCCTAACTTCAGCTGGAGCAACAATCAGAATGCGATGTAACAGCCGTTACAACAGTTTGGAAATAAGCTATTCAACCCTCCTGGTTTTCAGCAACAAATTGCACCAAAACAACAACTCCAAATTCAACAACAAAATCATGATGCAGGTCTATCTTCGAATGAAAAATCTGAATTGTAGGAGTTGCGGCTTATGTGTAAAAACCAGGCTCTTATATGCCAAAGCCAGGCTATTTCTATCAAGATTCTGGAGAACCAAATAGGGCAAATTGCTAATTCCTTATTGAATCGGCCACCAGGAACGCTTCATAGTGATACAGAAACAAATCCAGGCAAGAGGGAAGTTGAAGAACAGGTGAACGCCATCACCTTAAGGTCTGGAAAGGTCGCAAGCCCCAAAATTCAGCAAGATGAAGAGCCTGAAAAATCTCAAGTTTCAGAAAATGCAGTTGTGGCTGAAGAAGAAGTGTAGAAGGAAGCAGAGGTGGAACCAAGGAAGACTACTGTGGAACACACTCCTCCTGAGGGTAATACAGAGGAGAAATAAATCTATCCTCCACCTCCTTTTCCTAAGAGGTTGCAGAAGAAAAAGCTGGATAAGCAGTTTGAGAAGTTTTTGGAGGTGTTCAAGAAACTTCATATCAACATATCTTTCGCTGAAACTCTTGAATAGATGCATAGCTAGGCGAGGTTTATGAAAGGTATTCTCTCTCGAAAAGTGAAGCTCGATGACTTAGAGACCGTTGCTCTAATGGAGGAATGCAGTGCAGTGCTGTGCTGCAACAGAAGTTGCCTCCGAAGCTTAAAGATCCTGGAAGCTTCACTATTCCTTGCACCATCGGAAATTTGTCATTCAATAAGTGTTTATATGATTTAGGAGCTAGCATCAATCTGATGCCCTTATCTATCTTCAAGAAGCTTGGTCTGCCTGATCTGAAACCAACATACATGTCATTGCAACTAGCTGAATGTTCCATAGCTTATCCACGAGGTATATGAAAGGAATATGTCCTAAGTCCAATCATGAATTAGCATTTAGGAATAACTTCCTGTGTAATCTGTTTTGATTTTATTGATATTAATAAAAGACTTGTTTTGTTTTTATTACGGGCTCTATCTATTTAAGTGTTTAAATAAGATATATCATAGTTTAGAGTAAAGCTTTTTATGGATTATGATGAGATCATAATAGTGAGACCTAAAAGATGATAACTCTAAACTTAAATAGTTCCTGGTCGTAGGATTACTAACTGGTAATTAATAATCCGCAGAGATCGGTACATACTATGCTTGCTTCATTATGAAGGATGTCTGTTCTCATAGACATTTGTATGGTGACACTATAGCTAGTATGTAGGTGCTTATTATAGAATAAGTTCACTGAACATGACTTGCACAGCTGAACAACTGATGGAATTCACTCACGTATCAGCAGTTGTTCACATAGTGATAGTTGTACAAGTATCCTTAGACTTGAGGTCATCATAGTCATCTTGTGTACACTGAACTATGCTTTGGTTTAGTTCATAGTCTCCAGGGACAATTATTAGGGCTCTACTGGGTATATGAATTTGTACACGAAGATAGTATCTACCCCTTCCAGTGAAGGAAGCGAATGTTCAAGGCTGATCCACTTATGCTAGTTCAGGAATCTCTGGCCAGAGTGAATAAAATTAGAAAGGAGTTTCTAATTTGCATAGAACTAAGCATAGTAAATGGTAAGCAAGTGATTGAATTAGATAGGCTTGACACGAGATCCATGCCTTGTATTTAATCGGGACATTGTAGGGTAGAAGGAGTTTATTGTACGGTAACTATTCACTGAATAGGTTCTTGGTATTCTAAGCAGTGAATTCATATTATCCGGATAGTCGCGATATGCTGAGAAGTATCCCTCACGATGTAGAATAAATGTGATTAATTAATTAATCATATTTAATAAATTAGAGAATTTATATAAATAATGATAAAATAGTTTTATTATTATTTATTTCTACTACCGGCTTAATATTGAACCTACAGGGTCACACCATAAAAAGAAAATGATTTAATGGTGGAGGAATTAATTAATAATGGCTGATAATTATTTATTTATGAAATAAATAATTAATTGGCAAATTTAATAATTGATTAAATGAGATTTAATTGATTATAAATTAATTAAGAAAAGTTCTTAATATTATTAATTAAAGGATTTAATTTTTGGAAATTAAATCAAGAGAGAGAATTATTTCTAAAGTGTTTAGAAAAAGGATTAATAATTAAAAGGTGTTTTAATTATTAATGAGAATAATAAATGGGATAATAATAATATTATTTATGGGAAAATTTCAGCTGAAAATTTTGCCTATAAATATACTATTATAGACCCTATTTTCATTCGAACCCAAAAAAACCCAAAAGTTTTAGAAAACCAAATTCTCTCCACCTCCTCCTCCTCCTTAACGTCGTTTTCTTGGTGGATACTGGTGGAGTGCTTCACGTTTGAGGAGCAACTGCTAAGGATCTCTGATCGTTGCTTTTGGATCACATATTAAAGGTTAGTAATCGATCCCTACATTTTTACCACGATTTATATGCTTTTATTTGGATTTTATATGTGTAAAAGTGTTTTGCCATGCCTCCGCTGCGTTTAAAATCCAACAATGGTATCAGAGCATAGGTTGTATGCATATAGATTTGTGGTAAAAATTTCAGAATTTTATTTGCTTGTATGAATTAATTATGATTTTTACAAGTTATTTCATGGATTAATTTTGTCTGATGAGAAATCATTTCTCAGAATAATTTTGAATGTTGATCTGGGTTCTACAAGTGTTGTAGATCGTCTGGGTATTTTTTTCATAATTTTATGATGTATAGATTTTTTATTATGAATTTTTGAAGTTCTTGTAATTAAATTCGTAATTAAATAAATCAAATATATATATATATGAATTGTAAGTATGTTTATATATTTGTATATCTACTGCTATTGTCTGTTCGTTGCTGCTGCACGAAGAAAAAGCAAGAGAAAGACAGATCTGGCGGCACGTTGTTCGAGGATGAAAAGACGGCGGCTGCTGCAAAAGAAAAAAAAATAAAAAAAAATAAAGGGTGTCGCGCATTCCGGGAATGCGTTACACCCTGTGGCGCATTCACGGAATGCGTTACACCTTTTAATTGGTTAAAAGGGTTGTAACGCATCACCGGAATGCGTTACAGGGCTTGTAACGCGTTCCTGTAATGCGTTACAGCCCGACTGTTTACATTAAAATTGATTTTCTGGGAGTTTCGTAACTCCGTTTTAGGCGTGCAATATACCGTTGGATTCATTTTTCCGAGACGGATCTAATGGAGTGATCAATTTTAGTTTATATAAAAGTTTTGAATTGTTTATATTTCCGGAAGTGTTTTAAAGCTGTTTTTAACTGTTTTTAATTGCTTTTAAATGCTTCATGTGATACATAGAGATGTATAATGCTTAGACTAATGTGCTAGATGATATAACATGCCTACCTTGATGTTTATATATGTGATATATGCTTAGTTTATCATGCTATGATAGATTTAGGTGAACTTAAATGAACATAAGGCGTTTGTTAGACAACCTAGTATAGTGAAATTATTTCATAACCTTAATAATAATATTATGAATACAATCATGAGATTCTTGTGTTTATGAAACACGTAATTGAATATGAATTTTCGATATGAGAGAAAGGATGATTCTGTCAACAACAGATTTCTATCTGTAAGAAAGGGTTATTAAGTGATGCCTCTTGACAATGCTCCACCCGATCTGGGAATCATCTGATTATTGATTATTGATTATTGATTTGAAATATTTAATTTAAAAGGAAGAATTTATTTATAATATGATTATGATTGTAACGTAATATAATCCCTCTAAAATTAAATAATATCAAGTAGTAATTGGCCAATAACACAACGGGCTTGTGTCGGTCATAGCCTTCCAACATGATAGAAAAGTAGTTCTTATTTTTGAATCATTGTCGATTCGTGCTACAGCTGAGGGCTTTGATTTCGAAATAAGAAATAATTGTCTATTATATAGAGATGTGTACATTGAATAAGAATCTAAAGGTCGGTACGTGCCACAGCCGTGGGCCTTTGGGGACTGATTCAATTGTACGGAATGTTGGGTTTGACTTGACTTAGAATATTGAGTTTGTCGTGCCACAGCCGAGACTCAATTATTCAAGAGGCTAAAGTTTGATTAGGGAATAACATAAGATGTAATTGACAAGAGTTGTCTGCCTATTGAACATTACATGGCGGTTCGTGCTACAGCCGGGGTCGTGTAATGGAATGTAGGATCCCTATTCCCACTAGCATTATGAATGCTTAATTTTTCACGTAGGGGGTTGAATAAATTAGATAAACTAGTGGGAGCCACTTATGAATAAAGACCCGATTCATGTAGTGTTTTAAAATGAAATCGAATATTTGCTAAGTGTTGTTATGTGTTTATCATTTACAGATTTACAATATATATTATGTCTTCTGCACTATCACTCAGGAGCATACTAGATGCTCACAAGTTGACTGGTCCTAATTATGCTGATTGGCTTCGAAACTTGAGAATTGTTCTCAGGATTGAGAATCTGGAATACGTGATTGACTCACCTAAGCCTACTGAACCTGCTAGTGATGCACATAATGATGAACATGTTGTGTATCGTAAGTGGATAGATGATGCAAATGTTGCTCAATGCATCATGCTAGCTTCCATGAACATTGAGCTACAGAAGCAACATGAGCATATGGATGCTCACACTATCCTCATGCATCTACAAGAGTTGTATGATGTGGCAGGGAGGACAGCTCGATATGAGATATCGAAGGAGCTGTTCGGTTGTAGGATGTCTGAGGGATCATCTGTGAATGACCATGTACTTAAGATGATCAATTTGATTGAACGTCTTGGATAACTTGGTTTTGCCATGAATGGGGAGCTGAGCCAAGACTTGGTCTTGCAATCGCTTCCGAGTTCGTTCTCGCAGTTTGTTGTGAACTTTCACATGAATAAGTTGGATGTCAGCCTGCCTGAACTCCACAACATGTTGAAGACTGCGGAATCGAATTTTCCCCCTAAGAAGAGTTCTGTTCTTCTAATTGGTGAAGGTTCCAATCCTAAGAAAAGGAAGAGGAACTCTTCCAAGAAGAAGAAAGTAGGTGAAGAAAATCCGGTTCCACCAAAAGCTAAAGACCCCAAGAGCAAAGTTGTTTGTTTTCACTGTAACAAGGTGGGGCACTGGAAGAGGAACTGCAAGGTTTACCTTGCAGAATTGAAGAAGAAGAAGGGTAGTGAGACTACCGCTTCTGATTCAGGTATGTTCATGATAGAAGTGAATATGTCATTAAATCAAATTTCTACTTGGGTATTAGATACCGCCTGTGGTTCTCAAATCTGCAATTTGTTGCAGGGACCAAGGAGAAGTAGGACTCTTGAGGAAGAGGAGGTGATTCTACTGATGGTAAATGGAGCAAGAGTTGCTGCTGAAGATGTAGAATCATTTCATTTACATATGCCTATGGGCAAGACTATTGTTTTAAATAATTGTTATTTTGTTCCCTCGATTGTGAGGAATATTATTCCCATGTTAGACTTGGCTGGATTTTCATTTATTATTGAGAATAATGAATGTTCTATTCTTAGAGATAATATTCTTTATGGACGTGGTACTTTAAATAATGGTCTGTATAAATGTGACATAATTTACTCCAGATTGAACAAACTAATAAAAGAAAAGGGATGATGAAAATCTCACTTCATTGTGGCACTGCAGTCTCCATTTAGTAGACATGGAGAGAGGACTGCAAATTTGCTAGGAATGGTACACACAGATGTATGTGGACCAATGTCTACGCATGCCATGGGTGGATTTTCATACTTCATTACTTTCATAGATGATAGATCCAGATTTAGATATGTGTTTGATGAAACACAAGTCTGAAGCCTTTGAAAAGTTTAAAGAGTATAAGTATGAAGTGGAGAAACAACCAAACATAGTATTATAACTCTTCGATCAGATCGAGGTGGTGAATACTTTAATGGAGTGTTTCTAGATTATCTCAAAGTAAATGGTATAGTCTCCCAGTGGACTCCTCCAGATTGGTATCTGAAAGGAGAAATCAAACTTTGTTAGACATAGTTCGGTCCATGATGAGCTATGCAAATCTTCCAGTATTCCTATGGGGTTATGCATTGGAAACCTCAGCATATTTACTGAATAAGGTGCTTTCCAAATCTGTTCCTCAAACTCCGTATGAGATATGGAAAGAAAGGAAACCGAGTCTTAAACACGTTAAGATTTGGGGATGTCCAGCTTATGTCAAGTAAGTTGACCCAGATAAGCTGGAATATCGATCCGTAAAATGTAGTTTTGTGGGATATCCTAAAGAGACTTTAGGGTATTACTTTTACACCGATCATCGGGTGTTTGTCTCCAGCCATGCTACCTTATTGGAAAAGGAGTTTATCCTTGAAGGAAACAGTGGGAGCAAAATTAAACTTGATGAAGTTCAAGAAGCACAAACTACTACGGATCAAGTGGAAACACCTGTTCTGACTGAACAACCTTTTGTGGAACAGCCCATTCATAGATCAGCGAGAGTGTCTCGCCAACCAGAGAGGAAATATGGCCTTGTCATTGAGAATGACAATGAGTTGTCGATCATTGATGATGACGACCCTGTGACCTATAATGAGGCTATGAGTAGTGTTGACTCAGAGAAATGGCATAATGCCATGAAATCCAGAATGGAATCTATGTATACGGTATACAAAAGATAGATTATAGCAGATGGCCAGGTGGAGACCTATAAGGCCAGGCTTGTGGCAAAAGGATTCAAACAAAGGCAATGGATTGACTTTGATGAAACTTTTTACCTGTAGCCCTGTTAAAATCAGTTTGGATTTTGCTTGCGATTGCTGCTTACTACGACTATGAGATCTGGCATATAGCCAGATGGTTTTCTTTCCAAGGGAAATGAAAGCCTAGTGTGTAAGCTACTGCGAACCATATGTAGTTTAAAGCAAGCTTCTCGAAAGATGGAACATTCGTTTTGATGAGACAATCAAAGAGTTTGATTTTATCAAAAACGTAGATGAACCATGCGTTTACAAAAGGGTAATTGGGAGCGCGGTAACATTTCTTATATTGTATTGAATTAGAGTTGACACACATAACAACATAGCAGACCCACTCACAAAGCTACTTTATGAAAGTCACTTTGATCGTCATAAAGACAAGATGGGTATTAGATACCAAAGTGATTGGCTTTAGTACAAGTAATAGATTGAAAGGAATATATCCTAAGTCCAATCATGAATTAGGATTTAGAAATAACTTCCTGTGTAATCTGTTTTGATTTCATTGATATTAATAAAAGACTTGTTTTGTTTTTATTACGGGCTCTATCTATTTAAGTGTTTAAATAAGATATACCATAGTTTAGAGTAAAGCTTTTTATGGATTATGATGAGATCATAATAGTGAGACCTAAAAGATGATAACTCTAAACTTAAATAGTTCCTGGTCGTAGGATTACTAACTGGTAATTAATAATCCGCAGAGATCGGTACATACTATGCTTGCTTCATTATGAAGGATGTCTGTTCTCATAGACATTTGTATGGTGACACTATAGCTAGTATGTAGGTGCTTATTATAGAATAAGTTCACTGAACATGACTCGCACAGCTGAACAACTGATGGAATTCACTCACGTATCAGCAGTTGTTCACATAGTGATAGTTGTACAAGTATCCTTAGACTTGAGGTCATCATAGTCATCTTGTGTACACTGAACTATGCTTTGGTTTAGTTCTTAGTCTCCAGGGACAATTATTAGGGCTCTACTGGGTATAGGAATTTGTACACGAAGATAGTGTATGATCAATAAAGGATCTATCCTTTCCAGTGAAGGAAGCGAATGTTCAAGGCTGATCCACTTATGCTAGTTCAGGAATCTCTGGCCAGAGTGAATAAAATTAGAAAGGAGTTTCTAATTTGCATAGAACTAAGCATAGTAAATGGTAAGCAAGTGATTGAATTATATAGGCTTGACACGAGATCCATGCCTTGTATTTAATCGGGACATTGTAGGGTAGAAGGAGTTTATTGTACGGTAACTATTCACTGAATAGGTTCTTGGTATTCTAAGCAGTGAATTCATATTATCCGGATAGTCGCGATATGCTGAGAAGTATCCCTCATGATGTAGAATAAATGTGATTAATTAATTAATCATATTTAATAAATTAGAGAATTTATATAAATAATGATAAAATAGTTTTATTATTATTTATTTCTACTACCAGCTTAATATTGAACCTACAGGGTCACACCATAAAAAGAGAATGATTTAATGGTGGAGGAATTAATTAATAATGGCTGATAATTATTTATTTATGAAATAAATAATTAATTGAAAAATTTAATAATTGATTAAATGAGATTTAATTGATTATAAATTAATTAAGAAAAGTTCTTAATATTATTAATTAAAGGATTTAATTTTTGGAAATTAAATCAAGAGAGAGAATTATTTCTAAAGTGTTTAGGAAAAGGATTAATAATTAAAAGGTGTTTTAATTATTAATGAGAATAATAAATGGGATAATAATAATATTATTTATGGGAAAATTTTAGCTGAAAATTTTGCCTATAAATATACTATTATAGACCCTATATTCATTCGAACCCAAAAAACCCAAAAGTTTTAGAAAACCAAATTCTCTCCACCTCCTCCTCCTTAACGTCGTTTTCTTGGTGGATACCGGTGGAGTGCTTCACGTTTGAGGAGCAACTGCTAAGGATCTCCGATCATTGCTTTTGGATCGCATATTAAAGGTTAGTAATCGATCCCTACATTTTTACCACGATTTATATGCTTTTATTTGGATTTTATATGTGTAAAAGTGTTTTTCCATGCCTCCGCTGCGTTTAAAATCCAACAGTATAGTGGAGGATGTCTTGGTCAAGGTGGATAAACTCTTCTTCCCTGCTGACTTTGTTATTCTTGATTTCGAGGAAGATAAGAAGATTCCCATCATCTTGGGAAGACCATTCTTGGCTACAGGCCGAACTATGATTGATGTGCAAAAAGGAGAGCTTTCGATGAAGGTTCACGATTAAAAGGTCACTTTTAATGTGTTCAAGGAAATAAAGTTACCCACAGCTAAAGAGGAGTGTTTTAAAGTAGAGCAACTGCAGGTTTTGAATGCACCTCCGTGGAAGAGGAAGTTGGATATGCCATTCGATTCTCTTGGGTTAGCAGAGCTGAAAAATTCTCAGGAGCGTTTTGAACCATTTATTCAAGAAGCTCCCACATTTAAGCTCAACCCACTACCAGATTACTTGAGTTATTCATTCTTAGGTGCACCTCATGATAAGGGGTTGGGATATATTTTTGATGATGTAGAGAGTGGCTGGACGGATCTTCCAGTGCCTACAGAGGGTTCTTCTCATGTGCCACAGACAGTTGATAGGTTTGGTCTTTATGATGAACAGTACAAGCGAGTAACTAGGCGTATGGAGGCCATGCACGACATTCACCATCGTTTTGCTGAAGATTTGACACACGCTTTCGGTACTGTTGTTCGAGACACTGGTGGCGAGGTTGATTGGCCACCTGATCCTCCACCCGACGAGGGTGACTCTCCCGCTAACTAGGTATGCCTGAAATCCTTATTATTACCTTCAATGAGGACATTGAAAATTTTAAGTTTGGGGGTGATAATGTATGGATTAGTAGTGTATGTCCATATAGATTTATATAGATTCATATTGCATGTTTAGTTGTAGTTCATTCATATTTTTGCATGATTGTTCATTTAGGACATATTTGTTTATTTTTATGTGATTTCATATAGTTGCATTTGCATGCATATTTAGCATGATCCCTTAAGATGAACTATGATATTTGATAAGTTGATGTTGATGACGAATAGAGGGATGTTTAAGTCCTAATGAATTGATTTGGCATGCCAGAAACAAATATTTTCATAAAGTCTTATAGGGTTGCTTTTGATCTAGATCATGATCATACTTGTTTGTTGTTGAGATTTAATCACTTGGTTATATTTAGAATTTGTGATATTCTCGTAATGACGTAAAAACACTGATTTTTTTTATCTGCAGAAAAATTTGGATTTCATTGCTAGTTGTTGTAAGGCTAGGCGTCAAATGGCTAGTAGCCGACTCATATTTTTATGAGTAGTCTAGGGTTGAATGAGATGGAGCGAAACGCACTCATTCAGAAATTGTTGAAAAAAAAGAAAAAAAAAAAGAAAAAAGAAAAAAAAGAAAAAAGAAAAAAAGTATGTATTTATGCATAATTGATCAAGAGTGAGCTCTTTAATACTCGAGTTATAAGTTCTTAGGGGACTTTGTGCCTAGTGACCTAAGGCTTTTATAGTCCGGGATCTGCTAACCTAACGCTCGCTACATGGGTATTATTGCATAAGTTTTTTGAGACCTCATTCATTGCACAGTCAAATAAGCATATTTGCTATGTGTTCAATAATAGGGTGAATCCTTGTATAACTCTAGTAGAAAGGAGGTGTTGTGAGTCATAATGCATTTATTGTCTATTCTGTTTATAAACTTTTGATTGTTTCGATGATAGATAAGTTAAGGTTATTGATCAAGTATCAAGAGTATATCTGTTAAGTCTGGTTTTTGAGTTGGTTTGTGGGATTTATTCGAACTCTGTTTCAAGTTATTGCATTCTTAGAGGCATTGGCTTATTCATTTGGTTATGGTTATTCTGAGGGGATCGATTGCATTATCATTTAGTTGCATTCACGTAGTTGTATTCATGCATTAGGTTTGTTTTATAGTTTTGAGTTTGTTTATGCTTGAGGACAAGCATCAATTCAAGTTTGGGGATGTGATAAGTGAATTTTATATCCACTTGGAACGCTTTATTACAAGCTTAAATTGGTGTTTTGGACTCAAGTTGTTGGTATTTTGATGTGTTTTTGTGTTGTTGCATTTCAGGTATCAGTTATATGAAGAAAAGAGCTTTTAAAGGAAATATAATAAAAAGTGATCAGAATGGAAGACAAGGCCATTTTTAAGTTGAAGAGAATCTCAATAGCTTCGCGTGGGCAGTTGAATCGCCTAATTCTGACGAGTATAACTCAAGTTATGGCCAAAACAAGATTCATCAGAAATTTTTCCAGACAGGAGCTAAGCGCCCGCCCAGAAGAGCTGAGCGGCCGCCTAGGAGAGCTGAGCACCCGCCCAGAGAGCTGAGCGGCCGCCCAAGGCGCGGCTGGTCGCTGATTTCGCTGAAAAAGCCTTTTTTGAGTGAAATTTGACGATTTTAAGGGTCCAGGTCCACTAGGGGCGTATATATACTTAAAAAATAGGTTTTCATCATCCGGGAAGATTGGGATACCAAGGAGAAGACCTAGAAGCACAGAACAACTCCGAAAAAGAAGATCTTGTTTTCAACTTGTGATTCTTTGAATTAGTTGTAACTTTGGATGCCCGTTTTCGTTCTTGTTGAACCTAGATCTCATTTATTCGTACTTTGATTATTATTCAGTTTATTAAGACCTTGTTTTATACCATGCTTTCATTAGAACCCATGGTGACGATGAGTTCAACTCATTGTTGTCGTGGGATTCTAGCGGATTTACTTATGGATTTCAATAGTTAAATTATTCCGATATCTTGGTGTGTGATGATTGATTGATATCCTAGTATTGGTTGTGCTTATTCGTCTTATGTGCGTAGCTAACATATTAGATAGCGTGTTAATCTCTTTTGAAGCGACAATGAATTTTGAGATTTAGAACTTGCCATGCTAGCATAGATTCATGTATGTGTATGCATGATTAGTGGGTAACTCTAACCGTTTTACTTGCCCTATGTAATCATTATAGATAACTTATGCTTAAACCGTTATATTGTCAAATTCTATAGATATATAGGGTCTCAATATAATTGGTGCCTATTCAGCTTCTATCTCTTTTGTGGATGTCTGGTAGAATGGTACTCGTGCAACGAAAGTTGGCGTTTATCAGTTTCATGTTATCTGATTAGTGTCATCACCATCACATGCTAAGTTAAGAACAATAAGGCTATTGAATGAAGTAGTAATGAAGTTAGAATCCCATGTTCGTCATATATAGTAATTCAACCTCAATTCTCTTAGTTAATATTATTTAGTATAATCTCTTAGTTTAATCAAAACCCAATTTGTTATTTGTCTTAGCATTGAGCGATAACCATACATTGTTGCATAGGTGCATAAATTGAACTTAACCTAAACCAGTCTCTGTGGGAACGAATCTGATTTATATCTTATACTACTTGCGAACGCGTATACTTGCGTGTATTTTAGCGCGTGATTTCTCCCTAATAATACTCTTGTAACGTACTCTGGTTATAATAAGTATTTTTATTAGTTTATATCGTTGTGTGATTATCATGTTTTCATATGAACCCATGGTGACGATGAGTTCTATCATGGGCTAATCGTGATCATGGGGTCGTAGCAGATTTACTATGGATTTCTTTAGTTAATTGTTTAATACCTTGGTATGTGATGATTATATGATATCTAGCATAGGTTGTGCTTATTCGTCTTATGTGCATCGCGAACATATAAGATAGCCTGTTAATCTCTTGTGAAGTGACAGTGAATCTTGAGATTTAGAACTTGCCATGCTAGCATAGGTTTATGTATTGTATGCATGATTAGTGGGTAACTCTAACCGTTTTACTTGCCCTGTGTAATGATAATAAATAACTTGCGCTTAAATCGTTATGTTGTCAAATTCTGTAGACATATAAGGTCTCAATATAATTGATGCCTATTCAACTTCTATCTTAATTGTGGATGCTTGGTAGAATGGTACTTGTGCAATGAAAGTTGGCTTTTATCAGTTTCGTGTTGTTCGATTAATATCATCACCGTTACATACTAAGGGTAATAACAATAACTATTGAATGAAGTAGTAATGAAGTATGATCTCATGTGTGTTTAATATTGTTAATTCAAGTGTTATTTTAAGTGTTTAATTCTCGTAGTTAATAGTTGTTAATAATTAGTAATCAACCTTAAGTGTTATTGTCTTGACATTGAGAAGTAATCATACATTGGTGAGTAAGTGTTCATTGAACATAATTAGTCAGAGTCTCTGTGGGAATGAACTAGAAATCATTCTATATTACTTGCGAACGCATATACTTGCGTGAATTATTAGCGCATGCTTTGTGCCTAACAAGTTTTTGGCGCCGCTGTCGGGGACTCGGTGTTAATTTGTTTAGTTTATGTACTTGCCATCAGTGGTCATTAGGACTCATTGATTAAGACTTGTTATTGTTTTTGGTTGTGTTTCAGGTACTCTAGCGAGCGTTTATGCAAACACGTTCTCGCACTCGCAAGAGGACTCTAGATACGGCTGAGGAGACAGATTCAGTTCTTGATATTCCGGAGAAGTTAGATTTTGAAGATTCGGATAAAGAAAGTGAAAAGAAAGAGCCGGTAATCATGGGTGATCATATAGTTCCAGCAGAATCAGCTCTTATGGACTTTTCTCGGCCTAAAATTGATGGCATTCAGTCAAGCATCATTCATCCATTCAGGCCAACACTTTTGAAATCAAGTTGGGCACTATTCAGATGGTGTAGAATTCTGTTTCTTTCAGAGGTGCTGCAACTAAAGATCCCAACATGCATATCAGGAATTTTGTCGAGATCTGCAGTACTTTCAAATACAATGGTGTTACTGATGAGGCTATCAAGCTGAGACTTTTCCCATTCTCTCTGAGGGATAAAGCTAAGGACTGGTTACATTCTTTACCAGCTGGGTCCATCACTACTTGGGAAGAACTTGCACAAAAGTTTCTGGTGAAGTTCTATCCAATGGCCAAGACTGCAGCTATGAGGAGTGCTCTTACTCAGTTTGTGCAGTAACCAACATAATCTATGTGCGAAGCTTGGGAGCGCTACAAGGAGATGTTGAGAAAGTGTCTACATCATGGTATGCCTGACTGGATGGTGATCACTGGGTTCTACAATGGTTTGGGGGCCGAATCTCGATCCATGCTCGATGCAGCTGTTGGAGGCGCCTTGTGGGCCAAAAGCTATACCGAGACCTATAATCTCATTGAAACTATGGCTACAAACGAGCATCAAAACCCAACTCAAAGGATGATGCCTGGGAAGGTAGCAGGTATTCTTGAAGTTGATGCAGCTGCAGCTATTGTAGCGCAGCTCCAAGCGCTGTCTATGAAGGTCGATTATTTAGCCAACTATGGAGTCAATCAGATAGCTATTGTCTGTGATATTTGTGCAGGTTCTCATTCTACGGATTAGTGTTCTCTTGTTAATGAATTTGTTCAGTATGTGAACAATTATCAGCAACCGCAGCAGCCGGTGCCAGCTACTTATCATCCTAATAACAGAAATCATCCAAATTTCAGCTGGAGCAACAATCAGAATGCTGTTTAGCAACCATATCAGCAAGATGTAAGTAAACAGTTTAATCCACCTGGATTCCAGCAACCTCAGCAATATGTTCAAAGTCAATCATATCCTCAACAAGGAGGTGCTGCTCCACCTTCCAGTGCTGATTTCGAGGAGCTAAAACTATTGTGCAAAAGTTAGGCTATTTCTATCAAGACCTTGTAGAATCAAATCGGACAAATAGCCAATGTCTTGCTCAATCGTCAACCTGGCACACTTCCCAGCGATACTGAAGTGTCAGGCAGGAAGGAAGCTAAACAGCAAGTCAAATCTATTACCTTAAGGTCTGGAAAAGTTGATGATGCTGAAAAAGCTAAAGATGGAGAAGCTGAAGTTGTAGATGAAGAAGAGAAGAAAAAAGAGAAAGATGGGGAACCAAGGAAGACTACTGTTGAACACACTCTGCCTGAGGGTAATACAGGGGATAAAAAGCTCTATCCTCCACCACATGTTCCTAAGCGATTGCAAAAACAGAAGCTGGATAAGCATTTTGGTAAGTTTCTAGAGATGTTCAAGAAACTTTACATCAACATACCTTTCGCTGAGGCTCTAGAGCAAATGCCTAGTTATGCGAAATTCATGAAAGGTATTCTTTCAAGGAAGTGAAACTGGATGATCTTGATACCGTTGCTCTAACGGAAGAGTGCAGTGTTGTGCTGCAACAAAAATTACCTCCAAAGCTTAAGGATCCAGGTAGCTTCACCATTCCTTGCACCATTGGCAAGTTGTCATTCGACAAGTGCCTTTGCGATTTGGGAGCAAGATCAATCTGATGCCGTTGTGTATCTTCAAAAAGCTGAATTTGCCTGATCCAAAGCCCACCTACATATCTATACAATTGGCTGATCGTTCTATTACATACCCACGAGGCATCGTGGAGGACGTGTTAGTAAAGGTGGACAAGCTCATCTTTTCGGCAGACTTTGTCATTCTGGATTTTGAGGAAGATAAGAAGATTCCCATAATCTTAGGAAAAACTTTCTTGGCTACAGGGCATACCTTGATAGATGTGCAAAAAGGTGAACTTACTATGCAGGTGCAAGATCAGGATATAACATTCAATGTATTCAATGCAATGAAATTCCCTACAGAAGATAAAGAGTGCTTCAAGGTGGATTTGATTGATTATGCGGTAACTTCAGAACTTGATCATGTGTTAAGGTCTGATGCCTTAAAAAAAGCCTTATTGGGGGAATTTGACAGTGAAGATGCGGAAGGCAATGAGCAACTACAATATCTAAATGCTTCTTCTTGGAAGCGAAAGCTAGACATGCCATTTGAATCTCTTGGTAATATTGATCTCAAGAATGCTGAGGAAAAGCTCAAACCATCTATTGAGGAAGCACCTACTTTGGAGCTTAAACCATTGCCTGAACACTTGAGGTATGCTTTTTTAGGTGATTTATCTACTTTGCCTATTATTATTGCATCTGACCTTTCATGTAGTGATAAGGACAAGATCTTGAGGATCTTGAGAGAATTCAAATCGGCCATCGGAAGGACTATAGCAGATATAAAAGGGATCAGCCCTTCGTACTGCATGTATAAAATTCGGCTAGAGGAAGGTAGCAAGCCGACTGTTGAGCAACAGCGAAGACTAAATCCTATCATTAAAGAAGTGGTGAAGAAGGAAATTCTAAAGTGGCTGGATGCAGGAATCATATATCCTATTTCTGACAGTTCTTGGGTGAGCCCCGTGCAATGTGTACCTAAGAAAGGAGGTATTACTGTGGTATAAAATGAGAAGAACGAGCTCATCCCCACTCGAACAGTCACATGATGGAGGGTATGCATCGACTATAGAAAGTTGAATAAAGCCACGAGGAAGGATCACTTCCCTCTTCCATTTATTGATCAGATGCTTGACAGGTTGGCTGGTCTTGAATATTATTGTCTTATGGATGGCTATTTGAGTTACAATCAGATTTGCATTGCACCAGAAGATCAAGAAAAGACTACTTTCACTTGTCCATTTGGCACGTTTGCTTTTTGCAGAGTTTCTTTTGGCTTATGTGGAACACCTGCCACTTTTCAGAGATGCATGATGGCTATATTTTCTTATATGATTGGAAATAATATTGAAGTGTTCATGGACGACTTCTCCGTCTTTGGACATTAGTTTGATGAATGTTTGAATAATCTCTGTTCGGTGCTCAAAAGGTGTGTGGAAACTAATTTGGTGCTCAATTGGGAAAAATGTCATTTCATGGTGCAACAAGCCATCATTCTTGGGCATAAGGTCTCTAGCAAGGGCCTTGAGGTGGATAAATCCAAGGTGGGAGTCATTGAAAATCTTCCGCCACCTATTTCTGTGAAAGGAATCCGTAGTTTTCATGGTCATGCGGGTTTTTATCGGCGTTTCATCAAGAACTTCTCTAAGTTATCTAAGCCGTTGTGCAACTTGCTCGAGAAAGATGTGCCTTTAAAATTTGTTGATGAATGCTTGGTAGCATTCGAGACTCTCAAGAAGAGTTTAATAACTGCACCAGTTATTACGGCACCTGATTGGACAGAACCTTTTGAAATGATGTGCGATGCAAGTGATTATGCAGTGGGAGCAGTTCCTGGGCAGCGCAAGAATAATATATTTCATGTGATATACTATGCTAGTAAGACGCTTAATGGAGCTCAAATGAACTATACCACTACCGAGAAGGAGCTCTTGGCTATAGTTTTTGGTTTCGAAAAATTTCGATCTTATTTACCTGAGACAAAGGTAACAATATTCACTGATCACGCTGCCATTCACTATTTGGTCTCAAAGAAGGATTCGAAGCCTAGACTTATTCGTTGGGTGCTCTTGCTACAGGAATTTGAGTTAGAGATCAAGGATCGAAAAGGTACTAAAAATCAAGTAGCTGACCATCTCTCTAGATTGGAGAATCCCGATTCTACTTCACATGATAAGACATTGATCAACGAATCTTTTCCGGATGAGCAGTTGTTCGCAGTTTAAGAGGAAGAGCCATGGTTCGTAGACATTGTGAACTATCTTGTCAACAATATAATGCCTCCTAATATGAATGTAGCTCAAAAGAAGAAGTTTCTGCATGAGGTGAAGTGGTACATGTGGGATGAACCATATTCGTTTAGACAAGGAGCTGATCATATCATCAGGAGATGTATCCCATTCTGTGAGACAGAGGGGATATTATGAGACTGTCATTCCACAGTTTATGGTGGACATTATGGTGGTGAAAAGATAGCAGCTCGTATTCTTTCAAACAAGTTTTTTCTGGCCTACGTTGTTTAAGGATGCACATCAGTTCGTTTTAAGGTGTGATCGTTGCCAAAGAGTTGGGAATCTTACTAGAAAGGATGAGATGCCTTTAAATGTGATGCTTGAAGTTGAGGTCTTCGATGTTTGGGGAATCGATTTTATGGGACCATTTATCTCGTCCTGCAATAATCAGTACATCTTGTTGGGAGTCGATTATGTCTCGAAATGGGTAGAAGTCAAGGCTCTACCAACGAATGATGCAAGGGTAGTGTTGAGTTTTCTTCATAAACAGATATTCACAAGGTTTGGAACACCACGAGTTATCATAAGTGATGAGGGGTACCATTTCTGTAATCGTAAGTTCACTTCTATGATGCAACGCTACAATGTGAATCATCGCATCGCTACTGCCTATCATCCGTAAACTAATGGTCAAGCTGAAGTGTCTAATAGAAAGATCAAGCGCATTCTAGAGAAAGTTGTTTGTCCGTCAAGGAAAGATTGGTCTTTGAAGCTCGATGAAGCTGTTTGGGCTTATAGAATTGCATACAAGACTCCACTTGGGATGTCCCCGTTTCAACTTGTCTATGGTAAGGGATGTCATTTACCTGCGGAGCTTGAGCATAAGGCTTATTGGGCATTGAAGAAGTTGAACCTTGATCTAGATGCAGCTGGGAAGAAGCGAATGCTTCAGTTAAATGAACTTGATGAATTTCGACTTCAAGCGTACGAGAACAATAAAATGTACAAGGAAAAAGTAAAAAGGTGGAACGACAGGAAGTTATCTCCTAAGCTATTTGTGTCGGGGAAACAAGTTCGTTTATTCAACTCTCGTCTCCGACTTTTTCCTAGAAAGTTGAAATCAAGGTGTTCTGGACCATTTATCGTCAAAACTGTGTTTCCACATGGAGCGGTGGAGATTTTTGAGAATGATCCGGGCCAAAAATTCAAAGTAAATGGTCAGAGATTGAATCACTATTATGGGGATACGGCAAACCGGGAAGTGGTTAGTGCCGTTTTATTGTCAACTTGATTGAACTACTCTACGTCAAGCTAATGACGTAAAAGAAGCGCTTCTTGGGAGGCAACCCAAGATATGAGACCATAGAAACCCTTAGAATTTAGTACTCTACCCAAAAACCCAAAAAAATAAAAAAAAACTAGCTGAATTTTTTTTTCCAGTAACCTTCCAGACGCCCGCCTGCACGTTCCAGGCGGCCGCTTGCTGGCATGCGCCCGCCTGCTGGTTCCAGGCGACCGCCTGCTGGTTCCAGGCGACCGCCTGCGGCCCAAATTTTTGAAAATTCGGTTTTCAGCTTATTGAAAAATACAGAAAGAACACAAAAACAATTCCACAGCACTACAACCCCATTACCCACAATTTCCTTCTCCAAATCAACCACAAACCCCACTCCTAATCTAATTCTAACCCTAGTCTTACCCTATATATACATACAACTTCTCCATATACACTCCCATATACTTTCAACTTACAAACCCTTTCCTACACACAAAACACAACTCTACAACTCTTATTCTCAGTTTAAATGGCCCCAAAGAGATCTCAAACTGTCGATAGCAGAAACACCATTCCAACTGCTGATTCTTCAAGGGGTACTGCTGCGAGGCCCCGATTGGTGGATAGGGCTGCTGAGGAGGAGTATGGTAGGCTTCTGACTAAGCCGATTCTGAAGGAGATGGGATTTTTTCCATCGGGGAGGGATGGTGAGTTATTACCGATGATTGCAGAGAAGGGTTGGATTATTTTTTGCGAGTCGCCTGAGGCGATCCTGATGAGTGTTGTTCGCGAGTTCTATGCGAACGCCAAGGCCGACAGGAATGGGTATTTTGTTGTTCGTGGGCTTACTGTTGATTATCAGCCTGAGGGGATTCGCCGTGTTATTGGGCAGCGACAAAGGAAGCCCCAGGAGGAGAATTAGAATGAGAAGACCCCTGAGTATTTTGACTCGGATTTGATTATTGCTACTCTCTGTCAGCCGGGCACGGTGTGGAACTTTAAGACGGGATCCAACGAGTATCATTCTTTCTCGGCTGTTGCGATGAACAGGTATGCCCGTGCATGGAATGCCTTTATTTGTGCTAATATTTTTCCTTCTTCGCATGCATATGAGGTTACAGTTGAGAGATCCAGGTTGTTGTGGGGGATTCTGAATGAGGAGTATTATGTGGACCTTGGTAAGTTCATCTACCAAGGGATTTTAAAGTTTTTGAGGGGGAGGACGCATAACAACATCCCTTATGCCTCTGTTGTCACGAAGCTATGCAAGGCAGTTGGAGTCCACTGGACTTCTTATGAGCAGTTACAGATGCCGGCCGCTCCTATTGATTCATCGACGCTGTATGCGATGCAGGAGTGGACGGGTGGAGAGCCCGAGGAGTATGGTTTGGGATATCGTCTTCCAGGAGGACATCCTGCAGCTGGTGCTATGATGGCTAGGCCCAGTCAGGCTTATGGTGAGGCAGGTTATTCTAGAGTCCAGGGAGGTGATGGTTCAGGGATAGCTGATGTTCAGTACAGGAGGCTTTCCAGGAGGATGAATACGATGTATGAGTCGCAGAGTAGGTTTGCGCAGGAGCTCACCCTAGCACTTGAGACTGCTTTCAGAGGCCTTGGAGCTGACATCCAGTGGCCTGTTTTTGGTGAGGACTTTGCTTATCCGCCTCCTGACACTCCACCCTCTGAGGGTGATGATAATGATGATTTCTCTGAGTAGGTATACCTTGTGTTCCTTTCTATTATCTTTACTGGGGACAATGAAGATTTTAAGTTTGGGGGTGGTAGTTAAGGAACATATTTATGTGTGTGTCATGTAGTTGTATATTCATGTTAGTTTAGTTCATATAGTTGTATATTTTTGCCATATAGGTTTTTTCATTTATTTATTTCATAGTTTTATCATGTCATATAGCTCATGCATATATCATGATCCCTTTTGTGTTGTTTTACCAATTGATATGTGATATTGATGCGAGTGTAGTGATAGTGTTAAAGTGATGTTGAATTTTGTTAGGTTGACAGCATGCTAGAAACACTTGTATTTCACTAAGTCTTAGAGTATGCTTAAGGACTAGATTGTTGTCATGGTTTGATGGTTTTTGAGGTTAATCTATTGCTTATACTTAGAATGTATGATAGGCTCTTAATGATAAAAGGCATGAACAGATAAAATTGGAGTAAAAATTGGAATTCATTGCTTGTCGTGGCTAGGCGTCAAATGGCTAGTAGCCGACTCGTATTGTATGCGAGTAGTCTAGGGTTGAGCAAGATGGAGCGAAACGCACTTGCTCAGAAATTGATGAAAAAAAATTTGAAAAAAAAGATAAAAAGCATAGAGAAAAAAGAAAAAAAAAGAAAAGAAAAAAAAATTGTTTAATACATAATTGATCACGAGTGAGCTCTTTGGTATTCGAGTTATTAAGTTCTTAGGGGACTTTATGCCTAGTGACCTAAGGCTTTTATAGTCTGGGATCCGCTAACCTAACGCTCACAAAATGGATGCCATTGCATAAGTCTTTTGTGGACCTCACTCATTGCACGATCAGATTAGCATTTGTTTATTGTGTTGAATAAAAGCATGATTCCGTAATAAGCTCCAGTGATCTTGAAGTGTTATAAGTCATTTTGTGTCTAGAATATATTCTTCGTATAATCTTGTGATTGCCTTGAGGATAATTGAGTTATGATAATTGATCTAGTTTCGAAGCATATCCGTTAAGCATTCGCACACACCATGTTTCTAGTTGTATGTTAGCTTGCGTGATTTGATTGATCTTTAGTCGCCTAATTACATTTGTTGAGATGTCATGTGTTGGTTGGTTTAGTTATTGCGATGGGGTTCACTGCATTTCATGTAGTTTGCATTCATGCATGTTTTTATTTTGTTTTTGAGTTTGTGACGCTTAAGGACAAGCATCGATTTAAGTTTGGGGGTGTGATAAGTGGCATTTTATACCACTTAGAACGTCTCATAATGGCTTGAATTGATGTCTTGAAATCAAGTATTTTGTGTATTTGATGCGTTTTTCTAGTGTCTTTGCATTTCAGGGTATAACTTGCGTAATTAGGGAGATTTCATCATAATAAGACTAGGGAAGTACTTGGAACCAGTTGCGGGGAGTTGTGCGAAGAATTCAGCAAAATCAGGAGCAAAAAGTGGATTTTTCCAGAAGCAGTGCAGGCGCCCGCCTGGGATGTGAGGCGACCGCCTGGAGATGCAGGCGGCCGCCTGGGAACTGAGGCGGCCACCTGGGGTCGTAATTTTAGAATCTGGATTTTTATAATTTGACTTCTATTGGGCTTCTGAGACTGCTGTTTCTTGTGGACTTCTATATAAGTAATCTTGAGAGACGTTTCCCAACAAGAAGTAACAAGCAACAAGTATTAACAAGCGACAAGTAAGGAGCAAGGAGAGAAGATTAAGAAGACCGTTTTAGCATACCACAACGAAGAAGAGGAAGCATACGTTATCTTGTGATTCTTTTATTCGTTGTAACAGTGGATGCTAGTTTTCTTTACTTTGAACCTTAATACTCTTGTGACGTACTCTGGTTTTAATAAGTATTTTTATTAGTTTATATCGTTGTGTGATTATCATATTTTCATATGAACCCATGGTGACGATGAGTTCAATCATGGGCTAATCGTGATCATGGGGTCGTAGCAGATTTACTATGGATTTCTTTAGTTAATTGTTTAATACCTTGGTATGTGATGATTATATGATATCTAGCATAGGTTGTGCTTATTCGTCTTATGTGCATCGCGAACATATAAGATAGCCTGATAATCTCTTGTGAAGTGACAGTGAATCTTGAGATTTAGAACTTGCCATGCTAGCATAGGTTCATGTATTGTATGCATGATTAGTGGGTAACTCTTACCGTTTTACTTGCCCTGTGTAATCATAATGAATAACCTGCGCTTAAATCGTTATGTTGTCAAACTCTGTAGACATATAGGGTATCAACATAATTGATGCCTATTCAACTTCTATCTTAATTGTGGATGCTTGGTAGAATGGTACTTGTGCAACGAAAGTTGGCTTTTATCAGTTTCGTGTTGTTCGATTAATATCATCACCGTTACATACTAAGGGTAATAACAATAACTATTGAATGAAGTAGTAATGAAGTTATGATCTCATGTGTGTTTAATATTGTTAATTCAAGTGTTAATTTAAGTGTTTAATTCTCTTAGTTAATAGTAGTTAATAATTAGTAATCAACCTTAAGTGTTATTGTCTTGACATTGAGAAGTAATCATACATTAGTGAGTAAGTGTTAATTGAACATAATTAGTCAGAGTCTCTGTGGGAATGAACTAAAAATCATTCTATATTACTTGCGAATGCATATACCTGCGTGAATTATTAGCGCATGGTTTGTGCCTAACAGTGCTTAACCTAGATAACAATTTTTCTATGTCACTTTAATATAATTTGTTAGTACTTTGTCTTTATGCATTCTTTCTTTATTTATTATTAAAAAGAGTGTGCTTAATCAAACCTTCCTGATTTATATGCAATATATAATTTTAGTTTTTACTCTCATCTTGTAGTAAAATTTAGGATAAGAAAAAAGAGGTTATTATAGAAATTGTTTCCTTTATCATGCATGTATATTGGTCTCGTGATGTTAACACCATATATCTTCTTCGATCATTTATCTTGTGCATAATATTGTGCGAATTTAAATGTATTCATATTAATTATAATCATGTTTATATAGTAGTGATAATGTCAAATCTTACAAAGTTTGAATTCAACGCACTCGATGTCACCGAAAAAATTATTTGATAGGGATTTTGGATGCGAAAATCCATTTAAGTGCTATAGGCCTTAGTGACCCTATTAAAGAAGGAAATAAAATTTGTGAGCAAGATAAGGCAAATGCTAAGATATTTCTCTGCCATCATGTCGAAGAAATCTTGAGAACTGAGTACTTGACTATTAAAGATCTTTCAATTCTTTGGAAGGATCTAAAAGAGAGATATAACCACCTAAAAATGGTGATACTCCCTAAAACTCGCTATGATTGGCTCCACTTGCGATTTCAAGATTATAAAAGTGTGAGCGAGTATAATTCTGCAATGTTTAAAATTACATCTCATCTGAAATTATGCGGTGATAATATCACCGATAAATATATGTTGAAGAAAACATACTCCACATTCCATGCCAATAATATACTTTTACAACAACAATATCGTGAACGTGGATTTACAAAGAATATCACCGATAAAGATATGTTGAAGAAAACATACTCCACATTCCATGCCAATAATATACTTTTACAACAGCAATATCGTGAATGTGAATTTACAAAATATTTCAAGATTCTATCAGTTTTGCTTCTTGCGGAACAAAATAATGAAATTTTGATGAAAAATCATCAAGTATGTCCAACTGGCTCAACACTATTCCCAGAAGTGAATGTTGTAACTAGTAATGAATATGGGAAAAATAAGAAATTTGGACATGGGCATGGACATGGACATGTCCATGGTCATGGTTTTTGGCAAGTCGAGGTTATGATCACCAAAGTTACTCTAGTTTTAAAAAGAAACCTCACCATCAGAAGTGAAGGAAAAATGAAGAGAAACCAATGGACAATATGATGGGTCAGAGAGTTGAAAGTACTTGTAACTGATATGAAATGAAAGATCATTAAAGACGTACATATCGTACCTTCAAGCATCTTGTGGACCTTTATCAAGCCTCTCTGAAGAATGTTGAAACCAATTTTACTGAATAAAGTGATCCTTTGAGGATAGATCATCTTGAAGCACACCTTGGTGGTCGGGATCCAGTTGTATCCTTCAAGTCTCACTCACATGAAAATTAGGGATTTTTTCGAGGATGGAAATATGGAGATGCCCAAATCTGGTGGTGGCGATAATTAAGCCATAAATTAAGATTGTGCTTTCTTTATTGAATATTTAAGTATTTATGCTTGAACTCTAAAGTGACTAATTTTGTTTGAATTTATGCTATGTAATCTCTTTATAAATGAAATTTTTGAAATTTTATGTTTCTAAAACTTATTTATATATTTTCTTTGTGAAGAAATATGGCCAACAACCTCTCATTATGTGCTATGAAAGATGAGGAATCATTTTGGTCGGCAGATAGTGCAACAACACATAATTTTGAAAAATAAAGCATATCTTTCGCATCTCGTATTAGCTAAATCTAACGTAAATACAATATCGGGTGTGTCGGATCTGATTGAAAGCTCCGGAAGGGCAAATGTAGTGTTACCCAATGGTACATATTTATCGAGAATGCAGTGTTTTAAACCCGATTAAAAAGAAACCTTTTGAGTTTCAAAGATATACTCCATAATAGTTATCATATTGAGACGAGCAATGAAAATGATAATGAACATATATGGATCACGTTTATAGTCTCAGGGAGGAAGCAAATTATGGAAATACTCGCATAATATAATTCTGGATTATATTATACTTCTATAAATCCATTTGAATTACATATGGTGATGAACAAAAAATTATCAGACCTGACAAATTTTCTTATATGGAATGATCGTTTAGGCAATCCGCGTGACACCCTCAAATCCAGGGTTAAGAGTGAGGACCCAAGACACCTTATATAATAAATGGTTCATAATTAAATAATATAAAACCCTGAATATCTACAAGGATCTACACAAGATAAGGTATGAAATAAGTTTAGCAATTCCGACTTGGAATTTCCGGATAACCCAACTGTATCTAAGAGTCCACAAGATTACAACCACTTCTCTCATCAAGGCTTCTACCTGAGCTGAGCGCCTAAATATCACCATCTCTTGCTTATCTTCCAAGATTAGACAAACACAAAATGATATGACCTACAAGACCCGACAAGTAACAAAATAACAGATCTAACTAACAACTTGCAGTAACAACTAACTCACAAGGGTAAATCATAGATTTTGAGTATTCAGAGTTCAAGTGGGGTTTCGAGAAGAACGGATAACTTAGTTTAAACATTTTTGATTTAAATCTTTTCCAATCATAAACTTTCCAAATCTTTCAATTTTTCTTGTAAAATCAAACTCTAATTGTATTCATCTACAAAAGATACTTTGAATAAGCATACTTTCTGAAAGCTTTTAATAAACGGAGTTTGGAGTGTATAATTTACAAATATGATATGGGTGATCAGCCTGTACTGACCTACATCTGGTCATAAAGGTACCTAAGGAATTATATCAACATAGTGATGTCAGCAAAGTATATGTATCATCAAAATATAAGTATCAGGGTGACATAGGTATTAATGAAATGAACATTGTATTGAAATAGTCATGGAAAGTATATAAAGAACATAATAGCAATAAGGGTATTTGCGTTTCAGGGATAACAACATCATATCATCTCTTTCATTTCCTTTAATATTTCAAATCATAACAATTTTATGAGAGATAGCATAGTTAGTTGCCTCAAAAAGCTTTCCTTCTTGACCAAGGAACCACAACTCTCACTTGGGGTAGGGTAACCTTTATTCTCCTAACCCAAGCATCCTCCCTTTTCGAACCTCACAAAGCTTTTCTTACTTGACTATTTTAAATCTCGTTAATCTTCTATAATATCTCTTCCTTTGCTACACTTCACGTACTCATGTACCAGTTCTGAAAATCTGAAAAAATTGAATTCATAACTTAGAAATCGAAATTTACAAATATATGAACAGTTTTGAATATAATTCGGACTCAAGAACATCATTTCCTACTCCCACCATCTTACCGAAGCTCATGGCCGGTGGTGGAAAAGTTCGGAAGTGCTCGAAATCGGGTTTCCATCACTAACTCCAATCAAGGATAAATCGTAATCGATTTTACACAATTGTATACTCATAAATCGAAATCAATTCATAGAAATTCGAAGCCCTTCTCGAATTAGTTTAAATTCGAGCAATTAATACATATATACACAAATACAACAAGGGGGCATGGAGTACATAGACAGGGATACTCAAATTAAGCTTGAAAAAGGAAAATGAATTGATCGAACATGGTGGTGGTGATATTAACCGATGAGAGAGAAGAGAGAACTGAGAGAAATGAATGAGAGAGATAGAGTTTGAGAGGTCTCCATAGAAAAAGAGAAGAGGAAGAGTTGTATATGTGGTTGGGAACCCAGGGGTAAAAGGGTAATTGTGCCCTTTTTATTCTTGAATTTCTTTTACTTAAAAATTGTTGAAAACGAGCTTATAAAATATAAAATTGGAGACTAACTGTTTAGTAAAAATGAAAATTTTATTTTTTATAATGTATAGGATGAAATTAATTATCTTCTCATATTTTTAAAATAATTTTTGAGCGTACGGTATATTTTTTTCAACGAATTTTGCAAAATGGCCTGTAAAGTATAAATAATCCTTTAAAAAATTATTTTTAAATACTTTGTCATCATAATAAATCCTGTTAGGTCACACACACACTGTAGAGGGGGTGAATACAATGTATAGTACAATCAAATCGAACTTTAATAACTCAAGTAACAGAAAACAAAATTTATTAAAACAATAAACTCTGTTACAGTATGGAAATGTTACCTCTCAGTGATGAACAAATATCACGAGAGCTGTTAGGGTTACAATGAATAATCTGCTCGAATATGATAACACTTATAGTGTAAACCCTATGTCTGTGTTTATATACTACACAGTTACAAGATAATCGCTAATTGATATGGAATATAATTCTGCTTCCTAAAATATATCAATCAGATATCTTTTCTTCCAAGTATTCTATTCTTCATAGAATTCCTTTTTCATGCATATCTCTTCTTATGTTTGTCTCGATCTTCTTTCTTTTAATCAGTTGATGTCCTTATCTGAACGTCCTTCAGTACTTAAGTTCTGATATCTGTCTTCTGATGATTATCTCCTGATAATATAAGTACTGATATCCTTAAGTCCTGATTTCCAGTAAGTACTGATTTATCCTGTTTAAGTAAGATATGAAAACTAAACATAAATCATATTAGCCATGACATTATCAAATATATCTAACAAATCCAACTATCATTTTTAAAAAGTATATATAGCTATTCTAGAGATAATAAAAAATAATTTTCAAGATTTAAATGTACTCCGATGATTTTATATGAATGTTTTAAGGTCAATTAAACCCTATTTTTCATATCATAAATCATTAAAAATATTTAAAAACACTTTGACCGCAAAGTCACTCATATATGAATCAAATAACATATAATGTGACGGCCTCAACCCCGGGGTCAAGGGCTGACGTCACCAAAATATAATAAACTACAACATAAACTACTAAATAAACTTTATTATAACACACGACCCCAAACCAGGAGCCGATGCAGGTTCAAGTATTATTTAGGTTACAAAACAACAGTAACTTATTCAAGATCCGACATCCTAACTTATTACAGCACCTCATCAGACATCAGGGTCTGAAACAAACTACCTCAGAGGAGCCGGGACCGGAGGGGGCTGACACTCTACGCTGACCTGGTTTTCTAGACATCTGCAATAAATAAGTACAAAATAAGTTGCAAGGGTGATCAATCCATTACTCAACAGTACCTCTATATGAATAACCAGTAAAACAAGATATATAAAAATAATATAGGAACATATATCAAAACTAGTTTACGAAGAATCCGTAAAACAGGTATAAACTGGATATCAAAACTAGCATGCTCTGTAAAATAATATCATGTGTAGTGTGCTGCGTCAAAATACCAGAGTCCAATTTTAGCATGCTATTTCCTTTCCAAAACCACTATCCATTGTTGGACCCATAAATCATTTGTCCCGTTACGGGGACCATAAACCATTTGTTACGTTATGGGAACCATTAAACCAAAATCAGATATAAAAGTGGATGAATTCTAGGGACAGCTGATCAGTCTATCCCACCACAAATTGTTCCGGAACTCAGAGACTAGCTAGGTCTCTGTTATGCTGGACTAAGCGACCTACCAGTGCGCGCATCCGACTTAGCCTCTTACGCAACCATGCTGGGCCGTTACCTAATAACGGGCCTCTTACACCACTGACCATACAATATCTGATTCATTTTTATCCAGTTTCCAAAATCATTTACAACTATCTCTTTTTAAACGATTACAACACACATTCTAAAAATCCCTTTTTAATTTTAATCACAATCTAGAGATAGGCATTTTCAGAAGTTACTTTTTCCCTAAAATATCAGTTAATAAAACATATTTAAATACGGGAAATACGTAACTTAAAAGATTCTGTTCCAGTACATAATTTAAATCAACAACTATTCATATATATTGAATTGTAAAAGATTAGTTCAGGGGTACTTGCCTTGCAAAGCTTTGTACTAACACTGGATTGACTCTACTTGACTTCAATTACGGGGTCCTTCGACTCGAACCTACGAAATCGAAACAACCTAGGTTAAACGACCGATTATGCTTGAATTTTCCTCACTAAACTAATTACCCAACGATACAATTCCCGACTCGTATGCATTCAACTAATAATAATATACACGCAACAATAATGCACATAACAACCAGGGTTCAATTTCTATTAAACGAGAGATATACACTCGATTTGTAATTAAAGGTAATTTTTAGAAAAATTTGGACAGCGACTCCTCCGTTTATAGACTTACCCGTCGAAACATCAATCGACGTCAATTTCCAACAAATCAATTCGAACTGCCATATAAATAAATTTATAGTCCCAAAAATAATTTATACGAGTTGTATATTTATTTAAAATATTTAGGACTCAGAACAGGGTCATCACCGTCCACCATGCGCTCGTAAAATAATTCATCGCACATGGCGACAAAACTTATTAGTGCCCGAAAATATACGGGTGTCCGAAAAATTTCACGGATTAAAATTAAAAATTATAAATTATAACAGTCCAGACCAACTGCACACAGGGGCCTAACAAAAGCCCAACACAAAAATCCAACAGCCAGGCCCAAATTACAGGCCGAACTGCAAATAGGACCAGCCCAAACCAACAACCGGAGAAAACAGGACCAAAAACACGGCGCAACACGACCACACGCATCCATCGCCGCAGCACACACACACATCACAACTCACACACGCACACATGCACACACAGGTACACACATATACACATATATATACATATATATATATACCGAACACAACTACACCATCGCGACCACGCCGGAAACCGACAGCAATGGCGGTAAAATAGGAAGAACATGATGACAAAATAGAAAAAACGGGCGGTGCGAGTAATTACCGGAAAAAGGAAGTAGCAAGGCCAGAGAAACGAGGGAAGGGAGAGAGAATAGAGAGGTAAAGAGAGAGATGAGAGAATCGAGAGAGAGAGTAGAGAGGTGAGAGACAATCGAAGGAGGAGGAGGTGAGAAGAAGAAAGAAAAAGAAAATACGCTGCCCCAATTTGCTGCAAGGCCGCGTGTCCAAAATTAAGGACACGTGGCCATTTTAATTGGATTGGACTGAATTATACTCCGAGTTATAAAATTAACGATACATATCGCCTGTGAAAAATTAATCAGAAAAATATCTAAAATAGTCTTGAATAATCACAAATAATTTTGGAGTTAGTAAAATAAAATTTCCATAATTTTTAAAGCATTTTACAAACACACATATATCCGCATTTAACGAATAAATGAAACAATGTGCGTATAAAATAAATCCTGAAAATTACCAAAATAATTTTAAAATTCTCAGAATATTATGAACTTAATAAAATATGAGTTTCATGATTTTTGAAGATCCCTGGAATTAAATATGGATTTTTACAATTAAACTAAAGCAGAAAATCATTCAAGAATAAATAATTAACAGAATATTAATTTGTAAGTTTTATAAAATCCCAAAAATAATCATTGAAATTATAAAATCATAAAAACAATTTTAGAGACAACCTAAATAATCTTTGAAAATAAGATTGTCATAAAAATCACTTTTTAAAGGTGAAATAAAAATAAAATGGTGCAACAGTTAATCATAAAAACACAACACGCAATCCAACAATCGTATATAAACAATAATAAGTCAGTCACAGGGACCATAATTAATACAAAATTCTTTATTTACTTATTTACGCAAATATTACATATTTAAATATTACAAAAATGTACGAGTCGTTATATCCTTCCCCCTTTAACTATAGGGATAGATTTATTCCTAAGTACACGCTCCTTACGATCTAATATCTGGATTGGCTGCTCCACATAGGACAAATCTGATTGAAGCTCGATTGGTTCACATTCGATTACTTGATTCGAATCAGGGATATATGGCTTAATACATTATGAATATGCTGCCATTGCGGAAGTGGAGCTATCTCATATGCAACTTTTCCTACTCGTTTTAAAACTTCGAATGGTCCTATATACCTCAGACTCAGCTTACCTTTCTGACCAAATTGAATGAATCCCTTCCATGGCGAAACCTTTAGTAATACCAATTATCCTATTTCAAAGTTTATGTCCTTCCGATGTAAATCTGCATTCTTCTTTTGTCTGTCCTGAGCGGCTTCCAATTTTTTCTGAATTAATACCACTGCCTCTTTCGTCTGCTGTACTAATTCAGGTCCTAACACTTTCTTTTCCCCTACCTCATCCCAATACAGAGGTGATCTACACTTCCGTCTATATAAGGCTTCATAGGGTGGCATTCCAATGTCGGCATGGTAGCTGTTACTATAAGAAAATTCTATCAACGGTAGATGATCATCCCAATTTCCCTTGAAATCCAAAGCACATACTCTTAACATATTATCGATCGTCTGAATCATTCTCTCACTTTGGCCATCAGTTTGAGGATGATAAGCGGTGCTCATATTTAACTTAGTTCCTAAACATTCTTGAAATTTTGTCCAGAACCTTGAATTGAATTTTGGATCTCGATCTGATACTGTAGATACAGGTACCCTATGCTTGGTGACTATCTCATCCAAATATATTTTAACTAGCTTTTCCAAAGAATACCTTTCATTAATCGGAAGAAAATGCGCTAACTTGGTCAATCTATGAATGATTACCCAAATGGCATCGTGATTCGATCTTGTCTTCAGCAAACCCACCACGAAATCATTGCGATCTCTTCCCATTTCCACTGTGGAATCTCCAAAGGCTGCAGCAATTCACTGGGCCTTTGATGTTCTGCCTTTACCTTCTGACATACGTGACACTTACTGACCCAATCCGCAATCTCTTTCTTCATTCTTGGCCACCAAAAGTGCTTTTTTAAATCTTGGTACATCTTGGTGCTACCAGGGTGGATAGAAAACCTAGAGTTGTGCGCTTCGTGCAATATTTCATTATTTAATTCCGCTACATTAGGAATCCAAATGCGAGAGGAAAACCTAAATAAACCTTGGCTATCCTTTTGAGTACATAACTTTTCTCCTGCCAGAGTATTCAAGTCATGTTCCATAACTCCTTCTTGACACCTTTTAATCTTTTCTACCAACGCTGGCTGGAAAGTAATCTCATATAGCTGCTCATGACTTCCATTTAATACTCGAACTTCAATCTCCATCTTTTCTAAATCTCGGGCTAGTTCATCTGCGATACGAACCATATTTAATTTCTCTTTTCTACTTAAGGCATCAGCCACCACATTGGCCTTACCTGGATGATAATTAATCGAACAATCATATTCCTTAATCAGTTCCAACCACCTTCTTTGTCTCATGTTTAAATCCTTTTGGGTGAATATATACTTTAAGCTTTTATGATCCATATAGATATCACATTTATCTCCTTACAAGTAATGACGCCATAACTTCAAAGCAAACACTATTGCTGCCAACTCAAGATCATGAACTGGATATTTCTGCTCATGGGACTTTAACTGCCTAGACGTATACGCGATAACCTTATCATATTACATTAGCACACAACCTAATCCTTTTAGAGAAGCGTCATTATAGATTACGAAATTCCCTATTTCATCTGGTAATGTTAACACCGGTGTTGTCACTAGCCTCTTTTTCAACTCCTGGAAACTTTTTTCACATTTCTTAGTCCAAACAAATCTCTCATTCTTCCGTGTTAGCTTGGTCAACGGGGTTGCAATCTTGGCAAAGTCCTTCACAAATCTTCGGTAATAGCCTGCTAATCCAAGAAAACTTCTAATTTCTATAGGGGTCTTCGATTGCTCCCATCTGTATACCGTTTTAATCATCGCAGGGTCTACCTTAATACCATCCTTACCCACTATATGACCTAAAAACAGAACTTCCTCCAACCAAAATTCACATTTTGAAAACTTAGCGTATAGCTGTTTTTCTCTCAGTCTTTGTAAAGCAATCCTTAGATGTTCGGCATGGTCGTCTTTGGTTCTTGAGTAGATGAGGATGTCATCAATAAATACAATAACAAACTTATCCAGATACTCCTTATACACCCGGTTCATTAAATCCATAAAAGCTGTTGGTGCATTAGTCAATCCAAATGACATCACTAGGAACTCATAATGGCCATACCTGGTTCGAAAGGCAGTCTTCGGTATATCTTCAGGCTTGATCTTCAACTAATGATAGCCTGATCTTAAGTCGATCTTCGAAAAGCAACATGTTCCCTTAAGTTGATCAAATAAATCATCAATTCTGGGTAGGGGATACTTATTCTTGATGGTTGATTTATTCAATTCTCAATAGTCAATACACAATCTCATGTTTCCATCCTTCTTTTTTACAAATAACATTGGCGCGCCCCACAGGGATACACTTGGTCTAATTACCCCTTTATCCAAAAGTTCCTGAAGTTGTTTAGCTAGCTCTTTCATTTCTACTAGAGCCATACGGTAGGGTGCCTTTGAAACTGGTTCTGCTCCCGAAATTAGATCAATAGAAAACTCAATCTCCCGGTTGGGTGGTAATCCTTGTAACTCACCTGGAAACACATCTGAAAATTCACTAACTACCGGGATCTCCCCCAACTTGGGTACCTTCTTCTCAATGTCCACGATATGGGCTAAGTACGCTTCACATCCTTGTTTCAATAACTTCTTTGCTTCTAGCATCGAAAGAAATTTCTTTTCCTGCTTTTGTCCTTGATAAATTATCCTTTTATTATCTTCTATATATAACAAAACTTTCTTTTTCTTACAATCAATATTTTCCTTATGCTGGGACAACCAATCCATTCCTAGAATCACATCAAATTCTCCTAACTGAAAGGGTATTAAATCTACTGAAAAGAAATGCCCACAAATTTCTAGTTGACACCTAGGACAAAACTGGTTTACTGAAACTTTATCCTGATTAGCCACTTCTATAGACAAGGGCTCATTTAGATCCTCCAACATCAGATCCAGATTACTTACACATTCTTTAGATATAAAAGACTTAGACGCTCCTGAGTCAAATAAAACTTTAACATGCACGAAATTTTAGAGAAAGCGTTCCTACAACTACATCTGAATCCTGAGCATTAGATTTCTTGGTCATCTTAAAGGTTCTGGCTCTTGCTGTGCTAGTTGCTGGTCCTTGAGATTCACTCCCTCCTACACTGTCTTGAGTAGCCATCTTGCAGTTTCTGGAGATGTGCCCAACCTTACCACACTTAAAGCAGGTGACTCCGAAGTTTCCTGTGTTATACTCTGACGTATAATGACCCTTCTTATCACATTTGAAGCACTGGACATCCTTCCGGCACTGACCACTATGCTTTTTACCACAGAACTTACAATCCACAACTAGCCTAGTTGACTGGACTGGGGCAGAGGCAACTGAGGTGACACCGGAACTAGTCTGAGCCATGCCTTGCCTTCTAAATCTCTTATTCCTATTCCGGCCAAACTTCCTTGGGAACTTCTAACTAGACTCCTCCTGGTCTGCATTACCTATACCACCTTCAAACTTTCTCTTATTATCACTTCTTTCCTTGGAGGCCAACTTCTGATCACTCTCAATCACTAGGGCGGTTTGAACTACAGAGGTAAACGTCTTAAGATGTAGGGCCACCACTCCACTACAAACTTCCAACTTCAGTCCTTGCTGAAATCTCTTAGCTTTCTGAATTTCAGTGTTCACATATCCAGGGGCTAGTCGGGCCAACTCCGTAAACTTGGCCTCATACTCAGCCACACTCTTCTCTCCTTGCTTCAATTCCAAAAACTACACTTCCAACTGACTCTGGAAGCAATCCGGAAAATACTTTTCTAGGAACAACTCCGTAAATCTGACCCAATAGACAGGGCCTTCTCCTTCTAATGCACGCACAGATTCCCACCAAAAACTTGGTTCACCTTTGAGAAAGTAACTGGCATAATCCAACTTAGAATCATCACTGACCTGAATAAGGGTAAAGGCTTTCTCCATTTCCATAAGCCAAATTATAGCAGCAACTGGATCTATCTCGCCCTTAAACTCTTAGGGTTTAACTGACTGAAAAGACTTGAAGCTAACAGTCTGGTTTGATTCTCTTGGCTGGGGTTGCTGTTGGAGCTGCAGCTGTTGTTGAATTTGTTGTTGTTGTTGTTGTATAAATTGCTGCTGTTGCAGGAATTGCTGTTGCTGCTGCTGGAATTATTCTTTTTGCTGAGCCATCTGATTAGACTGTTAGCGCAGAAAATCTAGTAATCCATCCATTACTGGGCCCCCTTCAGAGTTCCTGCTGGAGGAATTGGACGGGAAATTTTTTTTGGGAGGAATTCTCTTGAAACACGACAAAAAGGTTTTATATGAAAATTGTGCCCCCGGGCAGCAACAGTTTTATGCATCAGGAGAATGCGGTCACAATTAAATATTCCCTTCCTTGTGTATTTGGGGTCCACCCATGATGCATAACTAAATTTAACAAAACCAACAACAAATACAACAATAACAATAAGAGCAATAATAAAAGTGCAATAAGATAAAACCAACAACGGTAATATAAAAGAACGATAGTACAACAACAGTACAAATCCATCTAACAACTACAGTACAACACCCAAAATATACTAGATACACAACAAAATTGGCTGCCATAGCAGTCCCACCTAATACAAGCTATAATCCATGATAAACATACATAGGAAAAGCATCTACAGAACTCCTATAACTAACTCCGAGCTTTGTATCTCACTATTGCAACTCTGATCTAGCCACTGCTACTACCACCGATGAATCCTAACTCAAATACCAACCAGTTCACGAGATCCTGGTACTGAACAGCTCTAAACTCGGAGCTAATGAAACGGTCAATGGTCCGGGCTCTCTCTACAGCAGCCTGAGTCAAGGATCGCACTCTTTCCTGCATATTTGGTGAAGGCGTAGGGATGCCCTAAAAAGGCCCGACCGGAATCTGGTCAAGCTGTACTGCTAACCCTGGGCTCTGCTCTCTAATCAAAGACTGGTTCACCGCTCGGTGAACATGGTAAGGGATCGGGGAGGATGCACCTGAAAGAACGGATGGAGGAACAGGTGGTCTCGAGGTGGAGGAACTGGGACCACATCCTGGAGGGAAATCCCTAACAACCGACACTGACCTTCGTACCCAGCGAGGACGGGCACTAGGTCCTGACACACCTCCTGGTGCAACTGGAGGAACGGGTGGAGGAGGCATGGGAGTCTCCTCAGCTCAGACATCCAAAGTCCGCTCAGAGTCTGAATCATCTGAATCTGACTGATTCCCCCGAGAAGGAGAACTAGAGATCACTATGGGCCACTAACATCCATATCAACATACAAGGAAGATACAACAAGGTTAATGCAATCTTATTAAAGTATTAATAGATGCCAGGTAGCTCTGTTGGAACCCTTGACTTACTCTTAGGGTTGCTCCTCTAAATGAGTTACTGACTCACACATTAAGACACATTTCCTACACCTTTCTGACTCAATCCTTTACCTAAATTAGGGACTTGAATCTGTAGCTCTGATACCAACTGTGATGGCCTCAACCCCGGGGTCAGGGGCTGACGTCACCAAAATATAATAAACTACAATATAAACTACTAAATAAACTTTATTATAACACACGATCCCAAACCAGGAGCCGATGCAGGTTCAAGTATTATTTAGGTTACAAAACAACACTAACTTATTCAACATCCGACATCCTAACTTATTACAGCAACTCATCAGACATCAGGGTCTGATACAAACTACATCAGAGGAGCCGGGACCGGAGGGGGGTGACACTCCACACAGACCTGGTCTTCTAGATATCTGTAATAAATAAGTACAAAACAAGCTGCAAGGGTGAGCAATCCATTGCTCAATAGTACCTCTATATGAATAACCAGTAAAACAAGATATATAAAAACAATATAGGAACATATATCAAAACTAGTTTACGAAGAATCCGTAAAACAGGTATAAACTGGATATCAAAACTAGCATGCTCTGCAAAATAATATCATTTGTAGTGTGCTGCGTCAAAATACCAGAGTCAAATTTTAGCATGTTATTTCCTTTCCAAAACCACTGTCCATTGCTGGACCCATAAATTATTTGTCCCGTTACGGGGACCATAATGCATTTGTTCCGTTATGGGAACCATTAAACCAAAGTCAAATATAAAAGTGGATGAATTCTACGGACAGCTGATCAGTCTATCGCACCACAAATTGTTCTGGAACTCAGAGACTAGCTAGATCTCTATTATGCTGGACTAAGCGGCCTACCAGTGCGCGCATCCGACTTAGCCTCTTACGCAACCATGCTGGGCCATTACCTAATAACGGGTCTCTTACGCCACAGACCACCCAATATCTGATTCATTTATTATCCAGTTTCCAAAATCATTTACACCTATCTCTTTTTAAACGATTACAGCACACATTCTAAAAATCCCTTTTTAATTTTAATCACAATCTAGAGATAGGCATTTTTAGAAGTTACTTTTTCCCCAAAACATCAGTTAATAAAACATATTTAAATATGGGAAATACGTAAATTAAAATGTTCTGTTCCAGTACATAATTTAAATCAACAACTATTTATATATACTGAACTATAAAAGATTAGTTCAGGGGTACTTGCCTTGCGAAGCTTTGTACTAACACTGGCTTGACTCTACTTGACTTCAATTATGGGGTCCTTCGACTCGAACCTACGAAATCGAAACAACCTAGGTTAAACGACCGATTATGCTTGAATTTTCCTCACTAAACTAATTACCCAACGATACAATTCCCGATCGTATGCATTCAAATAATAATAATATACATGCAACAATAGTGCACATAGCAACCAGGGTTCAATTTGTATTAAACGAGAGATATACACTCGATTCGTAATTAAAGGTAATTTTTAGAAAAATTTGGACAGCGACTCCTCTATTTATAGACCTACCCGTCGAAACATCAATCGACGTCAATTTCCAACAAATCAATTCAAAGTGCCACATAAATAAATTTATAGTCCCGAAAATAATTTATACGAGTTGATTATTTATTTAAAATATTTAGGACTCAAAATAGGGTCATCACCGTTCACTCTGCGCTCGTAAAAGAATTCATTGCACAAGGCGACAAAACTTATTGGTGCCCAAAAATATACGGGTGTCCAAATAAATTTCACCGATTAAAATTTATCGCTCGCTTAATTTATAATTTAATATCACGAATTTTAATCAAGAATTTCCTGCAGCAAAAAGGAAATTAAAATTCGAAATTATAACAGTCCAGACCAACTGCACACACGGGCCCCACAGAAGCCCAACACAAAAATCCAACAGCCAGGCCCAAATTACAGGCCCAACTGCAAATAGGACCAGCTCAAACCAACAACCGGAGAAAACAGGAGCAAAAACAAGGCGCCACACGGCCACACGCGGCCGCCGCCGCAGTACACACACACACACACATCACAACTCACACACGCACACATGCACACACAAGCACACACATATACCCATATATATACACATATACATATATATATATCAAACACAACCACACCACCGCCACCACGCCGGAAACTGGCGGCAACGGCGGTAAAACAGGAAGAGCACGACAACAAAACAGGAAAAACGGGCGGTGCGAGTAATTACCGAAAAAAGGAAGTAGCAAGGCCAGAGAAACGAGGGAAGGGAGAGAGAATAGAGAGGTAAAGTGAGAGATGAGAAAATCGAGAGAGAGAGAGTAGAGAGGTGAGAGACAATTGAAGGAGGAGGAGGTGAGAAGAAGAAAGAAAAAGAAAATATACTGCCCCAATATTTGCTGCAAGGCCGCGTGTCCAAAATTAAGGACATGTGGTCATTTTAATTGGATTGGACTGAATTATACTTCGAGTTATAAAATTAACGATACATATCGCCTGCGAAAAATTAATCAGAAAAATATCTAAAAAAGTTTTGAATAATCATAAATGATTTTGGAGTTACTAAAATAAAATTTCCATAATTTTTAAAGCATTTTACAAACACACATATATCCGCATTTAACGAATAAACGAAACAATGTGCGCATAAAATAAATCCCGAAAATTACCAAAATAATTTTAAAATTCTCAGAATATTATGAACTTAATAAAATATGAGTTTCATGAGTTTTAAAGATTCCTGGAATTAAATATAGATTTTTTCAATTAAACTAAAGCAGAAAATCATTCAAGAATAAATAATTAACAGAATATTGATTTATAAGTTTTATAAAATCCCAAAAATAATCATTGAAATTATAAAATTATAAAAACAATTTTAGAGACAATAAAAATAATCTTTGAAAATAAGATTTTCATAAAAATCCCTTTTTAAAGGTGAAATAAAAATAAAATGGTGCAACAGTTAATCATAAAAACACACCACGCAATCCAACAATCATATATAAATAATAGTAAGTCAGACACATGGACCATAATTAATACAAGATTCTTTATTTACTTATTTACGCAATAATTACATATTTAAATATTACAAAAATGTACGAGTCGTTATATATAATCACATCTTTCAAATAATAAAATCTCACTATCACCAATTTTATCTATTTGAACCTTTATTTATAACTTTTTTTTATAATCATCGATCACACAATAATTCAACTAATAACCCGACTTTAAATACTCTGACGCGGATAATCACATAAGCACATAGGACTCTTTATATGCTCTTCCATATTAATATATTTCTTTATATCTTGTTTACTTCAATAATACGGAATCTACTTTTCAATATTTACGGGCCGCGTCTCAGTTGACGACCCAATTCGATATAAATCATTTACTATTTCAAGTCACTTTTGACTTGTCAAACTGGAATAATTTATTTTTAAGTATTTACTCACCAATTCACATTAATAGCACAAAATTCCAATAACTCATATAATATTATTATGAATTTCCCGGATATAACATCCTTCCCCCTTAAAAGGATTGTGTCCCTAGAATCAAGTCGAACTATCACGCTTGGGAACAACACAACGCATACTAAAAATGTGGTGCATATAGGGAGGCAACACTATCCTAAAACCAATTTTTATACGCTTTAGAACCTCGTATGGTGGTTCGCTTACGCTCAATTTGTGCTTCTATTGGAGATAAAGGACACATAATACAGGATCATATGTTGCAGCCAACACTTGATTTAGAAAAAAAAATCGATGTAACTTATTATTGCAGAATACTTGATGAAAATTGGAATTTAATGAATCATGGAAAAAGAGTGAGGAATAATTTGGATACTTAGAACAACTACATTAGTACATATGATGGCCAATCTTAGTACTATGTAGTTTACAATACATAATTAGGTGGCGTCCCACCAGAATTTTTATCACAAAGATGTTAGGAATATGTTGTGTACTTGATGATAAGCTAAACAAAACACCTTAGTAGATTTAATTTAATGAATTTTGTAGCACCCGACGGATGATCAATTGATATCCACCGGTTGAGTAGCTTATGTAACAATAAGTAATGTAGCACATTTCTGCAAATAACTTTGTGTATATTTTGTAGTAGCATATGAGTCATGTTGACTACTAGTAGATATGCAGAATAGGTTGATTAATTGTAAATATTGAATGTCTTATAATTCTGCATAAATGAAATGGAGTAAAGTGTCAAATAGCTACCCAACAGATGATCAACAAAGCTACCCGACGGATGATCAACAAAGCTATCCGACGGATAACAAGCATGTACCCGACGGATGATCAATTCAAATATCTGTTGACAATGACAACACAATCACATGCGTTGGGTGTTTGCAAAAGGAATGTGGCAACATGTTTATTAAGGTTTCGAGAACAAAGAAGCATTACCATTTCCATGCTATTATGAAGATATTCAAAGATGCTGGAATAGAGTAGTGAAGAAGCATGGAGTTAGAATTGATAGGTTTTGTTTTATTATCCTGTCTTATTACCATGTAAACTTGGTGATATATAAACCAAGTGTAGCTAGTAGAACAAATAACTAAGCAAACACATTTTATAAGAGAAATAGAAAAAGCTGTAACTGTTAAGAATTTCTCTGTAGTTTGTTTGTTCACTTGTAAAAGCAGCTGTGAGCTATTCAAGCTTCACAGGGTTCTCTTAATATATATATATATATATATATATATATATCTGGTGGATACATTCAAATCCACCAGAAAGTTTTAAAGACTTGTGTTTTCATTTATATAATTCTTTTATTCCGCACTTTGCAAATCAAACACTTATATATTATTAAGTTAGAACGGTTTTAAAAATCTCAAAAAGAAGCCAGAATTACATTCAACCCCCCTTCTGTAATTCTTGTTGTATTGTTAGGGAATAACAATTGGTATCAGAGCAAGCTCTTGAAGTACAAAGAGTTTAAAGATCACAACAAACAGCAAGATGAACAAGAAGAATGTTGGAGTTAAGATTCCATTTCTGGACAAAGATGATTATCACCACTGGAAGGTGAAGATGCACCTACATCTTCTTTCTCAAGATAAGGCTTATGTGGATTGCATAGAGAGAGGTCCTCATGTACAATGAGAGCTGCAATAGGGAATGAACCATCTGTTCCCAAGCCTAGGCATGAATGGTCAGATCCTGATATTGAGCAAGTCTGGAAAGACAAGAAGGCCATAAATATATTGTTCAATGGAGTTGATGGTGATATGTTTGATAACATCATTAACTGCAAAATAGCCAAGGAGGTTTGGGACACAATTCAGATTATCTGTGATGGTACTGAGCAAGTAAGGGAGAATAAGATGCAGCTGCTAATTCAGTAATATGAGCACTTTCATTGTGAAGATAGTGAGTCTCTCACTGACATTTTCAGTAGGTTTCAAAAACTACTAAATGCTCTGAAGTAGCATGGAAGAGTCTATCCAACAAAAGACTCCAATCTCAAGTTCCTTAGATCTCTTCCAAAGGAATGGAAACCAATGACAGTCTCATTGAGAAACTCTCAAGATTACAAGGAGTTTAATTTTGAGAGACTATATGGCATCCTGAAAACTTATGAGCTTGAAATAGAGCAAGATGAGAGGATGGAGAAAGGAAGGAAGAAAGGAGGGTCCATAGCATTGGTTGTTGAGTTAGAGAAAGAGAAAGAGATAAAGATAGAAGCTGTTGAGTCTACTTCAAAGGCCTGTGAGAATAAGGGAAAAGGGCTAGTAGCTGAAAATGAAGACAATTTGAGCCAAAATGACATGGATGATATTGATGATCATTTAGCTTTTCTTTCCAGAAGATTTGCCAAGCTCAAGTTCAAAAAGAACTTTGGAGCATCCAAGCCAAATAGAAACATGGTGGATAAATCTAAATTCAAATGTTTCAAATGTGGCTTGGCAGGACACTTTGCCAATGAGTGTAGAAAGTCAGATTCCAGCAAAAAGAAGTTTGAGCCTGTTGATTATAAACAGAAGTATTTTGAGTTGCTCAAGCAAAAGGAAAGGGCTTTCATTACACAAGAAAATGACTGGGAGGCTGATGGTTTGGATGAAGATGAGGATGTCAGCTATGTCAATCTAGCCCTAATGGCCAAGTCTGATGAAACAAAATCTAGTTCTTCAAGTAATCAGGTAATCACCACTAACCTAGCACATTTATCTAAAGTTGAGTGTGATGATGCTATCAATGACATGTCTACAGAATTATATCACTTGCGTGTTACACTTAAGTCACTCACCAAAGAAAATGTTAAAATCAAAGAAAATAATTTTTTTAAGTGAAAGAAATAATGTGCTAGAATCTCAGTTTATTGAATTTGAAAAATTGAGAATTAAGTGTAAGATTGCTAAGGATAAATTAACTGAGTCCTTGAAGAAAGAAGAGATTTTGAAGAAGCAACTTGAACGAGAACAAGAGGTGATTAAGGCATGGAAATTATCCAGAGATGTTCATGCTCAAATCACTAAAGTTCAAGGTATTGAGTCCTTTTGTGATGCAGCCTGGAAAAAGAGTAAGGAGAAGCTGGAATCCAATTTGGTTGAAGGATTGCTAACAGATGTGGACTCGACGGATGATGAGAGTCATCCGTCGGATAATCAAAAGAATTATCCGTCGAGTGACACAAATCCTCCTCCGTCGGCTGTAAGCAAACCTGTGAGCAAAGCCAAACTTGCCAAGATGAATGAGAAATATGGATCAGTTTCCAAAAAATTTGTTCCAGGAGAATCAAGTCAAGTGAAGAAGGAGAAGAAAGTTAATGTTGGCCATATGTCTATCAAGCAATTGAATGACAGATTGGAGAAGATTGAGGTTAAAACAAAAGCTAAAAAGAAAAAACAATAGAAATGGGAAAGTAGGGATTAACAAACATAACAACTACACACTCGATAAATATGCCCCAAGAAAAATCTGTTTTAAGTGTGGTAGTGTTAATCATTTATCTGTTAATTGCAAACTTGCCATGCCAACTCCTAAATTTGTACCCTCTTCTTTTCCCAACATGACTGTCATGCCTTCTATGCCTATGAATGTTATGTATGCTCGGGATTAGGTATGCATAATTTGATAATATGCCATCTGCACCTAATCCTTATTATGCTGCATTTAGTATGCCTCAAATGCCATTTAAGATGCCTTACTGGAATAACATGTTTGCAAATAGCATACCTTTCCCTGTCAATCAAAGTGTGCATGATAATTCTGTTTTAATGACTGGTTTCAAAGTTCCAACTCAAATGATTAAGGATGGATCAGATATTCCCAAGTCAAATGAGATCAAACCTAAGAAACCAAAGAAGAAAGCTAACAAGGAAGGACCCGAGGAAACTTGGGTACCAAAATCAACTTTATTTGGTTTTGATGTGTGCAAGGAAATAGAAAGAATCTTTTGTACCTGGATAGTGGTTGTTCAAGGCACATGACTGGAGATTTTACCCTGCCCACAGAGTTCAAGGAGAGAGCTGGCCCAAGTATTACCTTTGGGGATGACATCAACGGTTATACTGTGGGATATGGCTTGATTTGGAAAGACAATGTCATCATTGAGGAGGCTGCCCTAGTGGATGGTCTCAAGCATAATTTGTTGAGTATCATCCAGCTTTGTTACAAGGGCAATTCAGTAACCTTCAACTTAGACGCCTGTGTTGTGACAAACAAAAGGAGTAACAAAGTGGTTCTCACTGGTGTGAGAAGAGGAAATGTGTATCTGGCTGACTTCAACTCATCAAATGCAGAATCTGTTACTTGTCTTCTCAGTAAAGCAAGTCAAGATGAAAGTTGATTGTGGCACAAGAAGCTATCCCATCTAAACTTCAAGACCATGAATGAGCTTGTCAAGAAAGAACTGGTTAGAGGCATTCCTCAAGTGGATTTTTTTAAGGATGGACTGTGTGATGCCTGCCAAAAGGGAAAGCAGATTAAAGCATCATTTAGAAAGAAGCTTGATTCAACAATTGAAGAACCTTTGCAATTGCTACAGATGGATTTGTTTGGACCAGTCAATGTGTTGTCCATCTCAAGGAGAAGATTTTTCCAAGTAATTGTAGATGATTTCTCAAAATTCTCTTGGACATATTTTCTAAAGTCTAAAGATGAGGCTAGTGAAATCATCATCAATCACATAAGCCAAGTCAACAATTATCCTGATTTTAAAGTAAGGAGAATCAGGAGTGACAATGGAACTGAGTTCAAGAATTCTGTGATGAGATCTTTTTGTGAAGAGAATGATATAATGCATAAATTTTCTGTAGCAAGAACCCCACAACAAAATGGAGTGGTAGAAAGGAAAAACAGATCTCTTATTGAAGCTGTAAGGACAATGCTTGAAAAATCAAAATTACCATCATATTTCTGGGCTGAAGCTGTGAACACTGCCTGTTACACTCAGAATATTTCTTTGGTAAATCAAGCAAAATGCATGACACCATATCAATTGTTCAAGAACAAGAAACCAACTCTAAATTTTCTTCATGTCTTTGGCTGCAAATGTTATATCTTGAGAAATCAAACTGACCAACATGGGAAGTTTGATGCTAAAGCATATGAAGGAATTTTTGTTGGATATGATGTGGGAAAAGCATATAGAGTCTACAATCTTAGAACCAACATTGTTACAGAATCAATACATGTTGTGTTTGATGATAAAAAGATTGAAGGACTGCAAGATGAAGATTCTCATGAAAGTCTCAAATTTGATAATGTGGAGATGGTTAGTGATGATAGTGATGATGAAAGTGATCAGGAAATAATGGCCAAGGATAATGTAGAAAAATCTACTACTAATGAAGCACAAAATTCAACATCTATCGAGTTGCAAAATGCTTCATCCGTCGGGAGATAATCTGCCTTATCCGTTGGGAGACAATCAGCCTCATCCGTCGGAACACAAAGTGCACCATCCGTCGGGTCATTAAGAGAAGCTGAAAGTCAGAATAGATCACTAACAGAAAATTCCCCTTTCTTAAGTCAAAGATTCACAAACTCAGGGGGAGTTTCTAATAATCAAAACTTAGTCACACATCAAGACAACAATGAAGCCTCTTCATCTAGAGCTAATCTACCTCAACAAAGGAAATGGACAAAAGATCACCCCCTTTGAGCTCATCATTGGTGATGTATCTTCAAGAGTTCAAACAAGGAGAGCAACTTAAGAAGAATGTCTATATAGCAGCTTCCTATCTAAGGAAGAACCAAAGAAGGTAGAAGAAGCTTTGTTGGATCCTGATTGGATTTTAGCTATGCAGGAGGAGCTAAACCAATTTGAAAGGAATAAAGTATGGAAGCTGGTACCCAAGCCTAAAGGAAAGAATCCAATTGACACCAAATGGGTATTCAGAAACTAGATGGATGAAAATGGCATAGTAGTAAGAAACAAAGCTAGATTGGTTGCTAAGGGCTGTTGTCAACAAGAAGGAATAGATTTTCATGAAACTTTTGCTCCTGTTACAAGACTTGAAGCCATCAGAATTTTCTTAGTCTATGCAGCTCATGCCAATTTCAAGGTCTATCAAATGGATGTCAAAAGTGCTTTTCTGAATGGAGATTTGGAGGAGGAAGTCTATATTAGTCAGCCTCCTGGTTTTAAAGATCCAAATTTCCTAAATCATGTCTATTATCGTTTGAAAGCACTTTATGGACTGAAGCAAGCACCTAGAGCCTGGTATGACACTTTATCAAAGTTTCTTTTAGAAAATCACTTCACAAGAGGTACTGTTGATAAAACTTTATTCTTTAGAAATGTTAATGGCTCTAATATACTTGTTCAAATTTATGTAGATGATATTATATTTGGCTCTATAGATGAAAAACTTTGTAAAAAGTTTGCCAAATTGATGCAAAGTAAGTATGAAATGAGCATGATGGGAGAACGAACTTACTTTCTTGGTTTGCAAGTTAAGCAAGTTAGTGATGGAATATTCATTAGTCAAACTAAATACATTCATGATCTTTTAAAGGAGTTTGATCTAATGGATTGCACATCTGTAAAAACTCCCATGGCCACTGCAACTAAGCTTGAATTAAACACTACTGAAAAGTCTGTGGATATTTTAAGTTATGGAGGCATGGTTGGGTCACTTATGTACTTAACAGCTATTAGGCTAGATATAATGTTTGCTACTTGTTTTTGTGCTAGATTTCAGGCTGATCCTAGAGAATCTCATTTAGTATCTATTAAGAGAATTTTCAGATATCTCAAGGGAACACCAAAACTTGGCATTTGGTACCCTAGAGATTCTGGTTTTTATCTAACTGGTTATTTAGATGCAGATTATGCAGGTTGTAGAATAGATAGAAAAAGTACTACATGAACCTGTCAATTTCTAGGGAACAAGCTTGTGTCCTGGTTTAGTAAAAAGCAAAATTCAGTTTCTACTTGTACAGCTGAAGCTGAATATATTGCTGCTGGTAGTTGCTGTGCACATATTTTGTGGATGAAAAACTGATAAGTGGCATTCTATACCACTTAGAACGTCTTAAAATGGCTTAAATTGGTGTCTTGAAATCAAGTATTTTGTGTATTTGATGCGTTTTTCTAGTGTTTATGCATTTCAGGGTATTAGTTGCATTTCGGAGGAGAAATCATCAAGAATAAGCCTTGGCATGTGTTCACCATTGCGAGAGGAAAAGAACGGGCAGATTACGGCGAAGAAACGGAGCAAACCTGGAATTTTTCCAGTAGGGTCCTGCGCGCCCGCGCAGCAATGCTGAGCGGCCGCGCAGCAGCCTTGCGCGCCCGCGCAGAAATGCTGAGCGGCCGCGCAGGGTCGGGGAAAAAGCTGAATTATTTTAGACTTCTATTTCTGTTTGGCTTCCAACTTCTATGTAATCTGAGTTTTATGGGACTATTATATAAGTAGATTTGAGACGTTTTCATAGAGAATATGAAAGAGATTATGTTTTAGATTGTGTTTTGCGCAAGAAGCGAAGGAGATAAGGAAGAAGACCGATTTAGCACACCGCAACGAAGAGGAAGCATATATTCTTGTGATTCTTGTTTCGTTGTAACGTTGGATGCTAGTTTTCTTGCTTTGACTTATTTACTCTTGTGACGTACTCTGTTTTAATATAATTAGTTTAGTTATTATTTTCTTGTGTCGTTTATCATGATTTCATATGAACCCATGATGGCGATAAGTTCTATTATGGGTTAATCGTGATCATGGGGTTGCAACGGATTTATTATGAAATTCTTTAGTTAATTGTTTAATACTTTAGTGTGTGATGATTGCATGATATCTAGTATTGGTTGTGCGTATTCGTCTTATGTGCATCGCGAATATATAAGATAGGGTGTTAATCTCTTGTGAAGCGACGGTGGATCTTGAGATTTAGAACTTGCCATGCTAGCATAGGTTCATGTACGTTGTGCATGATTAGTGGGTAACTCTAACAGTTTTATTTGCCTTATGTAATCAAAAGGAATAACTTGTGCTTAAATCGTTGTGTTGTCAATTTCTGTAGACATATAGGAACTCAACATAATTGATGACTATTCAACTTCTATCTTAATTGTGGATGCTTGGTAGAATGGTATTAGTACAATGAAAGTTGGCTTTTATCAGTTTCGTGTTATTCGGTTAATATCATCACTGTCACATGCTAAAGGTAATAACAATGGCTATAGAAGGAAGTAATAATGAAGTTGTGATCTCATGAGTGTTTTATTATTGATAAATTGAAGTGTTAGTTAAGTGGTTAATTAAGTAGTTAATTATAGTTAATATTTAATCAACAATTTTAAGTGTTATCTTAACATTGAGAAGTAATCATACATTGGTGAGTGAGTTTAATTAGACAATAACTTAGTCTGAGTCTCTGAGGGAACGAACTAGAAAGTATTCTATATTACTTGCGAACGCGTATACTTGCGTGAATATTAGTGCGTGATTTCGCCCTAACAAGTTTTTGGCGCCGCTGCTGGGGACTCGGCGTATTTGTTTAGTTTATGTACTTACCATCATTGGTCATTAGGACTCAGTGATTAGGACGTAGTAGTTAATTACTCTTTTCGGTTGTGTTTCAGGTACTTTAGCTAGCGTTTATGCAAACTCGTTCTCGTGCTCGCAAGAGGACCTTAGATACAGCTGAGGAGAAAGACGAAGTTCTTGATACTCCGGAGAAGTTAGATTTTGAGGATTCGGATTCAGGAACTGAGCAGAAAGAACCAGTAAACATGGGAGATCATATTGTTCAAGCTGATCCAGCTCTTATGGATTTTTCTCGGCCTAAAATTGATGACATTCAGTCAAGCATCCTTCATCCGGCTATTCAAGCTAACACCTTTGAAATCAAGCCGGGCACTATTCAGATGGTGCAGAATTCTGTTTCTTTTGGAGGAGCGGCAACTGAAGACCCCAACATGCACATAAGGAATTTTGTCGAGATCTGCAGCACTTTTAAGTATAATGGCGTGACTGATGAGGCTATCAAGTTGAGGCTTTTCCCATTCTCACTGAGGGATAAGGCTAAAGACTGGTTACATTCTGAACCAGCTGGGTCCATCACTACGTGGCAAGATCTTGCGCAAAAGTTTCTGGTGAAGTTTTATCCAATGGCAAAGACTGCTGCTATGAGGAGTGCTCTTACTCAGTTTGCGCAGCAACCTACAGAATCTATGTGCGAGGCTTGGGAACGCTACAAGGAAATGTTGAGAAAATGTCCACATCATGGAATGCCGGATTGGATGGTAATCACTGGTTTTTATAATGGTTTGGGGGCCCAATCTCGGCCCATGCTCGATGCAGCAGCTGGAGGCGCCTTATGGGCTAAAAGCTATACTGAGGCGTATAATCTTATCGAGACGATGGCTGCAAATGAGCATCAAAACCCAACTCAGAGGATGACGTCAGGCAAGGTAGCAGGTATTCTGGAAGTTGATGCAGCCACCGCTATTGCAGCCCAGCTCCAAGCGCTATCAATGAAGGTTGATTCTTTGGCTACGTATGGAGTTAATCAAATAGCTATGGTTTGTGAGCTTTGTGCAGGTTCTCATGCTACGGATCAGTGTTCTCTTGTCAATGAATCTGTTCAGTATGTGAATAATTATCAGCGACAACAGCAGCCTGTGCCAGCAACCTATCATCATAACAACAGAAATCATCCAAATTTCAGCTGGGGGAATAATCAGAATGCTATTCAGCCACCATATCAGCAAGGAGTGAGTAAACAGTTTAACCCACCTGGATTCCAGCAACCACAGCAGTATGCTACAAGGAAATCATATCCTCAACAGGGAAGTGCAGCTGCACCTACTAGTGCTGATTTTGAGGAACTTAAGCTGTTGTGCAAGAGTTAGGTGGTTTCTATCAAGACCTTGGAAAATCAAATCGGTTAATTAGCCAATACAGTGCTCAATCATCAACTTGGCACTCTTCCCAGTGACACGGAAGTACCAGGCAGGAAGGAAGCTAAAGAGCAAGTCAAGGCTATTACCTTAAGGTCTGGAAAAGTAGCTGATGCTGAAAAGGCAAAAGAAGTCGAAGCTGAAGTTAGAGATGAAAAATCTAAGCAAAAGGAGAAAGTGGCGGAACCAAGGAAGACTACTGTTGAACACACTCTGCCTGAGGCTAATACAGGGGAGAAACAGCTCTATCCTCCACCACCTTTTCCTAAGAGATTGCAGCAACAAAAGCTGGATAGACAGTTCGGGAAGTTTCTGGAGGTGTTCAAGAAACTTCACATCAATATACCTTTCGCTGAGGCTCTGGAACAAATGCCTAGTTATGCGAAGTTTATGAAGACTATTCTTTCAAGGAAGGTGAAACTGGATGACCTTGAAACCGTTGCTCTCACGGAAGAATGCAGCGCTGTTCTGCAGCAAAAGTTACCACCAAAACTGAAAGATCCAGGAAGCTTCACCATTCCTTGCACCATTGGCAATCTAACTTTTGACAAGTGCCTTTGTGATTTGGGAGCAAGCATTAATCTGATGCCCTTGTCGATCTTTAAAAAGCTGGATCTGCCTGATCCAAAACCCACATATATGTCGCTACAATTGGCGGACCGTTCCATTACTTACCCAAGGGGCATAGTTGAGGATGTGCTCGTCAAGGTGGATAAGCTCTTCTTTCCTGCAGATTTTGTTATTCTGGATTTTAAGGAAGATAAGAAGATTCCCATAATCTTGGGGAGGCCTTTCTTGGCTACTGGCCGTACCTTGATAGATGTGCAAAAAGGGGAACTTACTATGCGGGTCCAAGATCAGGATGTGACCTTCAACGTATTCAAGGCAATGAAATTCCCTACAGAAGATGAGGAGTGTTTACAAGTGGATGTGATTGATTCCGCAGTTACTTCGGAACTCGATCACATGCTAATGTCTGATGCATTGGAAAAGGCCTTAGTGGGGGATTTTGACAGCGATGATGAAGATAGCAACGAGCAATTACAATATCTGAACGCTTCTCCATAGAAGTGAAAGCTCGACATACCATTTGAATCTCTTGGTACTTCTGACCTTAAGAATGCTGAAGGGAAGCTCAAACCATCAATAGAGGAAGCACCTACCTTGGAGCTCAAACCATTACCTGAACACTTGAGGTATGCTTTTTTAGGTGATTCATCTACGTTACCTGTTATTATTTCAGCTGACCTTTCAGGTAGTGAGGAAGACAAGCTCTTAAGGATTTTGAGAGAATTCAAATCGGCTATAGGATGGACCATAGCAGACATCAAGGGGATAAGTCCTTCATATTGTATTCATAAAATTCTGTTAGAGGAAGGTAGTAAGCCAACTGTGGAACAACAGCGAAGACTGAACCCGATCATGAAGGAGGTGGTGAAGAAAGAAATTCTGAAATGGCTAGATGCAGGCATCATTTATCCTATTTCTGACAGCTCGTGGGTGAGCCCCGTGCAATGTGTACCTAAGAAAGGAGGTATCACTGTGGTCGCAAATGAAAAGAATGAGCTCATCCCTACTCGAATAGTTACAGGATAGAGAGTATGCATGGATTATAGAAAATTGAACAAAGCCACAAGGAAGGATCACTTCCCTCTCCCATTCATTGATCAAATGCTTGACAGATTGGCGGGACATGAGTATTTTTGTCTTCTGGATGGTTATTCCGGGTATAATCAGATTTGTATTGCACCAGAGGATCAGGAAAAGACTACCTTCACTTGTCCATTTGGCACATTTGCTTTTCGTAGAGTTTCGTTTAGGTTATGTGGCGCCCCGGCCACCTTTCAGAGATGTATGATGGCTATATTCTCTGACATGATTGGAAATAACGTCGAAGTGTTCATGGATGACTTCTCCGTCTTTGGACACTCATATGATGAATGTTTGAATAATCTGCGCGCCGTACTCAAAAGATGCGTGGAAACTAATTTGGTGCTTAATTGGGAGAAATGTCATTTTATGGTGCGTGAAGGCATTATCCTTGGGCATAAGGTCTCTAGCAAAGGTCTGGAGGTGGACAAGGCCAAGGTGGGAGTCATTGAAAATCTTCCCCCACCTAATTCGGTGAAAGGAATCCGTAGTTTTCTCGGTCATGCGGGTTTTTATCGGCGATTCATCAAGGACTTTTCAAAGATATCTAAGCCGTTGTGCAATTTACTTGAGAAAGATGTGCCTTTCAAATTTGATGATGAATGTTTGGCAGCATTCGAGACTTTCAAGGAGAGTTTGATCACGGCACCAGTTATTACAGCACCAGATTGGACAAAACCGTTTGAGATGATGTGTGATGCGAGTGACTATGTGGTAGGTGCAGTTCTGGGACAGCGCAAGAAAAATCTCTTCCATGTGGTCTACTATGCGAGTAAGACTTTAAATGGGGCCCAATTGAACTACACCACTACTGAGAAGGAGCTTTTGGCTATAGTCTTTGGCTTTGAGAAATTTCGATCTTATCTGCTTGGTACGAAAGTAACAGTATTCACTGATCATGCAGCTATTCGCTATCTGGTTTCTAAGAAGGATTCGAAGCTGAGACTCATTCGTTGGGTGCTTTTACTTCAGGAATTTGAGTTAGAGATCAAAGATAGAAAAGGTACCGAGAATCAAGTAGCTGACCATCTCTCTAGGTTGGAGAATCCCGATTCTACTTCACAAGATAGGACGTTAATCAATGAATCTTTTCCGGATGAGCAGTTGTTTGCAATTCAGGAGGAAGAACCATGGTTTGCAGATATTGTAAACTATCTTGTCAGCAATATAATGCCGCTTAATTTGACATCCGCTCAAAAGAAGAAGTTTCTGCATGAGGTGAAGTGGTATATATGGGATGAACCATATTTATTTAGACAGGGAGCTGATCAGATCATCAGGAGATGTATCCCGTTCTGTGAGACGGAGGGGATATTACGAGACTGCCATTCCACGGTTTATGGTGGACACTATGGAGGTGAGAAGACGGCAGCTCATATTCTGCAAGCAGGTTTTTTCTGGCCTACTTTGTTCAAGGATGCTCATCAGTTTGTTTTAAGGTGTGATCGTTGCCAAAGAGTGGGAAATTTGTCAAGGAAGGATGAGATGCCATTAAATGTGATGCTTGAAGTCGAGGTGTTTGATGTATGGGGAATAGATTTCATGGAGCCTTTTATCTCATCTTGCAATAATCAGTACATCTTGCTGGCAGTCGATTATGTCTCAAAATGGGTCGAAGTTAAAGCTTTACCGACAAATGATGCAAAGGTAGTACTAAATTTTCTTCATAAGCAAATTTTCACAAGGTTTGGAACGCCTCGGGTAATCATAAGTGATGAAGGATCGTATTTTTGCAACCGTAAGTTCACTTCTATGATGCAGCGTTATAATGTGAATCATCGAGTAGCTACTGCCTATCATCCGCAAACAAATGGTCAAGCGGAAGTGTCTAACAGAGAGATAAAGCGCATTCTAGAGAAGGTTGTTTGTCCGTCAAGGAAGGATTGGTCTTTAAAGCTCGATGAAGCTGTTTGGGCTTACAGAACAGCATACAAAACTCCACTTGGGATGTCACCGTTTCAGTTGGTGTACGGTAAGGGATGTCATCTACCGGCGGAGCTTGAGCATATGGCCTACTGGGCATTGAAGAAATTGAACCTGGATTTAGATGCAGCTGGTAAGAAAAGAATGCTTCAGCTTAGTAAACTTGATGAATTTTAACTTCAAGCGTACGAGAATAACAAAATGTATAAGGAAAAGGTGAAGAGGTGGCACGATAGGAAGCTACATCCTAAGTTATTTGTGCCAGGGCAACAAGTTCTGTTATTCAACTCTCGGCTCCGACTTTTTCCTGGGAAGTTGAAATCAAGGTGGTCTGGACCTTTTATTGTCAAAACTGTGTTTCCACATGGAGCGGTGGAAATTTTTGAGAATGATTCAGACCAAGCATTCAAGGTTAACGGTCAGCGGTTGAAGCACTACTATGGGGACATGGCAAACCGAGAGGTGGTTAGTGCCATTTTGTTGACTACTTGAGAAAGGTACGGAACGTCAAGCTAATGACAAAAAAGAAAGCGCTGCGTGGGAGGCAACCCATGAATTGTTGTTACAGGATCCCTTAGAAGTTAATAACCTATCCAAAAACACAAAAAAATCAGAAAAAAAGGGGCTGAATTTTTTTTTTCCAGAGACCCTCTGCGCGCCCGCGCAGCTATGCTGAGCGGCCGCGCAGCTTGCTGCGCGCCCGCGCAGAAATGCTGAGCGGCCGCGCAGGGGTCGAGTTCCAGAAAAATTTTTTACAGTTCAGAAAAAAAAAAAAACACAAAAACCCATCACAGCCCATAAACCCACGAATTCTTTTCCCATTACCCCATGATTTTATCCCTCAACCCCACTCCTAATCTAATTTAACCTACTCCACACACTATATATACATACACCTATCCTACATATCTCCCACAAACTTCCTACACTTAAACCCTCTCATAAACATCAAAAATCAGTTCTTACACACTTTTATTCACAAATCAATGGCACCCAAGAGAGCACGTACTATTGACAGCAGCAGCACAGTTCCTACTGCTGATTCATCAAGGGGTACTGCTGCAAGGCCTCGGTTAACTGACAGAGCTGCGGAGGAGGAGTACACTAGGCTGTTGGGGAAGCCAATTCTGAAGGAGAGGGGGTTTTTACCATCAGGGAGGGATGGTGAGTTGTTGCCCATGATTGCAGAGAAGGGGTGGATAGCTTTTTGTGAGTCACCCGAAGCAGTACCGATGAGTGTTGTTCGCGAGTTCTACGCGAATGCGAAGGCTGAAATGAATGGGTTTTCTGTAGTTCGTGGGCTGACGGTTGATTATCATCCTGCGGCGATTCACCGTGTGATTGGACAGCGAGAGAGGAAGCCCGAGGAGGAGAACTGGAATGAAAAGACTGCTGAGGATTTTGACTTGGATTTGATTTGTGCGACTCTCTGTCGACCGGGCACAGTTTGGAACCGCAGTCCAGCCAATAATGAGTATCGTCACTTTCCGGCGATCGCCATGAACAGGTATTCCCGTGCATGGAATGCATTTATATGTGCTAATATTTTGCCTTCTTCACCTGCACACGAGGTCACAGTTGAGAGAGCACAGTTGTTGTGGGGAATTCTGAATGAGGAATACTATGTGGACCTTGGTGAGTTTATCTACCAAGGAATTCTGAAGTTTTTGAGGGGAGCAAAGCATATGAACATCCCTTATGCATCCACGGTTACGAAGCTATGCCGAGCAGTAGGAGTGAACTGGCCGGCTCATGAGCAGTTGCAGTTGCCAGCAGCTCCGATAGATTCTGGCACTCTGAATGGGATGCAGGAGTGGATCGGTGGTGAGCCTGAGGAGCATGGGCTGGGTTATCGTCTTCCAGGAGGGCGTCCAGCACGAGGTGCTACTATGGCTAGGCCAGGGCATGGTGAGGCTGGTTCTCCGAGAGCTCAGGAGGGTGCTGGGATGGGTGATGCCCAGTATAGGAGGCTTTCACGGCGGATGGATGCCATGTATGAGACGCAGAGCAGGTTTGCTCAGGAGCTCACCCTTGCGTTAGGGACTGCTTTTCGAGGCCTTGGAGCTGATATCCAGTGGCCAGTTTTTGGTGAGGACTCTGCATACCCGCCGCCTGATACTCCACCCACTGAGGGTGATGATGATGATGACTCCGAGTAGGTATACCCTATGTTCCTTTCTACTACCTTCACTGGGGACAGTGAAGATTTTAAGTTTGGGGGTGGTAGTTAAGGAATATTTTGTGTGTGTCATATAGCTGCATATTCATGATAGTTAGTTCATATAGTTGCATAATTTTTGTCATATAGTTTTTTTTATATAGCTTTATTTGTTTGTCATATCATATAGCTCATGCATATACCATGATCCCTTTTACAATGATTTTTCGACTGAATTGTGATATTGATGCGAGTGTAGTGATAGCATTAAAGTGTATTAAGTTGTGTAGGTTGATATGCATGCTAGAAGCACTTGTAGTTTCACTAAGTCTTAGAGAATGCTTAAGGGCTAGATTGTTGTTATGATCTGATTATTTTCGAGGATAATCTATTTATTATGCTTAGAATTTGATAATAGGTTCTTAGTGGTAAAGGCATGAAAAAGAAAAAAAATGGAGTAAAAATGGAATTTGTTGCTAGTTGTGGCTAGGCGTCAAATGGCTAGTAGCCGGCTCGCATGTTATGCGAGTAGTCTAGGATTGAGCAAGATGGAGCGAAACGCACTTGCTCAGAAAAGAAAAAAAAAATTTTTTTTTGCATAATTGATCAAGAGTGGGTTCTTTGGTATTCGAGTTATTAAGTTCTTAGGGGACTTTGTGCCTAGTGACCTAAGGCTTTTAGAGTCTGGGATCCGCTAACCTAACGCTCGTTACATGGATACCATTGTATAAGTCTTTTGTGGACCTCACTCATTGCACGGTCAAATAAGCATTTGAGTTGTAAATAAAAAGCACGATTCCGTAGTAAGCTCCAAAGTTCTTGTAGTGTTGTATATCACTTTTTGCCTAGAATTTTTATTCTTTGTATAATCGTAGGATTGCCTTGAGGATAGTCTAGTCATAGTAATTGGTCTAGTTCCGAAGCATATCTGTTAAGCATTTGCACACACCACGTTTCTGGCTGTATGTCCGTTTGCATGAGTTAATTGATCTTTAGTGTCTAACTGCATTCGTTGAGACGTGACAATTTGGTTGGTTAATTGTAGTAAGGGGGATCGTTGCATTTTCATATAGATTGCATTCATGCATATTTTTAGTTGTTTTGAGTCTGTGACGCTTGAGGACAAGCATCGATTTAAGTTTGGGGGTGTGATAAGTGGCATTCTATACCACTTAGAACGTCTTAAAATGGCTTAAATTGGTGTCTTGAAATCAAGTATTTTGTGTATTTGATGTGTTTTTCTAGTGTTTATGCATTTCAGGGTATTAGTTGCATTTCGGAGGAGGAATCATCAAGAATAAGCCTTGGCATGTGTTCACCATTGCGAGAGGAAAAGAACGGGCAGATTACGGCGAAAAAACGGAGCAAACCTGGAATTTTTCCAGTAGGGTCCTGCGCGCCTGCGCAGCAATGCTGAGCGGCCGCGCAGCAGCCTTGCGCGCCCGCGCAGAAATGCTGAGCGACCGCGCAGGGTCGGGGAAAAAGCTGAATTATTTTAGACTTCTATTTCTGTTTGGCTTCCAACTTCTATGTAATCTGAGTTTTATGGGACTATTATATAAGTAGATTTGAGACGCTTTCATAGAGAATATGAAAGAGATTATGTTTTAGATTGTGTTTTGCGCAAGAAGCGAAGGAGATAAGGAAGAAGACCGATTTAGCACACCGCAACGAAGAGGAAGCATATATTCTTGTGATTCTTGTTTCGTTGTAACGTTGGATGCTAGTTTTCTTGCTTTGACTTATTTACTCTTGTGACGTACTCTGTTTTAATATAATTAGTTTAGTTATTATTTTCTTGTGTCGTTTATCATGATTTCATATGAACCCATGATGGCGATAAGTTCTATTATGGGCTAATCGTGATCATGGGGTTGTAACGGATTTATTATGAAATTCTTTAGTTAATTGTTTAATACTTTAGTGTGTGATGATTGCATGATATCTAGTATTGGTTGTGCGTATTCGTCTTATGTGCGTCGCGAACATATAAGATAGGGTGTTAATCTCTTGTGAAGTGACGGTGGATCTTGAGATTTAGAACTTGCCATGCTAGCATAGGTTCATGTACGTTGTGCATGATTAGTGGGTAACTCTAACAGTTTTATTTGCCTTATGTAATCAAAAGGAATAACTTGTGCTTAAATCGTTGTGTTGTCAATTTCTGTAGACATATAGGAACTCAACATAATTGATGACTATTCAACTTCTATCTTAATTGTGGATGCTTGGTAGAATGGTATTAGTACAATAAAAGTTGGCTTTTATCAGTTTCGTGTTATTCGATTAATATCATCACTGTCACATGCTAAAGGTAATAACAATGGCTATAGAAGGAAGTAATAATGAAGTTGTGATCTCATGAGTGTTTTATTATTGATAAATTGAAGTGTTAGTTAAGTGGTTAATTAAGTAGTTAATTATAGTTAATATTTAATCAACAATTTTAAGTGTTATCTTAACATTGAGAAGTAATCATACATTGGTGAGTGAGTTTAATTAGACAATAACTTAGTCTGAGTCTCTGAGGGAATGAACTAGAAAGTATTCTATATTACTTGCGAATGCGTATACTTGCGTGAATATTAGTGCGTGATTTCGCCCTAACAAAAACCAATTGTTGGACTATGGTCTACAAGTGGATAGGATACCATTTTCTGTGATAACACAAGTGCAATTGTCATCACTGAAAATCTAGTACAGCATTCAAAAACAAAGCACATAGACATCAAGTACCACTTCATAAGGGAACATGTGATGAATGGTACTGTGGAACTGCATTTTGTTCCAAGTGAAAAATAGCTTGCAGATATATTTACCAAGCCACTTGATGATTCCACCTTTTTAAGGTTGGTAAGTGAGTTAGGTATGCTCAATTATTCTTGAATTATTTCAGATATTTTGCAAGTTGCTATGTAGCCAGAAATTTAATTGATTTTTCTGCTTTGGATGAAGTGTTGGCTAAGTCAAAATTTACATACCGATGGATGATCAATATCCATCGAGTTTGATCATCCGTCGGAATACAATTTTTCAATAAAAATCAATTATTTTTCTGGAATATTTTATAACTCGACGGATAAATGATTTATCGTCATCCGTCGAATTGTCTCAATCTTAGCCGTTAAAACTCTGAACATTATCCATCGAGTATACTTACAGCTTGTAAGCATGACACGACGGATAAGTGACAGAATTTTTACAGTTTATTAATTTTTAAACGGCTATTTTGGGCAATTTTTATTGGTCACTTTATTTTGCTTTATTATTTTTGTCAGTTTATTTCTGAGATTGTATAAAAGCTCAATTCATTTTCAATCTTTTCTTTTATCATTCTCAAGATTCTATTTCTCTAACTTCTTTCTTTTCAAAAGCAAATTCTCTCTCTACAAACTTTCAAATCTTTAAAAATGGCACCTGTAGTGAAAATCATGTCTCAAACCGGTTATATCTATGAGAAAAACAACTTCTCAGCTTTAGTAAACAAGGAGATTCAACAGTCTGGTGACTACCACAAAATGATGGATTTTGTTAAGAACTGTAAACTGAACTATGCCATGCTGGAATCACCCACCATTTACTGTGAGGTTGTAGAGGAAATATGGACAACTGCAGTGTACAACTCAATAGACAAGACCATCACTTTCACTTTAATAGGTAAGCAATTTTACATAAATAGTGATATTGTCAAAGCATGCTTTAAAATCCCTGATAATAATGTTACTACTCCACACATAGACACTGATATTGTTAACATGCTTAACTCTATGGGCTATGCACTCACTACCTCTAAGTTAAGTGAAATTAGAAGGTTGGGTCTTAGGAAAGAATGGAGTTATCTGTGTGATGTAGTAACTAAAGTGTTTTCTGGTAAGATTAGCAATTTTGATTCTATCAATATATATATGCTTAACATGCTTTAAATGCTAGTTACTGATAAGTATTTCAATTTCAGTGACTTGGTTTTGTTTGTGTTAGGCTTTAAGTTAGGAGAACTTAATAAGAGGGGTAGAAGTGTCTATTATGCTAGATTCTTTATGATGCTTGCTAACCATCTTATTGAGAATATTGTGATTGAGAACCCAACCAACAAGCTGAATTGTTGGGTTTAAGAAAGAAGGATTATTGCAGATTTAAATAGAGTAAATCATCATAAAGAGGTGCCCTTATATTATTTTCCAGTAATGGAGGGACCTCAGGTAAGTGAGGTAATTTTTTTCTATCTCCACTCTTCCAACCTCACACATTTCTTTGCCTTCTAGCATAGCTATGGCATCTGTGCCAATGACCAAACAGATGCCTACCCAAGCTGCCAAAACTAAAATTCCAAAATCCAAAGCTAAGAAAGCCCCCTCAGATTTCTTTCAAAAGAAATCAGTTATAAAATCTACTAAACCTAAAGAGGGGAGTGTGAAGGAGGGTGAGAAAGGTGAGGGACAGGGTGAAAATCAAAGAATCCCTAAGAATAAGGTTGGAGAGGTGAGTGTTTCCCAGCCTAGACACACTGCAGTTTCTCAACAAACTGCAGTGCTTAAAAAAGGATTTAAGCTCATTACTAGTTATATCCTCCCAAAAGGATGTGACTATTGAACAAAGCTCTCAGCCAAGAGCACAGGCCAAGAGGGTAAGGAACACAAGCTCACCCCAAACCTATATCAGAAAGAAGAAACCAAAAACCCTTGGGGATGCACAGGGCACACACTTAGTGTAAACTAGTGCTAAAGACCCAGTCACTGCACCTTCTCAAAGTCAGGTTGATGTGGCTCCAATAAATATGGAGTCACAGCTAAAATCTCTCACAATTGAAGCACCTGATACACCAAATTCTCCCACACACTCACTGGATATTGACATGATCAATACATTACTTCCAAATTCTCCATCTTTAAGTCTCTTGGAGAAGCCAAAAATCCAAGTAAGTGAGCATCATCTTTTAGATGATTTGTTGGCTCATTTACCATTCCTTTCTGAGACTGTTGAGACATCTGTGCCAAAATTTTCATCAATCTGCATAGAGTCTACAATAGTCTCCACTCCAAACTCTTTCATTTCTACTATCCCGATGGATATTCATCATCCGTCGAGTACTGATTGTATCCCAACGGATAAGCCTAACAGCAGTCATCCGTCGGATAGCCATACTACTAACCCGAAGGATTCTCATCATTTGTCAAGTGCCTCTACATAACTTCAAATATCTTCAATTCTTATAAGTGCAGAAGACTTAGTAGTAGTGCAATCACTCTTAGGACTGAGGGAAGGGAGTGATTTGAGTGAGAGTCTGGGTTGCTCCCAGAAAAAAGGAGAGAAAAAGAGTGAACAACTGTAGTCCATTTCTTCAGGACTGGCAAACGTGAGTGAGAGAAGTCCCACCTTAGATGGTGAAGGTGAGGGTGTGAGGGTGGGAAGCCCAGGGGAGCCCTTGATGTAAAAAGAGAGAGAAATTGAGAGAAATACAGGAACAGGAGGAATAAGGTTGGATATCATTGCTAGTGAGTCAATGAATACCAATGATGCTGACATTGAGAGACTATCTCAGCATAATCAAGCTGTTATAAGTTCCATCTCTTTGGATGCTGAGACATTTACTCATCCTGTTCCAGCATATCAAATTTTGGCTGGACAGGGCAATACAAATGTAGAAAGAATATTGAAATTGGTGCACACCACCCAGTCAATGCAAAGAGCTAAGGATGCCATCACATCTATGCCACCTAGAGCTGATGATGATGTTGACTATGGGACTGGGGAATCTGCTGATTTCTTTGGTGATGCAAGTGAAGATGGGTCACTGGACATAGGGGGAGAAGTAGGCCCTAGTTCTAGATCTGATATGCCATCTTGGGCATTTTAAAAGCAATATGATGAACACTATTTCAAGACCACCCTCATTCAACTTATAAGTCATACACACTCTGCTCTTCAATCCACAACAAATGACAGCACCAAGAAGCTCCTACAAGCAAACCTGGTGCGACGCCCTCCAAACCCGGGGTCTAGATTTGGGGGTCACTAGCCAATAAACCATAATAACATAATCACAGTGGAATAATATAATAAATATAACCCCTTGCATGCAACTGGATCGATCACAGATTATGGTATGGAACAGGCACTAGTACAAACCAACTGTTATTACAAACCATAAGTCTAATTAGTTTTACAACTTATTCAAATTTTATTACAAACCTCTAGACAAGCTAAAGTCACAAACTATCTTCATGGAAAACACACCAAACTATCTACAAGCACACAACTTCTGGTCAGACCTGGAACTCAAGCTTGTCCTGACCTAGCTGAAAGAATCAGGATATGAAACAAGTATGAGTGAAAGAAATACTCAGCAAGCAGTATATAGCTTATGATTTAGAACAATAACACAATAAATCTGTCACGCCCCCAACTTAAACAGCAAATTAAATATAACTATTACAATATTTTAAAAGAAGAATACACAACCAACTCCAAGATCTTACAGTTTAGGGTTTGGAACAGCCCAACACTACCAACTATTATATCTGATTAAAAGTACTGAGTCCTCACACAAACTATTATTACTTATTCTACCTGAGCTCGAACATAAGCATCAGCATCACAGGTCTTACGGGCAGTCTACTTGAATCTAACCATAGCTGCTAGCTGTAATATCAGGGTAAAGCAAGGAGTGAGCCAAATGCTCAACAAGTGCTAACAATACGACACAAAACATAAATCGAGATATACATTAAAGAATGACAATGAAAAGACATAACCAATGGTAACGAGAGATAAAACTATGTGAGATGGCATCATTTTGCTTGTATCAAAACAGTTTTAAAATCATGTCTTAATCAAAATCATTTTATGACGCTACAGATTACAGCCGGTGATCAGCTGTGAAGTAATCCCGAACCTCGCTGGGTTCTAAAACATTAACGGGAATCCCTAGGCAACTTTTAAGCCTAATATAAGTGTGGAAAGGACTCGCGTCTCAGTCCAGATGCAGTATTCAAGGAAAACATTTATCCCCCTTTGGGACTGAAAACCCATATTTCATTTATTTCAAAAACTGATGCCGAATTATAACAAAATCTCTTTTAACAGTAAACATTTTTATTAAGGGATTATAGATCAACTCGAAATACGGGAAATATGGTACTAAATCTCAGGGCCATGATTTACAAAATTTTACTCTATTAGGGTAACCAAAAGGTTTTCATATGTCAGAACTTGGACAGGAAAATTTAGTGAGACTAATGGATAATATGAAGGGGTAATGCCAAATTGGGCTTAGAGCAATGGTTTCTCGTCAAGGTACAGGTGTTGGATCATCAAGAAGATAAGCTTCATGAATACTATGGGTGTTAAGGTATGAAGAAATGATTCTTTAGCTCAGGATATATCAGAGTTGTCAAGCTTTAGGATAAGAAAGAGGGGTATCAATCAATGAGGGATCACTTTGATAAGTTTCTGACTTTCAGGGTTCAAGGTAAGGTTCTATAGGGATTCAAGTATCAGGATGAGATATCAATACTTAGGAATCATCAACATGTTAATCAAGAGGATCAATCAAGTAATATATCAACTCTTCATTTTATCATGTCATTTAACTATCATGCAAAGGCTTTTGAACTACTTGCAATACATACTCGAGGGTTCATGGCATTTCTATATAATTCAAAGATAAACGAAAGATACGCTTGATTTAAAACATATCAAATGACTCAGGATAATTGTATCAATATATATATAACTGTTTATAGTAAATACGAAGGTCAAGTTGAATCACTTGCCTTGAGAAAGGCTGGTCTGGTCTGACTAGTAGGAGCAACTGGAGCTTCACTCGACCTTTATGGCAAGTTTTCCCTCGTCTCGAGATCCTACATAATAATAATAATCCTCATTATAATATATTCTTACCATCTTAACCTATTTACAACTTGAAATTAAACACGGATGGCACTTAGGCCTATACGCACTTAATTTTATATTCACTTTTAAATTACAAAAGTACACACATAGCCACATATTCACATATCATATATTAACACCAAATAACACCATATATACCATAATGCAACACTAGGCTTGGATGATCTCGACTCACATCTTAAGTCACTTGGTCGCTAAACTAGACAAGGTCTTCTAATTTTTGCTTCCTAACTCGATGTGCCTTTCCTAAATTATCCAAAAACTATTGACCCTCACTTGTGCCTTTAGATCTACTGACCTTATACCATCTTACAACTATGGTGGTCGACCTAATACTCACTTCTAAGTATTCTAAAACTATGTGATAAGTGAAAGCGCTCACTGGTGCAAATTTCAGAATGACAACTATAGTTTCTTGAGGGCATTAGGCACTCTTAAACTACAAGTTTTTCCTTCAAAACTTTTACACAAGACTCTCCTGACCTAAGGGCATCTCACAAACTTGATGTGGCTCAAGGGCCTGGCTTGGGCCTTCTTGGGCCTAAGCTAAAAGTCCAAGGTTCCCCTGTTTTTCTGGGCAGAAAACGCCCTGACTTGATTTAACTTGTGACACATGGTTCTAACTCATATCCTATGAACTATGGTTGGAAAAACTTCTCTGACACTCCCTCTACCTAAGGCCCAATAGGGCCTAATGAGGGCCTACCCATGACATGGCCAAATCTTCCTATTTCTAAGTTGCAACAAAATTGTCCCCTGCTGGACAGATTTTGTTATTCTACTTGTGCACCTAACCAAAAGACATGCAAACCTCCAACCAACTCCTAAAACCTTTTATATACTCCCAATAATAACTTCTGGTGACTTGGGCCTCAAAGTGCACATCAATGACAAGGTCAAAACTCACTCTAAACCTCACGGTACTAAACTGATTTTTTGCAGAAACTATAACTCTCATTTCTCCAAGGTTTTGACTTGACAAACTCAACTACCAACATCCCAATACTTAAACCAAGACTTATACATGGTAATCTACTGAACTAACGTCCCTTATTCTCAAAATAACCTTGGGTGAGATCATCCTTACTTAAGGTACAATTATGTCAAAACAAAAGAGATCACATTTCTCAACTCACCAATCATTAAGTTTTTGAAACCACAAGATATGCATTTTATAAAAGATAACCACGAATTATTACCATGCAACAAGAAGCATAAATCAATATTAACACATTATTCCTACTGAAATTAAGGCTCACTAACAAAATCTTTCCAAATGATCAAAATCTTACAACATTCTAAGAGAAATCCACATGCATGCATGTCCTCGGGATTTTGCAAACCAAAACAACACATTTTCTACATATATTCTACCATAAATTGACATGCAAGCCTAGCATAAGCTATACCTAGATGATCACTTAGCATGCAAGGAGTTTTATCAAATTTTCATCACAAAATTCAAGTCATTATCACATAAACATGCAAAATTTGAGCAAAACAACAAGAATGATCTCAAGGACCATTCATTCGGCTCCCATATGGTCATGGACCGAATGAAATAGATGGGAATGGCCATTTAATCATCAAGAGTTTCCTTCTCAAGACTTGGCACTTATCCATTCCTTGTAGTCCTCTCAAAAACAACCCTAAACTCACAAGAATCAAGGTTGTATTTTGAGTTTCACTAAAACCTTTACATGTAACCTTTAAACTTAAACTTTCTACTCAAAACTCTTTGAAATATGAGTGATCATGTTATGGGAAGTAACATTTACTTGTGTAAAGAGTTAGAAGCTTGGTTGAGGAATGAAGAAAAAAAATTGGGGAGGGGGGGTTTCGGCTAAAAGCCGAGAAGTGAGAGAGGGAGGAGGGAGGGAGGAGAAAGTGTGGTGGTGAGTGAAGTGAAATGATCATGTCATTTACTTGTTTTATGGTTTTTGTATTGGCAAAAGTGAGTGGAATTAGGAATTGACATGATTAGCCTTCCACTTGAACTTGGTTCAATTTGCATGCAAGGGTAAAGAAGGAAATTGGCTAGAAAAATAAGAGTTAGTGGGGTTGGAATTGTCCTCTTTGTCCTTGAAAAGAATGAGAGGGTGATTTGCATGCAAGGGCTTTCTTGTAATTTGCTAAATATGACAACTAAAATTTATAATGATTTATTTTTATAAAATAAAATACAAGTTCAAAAATTATAAAATTTATACCATAAAATAACTTGGATTTTTAGAGACTTTATAAAATCATTTTCAAAATTTGTGAACAAAATACCTTTTAAAAGAAAATTTTTCCAAGGCTTTGAATATTCCTTATAAATCAAAAATAAAGAAATTAAATAAACTCTTGCTTTGAAAAATCATATACTACATAAAGCAAATTTATAATGCAGAAATTTGCACTCACACAAACGTACAATCATTGAATATATTTTCATTCGACTTTAATATTATACCAAATTCACAAATAATATTACACGAAGATATCGGTCATAACATCATCTCCCCCTTAAGGGATTCTGTCCCCATAATCTAAGAGAACGGATGAGGATACCGGGAACGCATATCAGACTCTAACTCCCAAGTCGATTCTTCGACCTTAGGGTTCCTCCAAAGCACTTTCACTATCTTTACCGACTTATTTCTATGACTCTTTACTTGCCAGTCGAGTATTTTAACCGGTTGCTCCACAAATGACAGGTCTGCCTGAATTTCTACAGGTTCATATTCTATCACATGGCTAGCGTCAGGATTGTACTTCTTAAGCAACGACACATGGAACACATTATGCACATGCTGATACTGAGGTGGTAAGGCCAACTCGTAGGCCACCTTTCCTACTTGACTCAAAATCTCAAAAGGACCTATGTATCTAGGTGCTAACTTCCCTTTCTTGCCAAATCTCATCAACCCTTTTCTAGGTGACACTTTCAGCAACACAGCTTCGCCAATTTGGAATTGAACATCCTTACGCGCTGGATCCGCATACTTCCTCTGTCTATCTTGAGCAGTAAGCAACCTTTTCTGAATTAACTTGACTGTGTCATGCAACTGTTGTACCAATTCCGAGCCGAGAATTCTTCCTTCCCCTACTTCATCCCAATTTGTTGGTGATCTACATTTTCGCCCGTACAAAGCTTCGTATGGTGGCATGCCGATACTGGAATGATAGCTGTTGTTATAAGAGAATTCAATCAACGACAAGTGGTCATCCCAACTTCCTGTAAAATCGATTGCACAACTGCGCAACATATCTTCAATTGTTTGAATTGTCCTTTCACTCTGGCCATCAGTCTGCGGGTGGTATGCCGTGCTCATATTCAACTTCGTGCCAAGACATTCCTGAAATTGCTTCCAGAATCTCGAGTTAAAGCGGGGATCTCTGTCTGAAACTATTGATACGGGTACTACATGCCTTAGTACGATTTCGCGCACATACAGATGAACCAACTTGTCCACTGACGACTTCTCATTTATTGGAAGGAAATGCGCCGACTTCGTAAGACGATCAATTATAACCCATATTGCGTCATGTCCGGATTTCGTTCGCGGTAGTCCTACTATAAAGTCCATAGCGATATTTTCCCAGTTCCATTCTGGAATCTTCAAGGGCTGAATTAATCCGCTTGGTCGTTGATGTTCTGCCTTCACTTTCTGACAAGTATAGCACTTCGCAACCCATTCTGCCACGTCTCGCTTTATATTTGGCCACCAAAAGTTCTTCCTCGATACATCTTGGTGCTTCCCGGGTGGATTGAAAATTTTGAAATGTGGGATTCATGGAGGATCTCATTCTTTAATTCAAGTACATGAGGAATCCATATTCTGGATGAAAACCTTAGTATCCCTTGCTCATCCCTTTGAGTATTAATCTCCTCTCCAGATAATTAATTCTTCTCTTTCTCCATTACTTCTTCTTGACACTTCTTTATCTTTTCCACTAGTGTTGGCTGAAAGGTCATTGCACGACAAACTTCGTCGACTTTTCCAAAAGCACAAAGTTCCAATTCCAATCTTTTGATTTCTTCAGATAACTCTTTTGATGTTATAATCATATTCAGTCTCTCCTTCCTACTCAGAGCATCGGCCACTATATTCGCCTTTCCAGGATGGTAATTTATCGAACAATCATAGTCCTTGATCAATTCCAGCCATCTCCTCTGCCTCATATTGAGCTCTTTCTGAGTAAAAATGTACTTTAAACTCTTGTGATCCGTGTAGATTTCACACTTCTCTCCGTAGAGGTAATGTCTCCAAATCTTAAGTGCGAACACTATGGCGGCTAGTTCCAAGTCATGCGTCGGGTACTTTAACTCATGCGGTTTCAACTGTCTTGATGCATATGCGATCACTTTACTGTGTTGCATCAACACACAACCCAAACCCTTATGTGAAGCAACGCTGAATATTATAAAGTTCCCTTGATCATCTGGAAGTACCAACACCGGAGCTGTTACCAACTTCTGCTTTAACTCTTGAAAGCTATCTTCACATTCTGCACTCCATTCAAACTTTTGATTCTTTCTGGTTAACTTGGTCAATGGCGTGGCGATCTTCGAGAAATCCTTGACGAATCTTCTATAGTATCCGACCAATCCTAGAAAACTTCGCACTTCCGTAGGAGTCTTTGGCCTCTCCCAACTCATAACTGCCTCAATCTGTGCCGGATCCACTTTAACTCCCTCATTTCCAATGACATATCCCAAAAATTGAACTTCCTTTAACCAAAACTCACATTTGGTAAACTTGGCATACAACTTCTCTTGTCGGAGTATCTCCAATGCTATCCAAAGGTGTTGCTTATGTTCTTCTTCCGACTTAGAATAAATAAGGATGTCATCAATAAATACCACGACAAATTTGTCCAAATACTTCTTAAATACCCGATTCATCAGATCCATAAATACGGCCGGAGCGTTGGTCAGTCCAAACAGCATTACTAGGAATTCATAATGCCCATATCTGGTCCTGAATGCGGTCTTGGGAACATCTTCTTCTTTGATCTTTAATTGATGGTATCCCGATCTCAAGTCAATCTTTGAAAAGCATTTTGCTCCCTTCAACTGATCAAAAAGGTCATCTATTCTTGGTAGCGGGTAGCGGTTCTTGATCGTTACCTTATTCAACTCCCGATAGTCTATGCATAGACGCATACTCCCATCTTTCTTCTTTACAAACAGAACATGTGCTCCCCATGGCGACGCACTTGGCCGTATCACTCCCTTATCCAACAATTCTTATAGCTGGCTCGCCAACTCTTTCATTTCTGCTGGTACCATCCTATATGGGGCCTTTGAAACTGGTTCCGTTCCTGGAGCAAGGTTGATCTCGAACTCGATTTGTCGATCTGGTGGTAAGCCTGGTAGTTCGTCGGGAAACACATTCGGGAACTCGTTAACTACAGGGATATCTTCCATGTCGGGGTTGCCTTTTTCCGAATCCACTACATAAGCTAGGAACGACTCACAACCTTTTCTAAGTAGCTTCTTAGCCTGAACAATTGTAAGAAATAGTTGCTCTTGCCTCTGCCCCTTAAATACTACCTTCTCTCCACTCTTCATCTTTAAGTACACTCTCTTGGTCTTACAATTAATTTGAGCGTTATTCTCTCCTAACCAATCCATTCCTAAAATTATGTCAAACTCTCCCAACTTGAAGAGTATCAAGTCGGCTGAAAACTTATACCCCGAAATATCAATCTCACATTTTGGACAAAATTGATTCACAGGAATCTTCTCTTGGTTCGCAATTACCACATTTACTACCTCACTCATAATCATTTTCTCACATTGAAGCTTATCAACAAAAGATTCTGATATGAAAGATCTTGTTGCTCCCGAATCAATCAATACTTTAACTTTGACATTATTGAGTAAAAGTGTACCTGCTATCACCTCTGAATTCTGTACATCATCCTTCATCTTCAAATCAAATGTCCTTGATGTTGCTTGCGGGGTTGGTGTAGGTGGTGGAGGTAATGCCAATACCTCAGCTGGCACGCTTGCACTGGTACTTGCAACATTCATCAGAGCTTTGACTGGTCCGGTTGCCTTGCACTCCCTAGCTATGTGTCCAGTCTTCCTACACTTGTAACACGTAACTCCTGGCTTCGGCATCTTGCACTCATTCACCAAATGTCCCTTCTGATTGCATTTGTAGCATGTCATGCTCAGCTTATTACACACTCCGGGGTGCCTTCTTCCGCAGTGCTTGCATTCTGGCCTCTGGAACCTGTTTTCTCCAACTTGCCCTTGGCTTGCCTGATTGTTCCCCTTCGATTCTTGCCTTTTACCCAAATTTCCTTTCTTTTGAAAATTTCCGCCCTTCTGGAAACCAATCCTCTTTACATTCCGATCTTGTGAACTTCCGGCTTCAGACTTTTCTCCATAAAATGGAACCTTCCTCTTCTTGTTATCCCTCTCTTTCCTCGACTGCATCCCATTATTCGCAATCAAAGCAGCTTTCTGTACTACTCCCGCATAAGTTTCAAGCTCAAACATAGCCACCCTATCTCTGATCCAAGGCTCCAATCCTTGCTGAAATTTCTTTGCTTTTTCCTCCTCAGTGCTGGTATACTTTGTCACAAACCTTGACAACTCAGTGAACTTCTTCTCATACTCCAATATAGTCGTGTTCCCTTGCTTCAACTCAAGAAATTTTAGCTCCATCTGATTCTGCATGTACTTAGGGTAATACTTATGCAAAAATAACTTCTTAAATCTCTCCCAAGAAACAGGCTAAGTGACTTCCATAGCTTTTACTGATTCCCACCAATAGATGACTTCTCCCTTCAAGAAGTAAGTAGCATACGGCGTCTTCTGATCGTCTCCTAACTGTACCAACTCAAAAGCCCTTTCCATCTCCTTGATCCATGTGTTAGCTATCACTGGATCAGTGGTATCATGAAATGCAGGTGGATTCACATTCTGAAAAGCCTTGAAAGTGACAATTTGTCTAGGTGGTACTGGTGGTTCAGGTGGTTGGTGTGGCTCAGGGTTATCTTGGTTTTTAATTCGTTGTTGAAGAGTTAGTTGTTGTTGAGCTATAGCATTGGATTGTTGTTGCAAAGTTTCCAGTAGTCGAAGAATATTTGGGTCTGTGGTGGATGTGGTTGTTGGGTTCTTCTTTTTGGGAGGCATAATCCCCAAATAAGAGTTATGTCAAAATATATATGAATGATAAAATGATTCGAGGGTATCACATGGCATTCTTATTTACATATGGGGTCAAGTTTCCAAATTAAGCAGATATGATGATGCATATAAAAGCGTAAAATAACAGTTGAGAGTAAATGGAACAATAGAACATAATTATTGAAATTTTAAAGGTCACAATACATAGGATTGGGACAAAGTTTGATTCTAGGAATAACAGGCTTATTTAAAGGAAATAACGGAAACAACTGGGGATTCCATAGAGTCTGATAGTACAACAACATGAAAGGTAAATGGAAAGAACTAAGGCTCCACTCCATCTGAACGGGGCTTGGTAGTTTTTTCCTCTCGAAGCGTCTTCACAATGCTCTGGAGCTCATCCGCCACCATCTGAATGAACCAAGGTCTCAAGTCTCGCAGTCATCTGCTTCTTGGGCTTCCCTTCGTAGTTTCGGTTGTCCGGATACACGTTCTTCAGTCGGTCGTACTTGCCCTGAAGCATGTCGAACTCGTGCCTCAACTCAGCATATACTGTGAAAGCAATAGTGTCGTCCGACCCAGAGGATGACGAAGAATGCGCCCTTTGTTGACAACCAATAAGAGGAGTATTAATAATAATTTACTTAACCTACTCTCTCGCATATTATCTATAACCTACACACATATCCTATAACCTATTTGGGCTGTCCAGGGACTCTAAATCGTAGCTCTGATACCGAAACCTGTCACGCCCCCAACTTAAACAGCAAATTAAATATAACTATTACAACATTTTAAAAGAAGAATACACAACCAACTCCAAGATCTTACAGTTTAGGGTTTGGAACAGCCCAACACTACCAACTATTACATCTGATTAAAAGTACCGAGTCCTCACACAAACTATTATTACTTATTCTACCTGAGCTCGAACATAAGCATCAGCATCACAGGTCTTACGGGCAGTCTACTTGAATCTAACCATAGCTGCTAGCTGTAATATCAGGGTAAATCAAGGAGTGAGCCAAATGCTCAACAAGTGCTAACAGTACGACACAAAACATAAATCGAGATATACATTAAAGAATGACAATGGAAAGACATAACCAATGGTAACGAGAGATAAAACTATGTGAGATGGCATCATTTTGCTTGTATCAAAACAATTTTAAAAATCATGTCTTAATCAAAATCATTTTATGACGCTACGGATTACAGCCGGTGATCAGCCGCGAAGTAATCCCGAACCTCGCTGGGTTCTAAAACATTAATGGGAATCCCTAGGCAACTTTTAAGCCTAATATAAGTGTGGAAAGGACTCGCGTCTCAGTCCAGATCCACTATTCAAGGAAAACATTTATCCCCCTTTAGGACTGAAAACCCATATTTTATTTATTTCAAAAACTGATGCCGAATTATAACAAAATCTCTTTTAACAATAAACATTTTTATTAAGGGATTATAGATCAACTCGAAACACAGGATATATGGTACTAAATCTCAGGGCCATGATTTACAAAATTTTACTCTATTAGGGTAACCAAAAGGTTTTCATATGTCAGAACTTGGACAGGAAAATTTAGTGAGACTAATGGATAATATAAAGGGGTAATGCCAAACAGGGCTTAAAGCAATGGTTTCTCGTCAAGGTACAGGTGTTGGATCATCAAGAAGATAAGCTTCATGAATACTATGGGTGTTAAGGTATGAAGAAATGATTCTTTAGCTCAGGATATATCAGAGTTGTCAAGCTTTAGGAGAAGAAAGAGGGGTATCAATCAATGAGGGATCACTTTGATAAGTTTCTGACTTTCAGGGTTCAAGGTAAGGTTCTATAGGGATTCAAGTATCAGGATGAGATATCAATACTTAGGAATCATCAGCATGTTAATCAAGAGGATCAATCAAGTAATATATCAACTCTTCATTTTATCATGGCATTTAACTATCATGAAAAGGCTTTTGAACTACTTGCAATACATACTCGAGGGTTCATGGCATTTCTATATAATTCAAAGATAAACGAAAGATACGCTTGATTTAAAACATATCAAATGACTCAGGATAATTGCATCAATATATATATGAACTGTTTATAGTAAATACGAAGATCAAGTTGAATCACTTGCCTTGAGAAAGGCTGGTCTGGTCTGACTGGTAGGAGCAACTGGAGCTTCACTCGACCTTTATGGCAAGTTTTCCCTCATCTCGAGATCCTACATAATAATAATAATCCTCATTATAATATATTCTTACCATCTTAACTTATTTACAACTTGAAATTAAACACGGATGACACTTAGGCCTATACGCACTTAATTTTATATTCACTTTTAAATTACAAAAATACACACATAACCACATATTCACATATAATATATTAACACCAAATAACACCATATATACCATAATGCAACACTAGGCTTGGATGATCTCGACTCACATCTTAAGTCACTTGGTCGCTAAACTAGACAAGGTCTTCTAATTTTGGCTTCCTAACTCGATGTGCCTTTCCTAAATTATCCAAAACCTATTGACCCTCACTTGTGCCTTTAGCTCTACTGACCTTATACCATCTTACAACTATGGTGGTCGACCTAATACTCACTTCTAAGTTTTCTAAAACTATGTGATAAGTGAAAGCGCTCACTGGTGCAAATTTCAGAATGACAACTATAGTTTCTTGAGTGCATTAGACACTCTTAAAATACAAGTTTTCCTTCAAAACTTTTACACAAGACTCTCCTGACCTAAGGGCATCTCACAAACTTGATGTGGCTCAAGGGCCTGGCTTGGGCCTTCTTGGGCCTAAGCTAAAAGTCCAAGGTTCCCCTGTTTTTCTGGGCAGAAAATGCCCTGACTTGAATTAACTTGTGACACATGGTTCTAACTCATATCCTATGAAATATGGTTGGAAAAACTTATCTGACACTCCCTCTAACTAAGGCCCAATAGGGCCTATTGAGGGCCTACCCATGACATGGTCAAATCTTCCTATTTCTAAGTTGTAACAAAACTGTCCCCTGCTGGACAGATTTTGTTATTCTACTTGTGCACCTAACCAAAAGATATGCTAACCTCCAACCAACTCCTAAAACCTTTTATATACTCCCAATACTAACTTCTGGTGGCTTGGGCTTCAAATTGCACATCAATGACATGGTCAAAACTCACTCTAAACCTCAGGGTACTAAACTGATTTTCTGCAGAAACTATAACTCTCATTTCTCCAAGGTTTTGACTTGACAAACTCAACTACCAACATCCCAATACTTAAACCAAGACTTATACATGGTAATCTACTGAACTAACTCCCTTATTCTCAAAATAACCTTGGGTGAGATCATCCTTACCTAAGGTATAATAATGGCAAAACAAAAGAGATCACATTTCTCAACTCACCAATCATTAAGTTTTTGAAACCACAAGATATGCATTTTATAAAAGATAACCACGAATTATTACCATGAAACAAGAAGCATAAATCAATATTAACACATTATTCCTACTGAAATTAAGGCTCACTAACAAAATCTTTCCAAATGATCAAAATCTTACAACATTCTAAGAGAAATCCACATGCATGCATGTCCTCGGGTTTCGCAAACCAAAACAACACATTTTCTACATATATTCTACCATAAATTGACATGCAAGCCTAGAATGAGCTATACCTAGATGATCACTTAGCATGCAAGGAGTTTTATCAAATTTTCACCACAAAATTCTAGTCATTATCACATAAACATGCAAAATTTGAGCAAAACAACAAGAATGATCTCAAGGACCATTCATTCGGCTCTGGTCATGACCGAATGAAATGGATGGGAATGGCCATTTAATCATCAAGAGTTTCCTTCTCAAGACTTGGCACTTATCCATTCCTTGTAGTCCTCTCAAAAACAACCCTAAACTCACAAGAATCAAGGTTGTATTTTGAGTTTCACTAAAACCTTTACATGCAACCTTTAAACTTAAACTTTCTACTCAAAACTCTTTGAAATATGAGTGATCATGGTATGGGAAGTAACATTTACTTGTGTAAAGAGTAGAAGCTTGGTTGAGGAATGAAGAAAAAAAATGGGGAGGGGGGGGTTTCGGCTAAAAGCCGAGAGTGAGAGAGGGAGGAGGGAGGGAGGAGAAAGTGTGGTGGTGAGTGAAGTGAAATGATCATGTCTTTGCTTGTTTTATGGTTTTTGTATTGGCAAAAGTGAGTGGAATTAGGAATTGATATGATTAGCCTTCCACTTGAACTTGGTTCAATTTGCATGCAAGGGTAAAGAAGGAAATTGGCTAGAAAAATAAGAGTTAGTGGGGTTGGAATTGTCCTCTTTGTCCTTGAAAAGAATGAGAGGGTGGTTTGCATGCAAGGGCTTTCTTGTAATTTGCTAAATATGACAACTAAAATTTATAATGATTTATTTTTATAAAATAAAATACAAGTTCAAAAATTATAAAATTTATACCATAAAATAACTTGGATTTTTAGAGACTTTATAAAATCATTTTCAAAATTTGTGAACAAAATACCTTTTAAAAGAAAATTTTTCCAAGGCTTAGAATATTCCTTATAAATCAAAAATAAAGAAATTAAATAAACTCTTGCTTTGAAAAATCATATACTACATAAAGCAAATTTATAATGCAAAAATTTGCACTCACACAAACGTACAATCATTTAATATATTTTCATTCGGCTTTAATATTATACCAAATCCACAAATAATATTACACGAAGATACCAGTCGTAACAAGGATTTCTCTAAAGTACTTCTACTATAGGAATAGACTTATTCCTACGGACTCACTCTTTACAGTCTAGTATCTAGATTGGCCGCTCCACGTAGGACAAATATGGCTGAAGCTCGATTGGCTCATACTCACTGTCTTAGTTCGAATCATGGTTATATTTCTTTGACCTAGAGACATGAAACACATTATGAATATGCTACAGCTGTGACGGTAGCACTAATTAACTCGTAGGCAACTCTATCTACTTTTGTCAATACCTCCAACTTTTCCAATTCTTCTGCCCATTCCTTAGCGATCTTAATCACATTCAATTTTTCTTTTCTACTCAAGGCATCTGCCACTACATTGGCTTTGTCTGGGTGGTAGCTAATGGAATAGTCTTAATCTTTAATCAATTCTAACCAGAATTCATACTTTGAAAAATTAGCATACAATTGCTTCTTTCCTAACCTTTGTAGGGAAATCCTTAGGTTTTCTACATGATCTTTCTTAATATTTGAATATGTGAGAATTTTATCAATAAATACAATTACACTTATCGAAGTACTCCTTATACACTCTGTCCATTAGATCCGTAAAGGCGACTAATGCATTTGTTAATCTAAATGACATTACTGGAAACTCGTAATATCCACATCTCGTCTAAGAACCATCTTTAGTATGTCCTCAGGCTTGATCTTTGTTTGATGATAGCCCGATATTTTGTTAATCTTCGAAAACATTACATTCCCTTAAGTTAGTCAAATAAGTCGTCAATTCTAGGTATGGGATACTTGGTCCTAATTGTCAACTTATTCAAATCCCGATGATTGATACATAACCCTATACTTCCCTTCTGCTTCCTTATAACAACACTGGTGCACCCCACGGGGATACACTTAGCCTAATCACTTCCTTATCCAATAAATCCTGTAGTTGCTTACCTAATTTCTTTCATTCCCACTGGCCATACAGTATGGAGCCTTTGACACTGGTTCGGCTCCAGGTACTACTGTGACGGCCTCAACCCCGGGGTCAGGAGTTGTCGTCACTAATCATAACATAATTTAAATCATTAATAATATAACTACGACCCCTTTACCAAGACCTTTCTCCAGGTTTAAGTATGACTTAGGTTATATTTAATACAAATCCAACCTATAGCAATAATTTGAACAATACTATCTTAATACAGCAACTCAACAGACCATCTTTGGTCCAACACAACTAACTCAGAGGAGCCTGACGTGAAAGAAACTGGAACTCTGCCCTGACTACCGTGCAATAATCTCCTAGGCATCTGCAATACATATATAAAACATTCTGCAAGGGTGAGCAATCAATTGCTCAGCAGTACCACTATATGAATAACAAGTAAAAAATGATTTAAAGAAAAGCAGTTATAGGAACAGAATTCATAACTTGTTAGAAACATATAAAACAGGTATAAACTGGATATCAAAACTAGCATGCTTCGTAAAACAAAATCAATTGTCGTGTGATGTGCATAAATACCAAAGTTCAATTTTAGCATGCTATTTTCATTTTCAAACCTTCCGGTCCATTACAGGAACCATAAAACCATTTATCCGTTACAGGGACCCAAAACCATTTGTTCCGTTACGGGAACCTCAATCACTTGTTCCATTACTGAAACCACAAAATCATCTGTTCAGTTACGGAAACCACTAAATCACAATCAGATATGTATTGGATGTTATCTGGGAACGGCTGATCTGGCCTCCACATAAATTATCTAGGATAGTTGGCCGGGTTATCACACAAAATGTCTAGGAAAGCTGATCGGGCTTTCACACAAAATTACCGGATCCGCAGAGACTAGCTTGGTCTCTGATTAACTATGTTGGACTAATCGGTTATGTAATGCGCGTAACCGAATTAGCCATTTACGCAATGTTATCCAATATCTGATTCGTTTTATCCAGTTTCAAAATCACTTTTACCTGTCTCTTGTTAAAATCAATTATGTCACAACACACTATTCAAAACTTCTTTTCCATTTTTAATCACATTTTATAGATAGGTACTTTCAGAAGTTACTTCTCCCCATAACATATATTTAACAACATTTTCAAACACCCATGGGATATGTTACTTAAAACGTTTATGTTCCTGTTCGAAAATAAAACAACATTTCATTCATATATACTGAACCATAAAAGAATGGTCAGGGGTACTTGCCTTGCAAAGCTTTACGACTATCACTGACTTATTTTTGATAGACTCGGACGTTCGGGCTTTAACACTTAGTTAGGAGACTACCTTGGATCCGACCTCAACACTCAGGTCCTTTCCTTGGAACCTCGATGCGCTTGTCGACTGATCACTAGGTTATCCTAGCTCGATATCAATTCTTGAGTCCTTCGACTAAAACCTACATAGCCGAAATAACCTATGTTAGGCGTCTAAGTATGCTTGACATATCCTCGCTAACATCCTACCCATTCGATATCAAATCCCGACTCGTAATTATACACATTATGGTAGCACACACCACCGTTAAGGTTCACGTTCTCGAAAATCAATTTGGTGTTCATTTTCATAAAATACGTATACTAGTTATTTTACGAAATTAGGGTTATTGGTTTTGGAAAAATAATTTACCACTACATACAATCAGGTTCTACACAAAATATATGTATATACTTATCTATACTCACTCGATGTTCCGATAATTACAGGGTATGTCCCGTATTTTCGAATTTAATTTCCAAAAATTCGGGCAGCACCTCCTTTGTTTATCGGCCTACCCGTCGAACAACTCGACGTCAAACCAACAACAATCAATCAATCATATAATCCACATTTCACAATTTCCCAACTATCGATTTGACCAGCCAATTATTATTATTTACATCTTATATTTACATTCATATTTATTTATTTATTTGAAAATATTAGGACTCAGATATACATCATCATCGTCCACCGTCCGCTCGTCGAAATTCATCGCGGACGGCGGTAAAATTGGTCGGTGCCCGAATAATTTCGGGTTTCCGTACGAAATTTCACCGATAAAATAATTAAATAATTCTTTTCGCGCAAAGATTACATCACGAATACTAATCAAATTTATTCATGAAGAAAATAATTAAACCCGAATTAAATTAACAAAAGCCACAACACAGACACAGCAACAATCCGTGCACATGCGCGCCGGCCACCACGCCGGCAAACACACGGCGGCGGCCGGAGATAAAAGAAACATGGGCATGAAGCATAACAACACTCCTGCTACATACACCCAACATATATATACGCATGTATATATATATATCGAAGGGAAAGAACAAAAAAAAGGAATCCGGAAATTAACTAGTAAACAAAACAGATACACAGCATCACCCAAACCACCCAGCCGAAAAAGAGGCCGGCGGCGGCTGGTAACAGAGGGAAAAACAAGCGGTACCAAAACTTACCCAAAGCCAAAGAAGAAGGAAATCGAAGGGAGCAATCGAAAAGAAACGAAGAGGAGAGGAGATGATCGAGAGAGACAGAGTGCTAGAGAGATTGATAAGAGAGTGCTAGATGGAATAAAAATATATCACCTATCAGATCACTTCATGCACACAGGAATGCTGCCACGCAGCTTAATTCTAGGCCACGCGTCCTTTACCCCGACTGAAAGCCCGATTTTATATCATTTTTAATATTTTAACGGTACAACTTACAGATACATGTTAATCGGAATAATCCCAAAATAGTCTTAAAATGTCATAAATATCCCGAAGTTTATAAAAGCATAAATTTCTTAATTTTAAAATAATTTCTGAAACACAATTTATACCCGCTTTTATCAATTAAACAAATCGATGCGCGGGTGAAATTAATCCCAAAAATTCCCAAAATAATTTTAAAATTCTCGGAATATTCCAAACTTAAATAAATATGAGTTTGATAATTTTTGAAGAATTCTAGAATTAGATACAGATTTTACAAATAAATGAAATCAGAAAATCATACAAGGCTAAATAATTAATGAAATATTAATTTTTAAATTTTATAAAATCTCAAAAATAATTATTGTAATTATAAAACCATAAAAATGATTTCAAAGACGTTCCAAATATTTATGGAAATAAATTTGCATTAAATCCACTTTTAAAAGTGGAAATAATTCAATACAATTCCATAATTAATTGCACGAACAAACTGGTACACCATAAATCACACATAGATAATAATAAAACAACATCGAGCTGACAGAAGCTATACACATATTTTATTTATTTAATAATTCCATAATTAAGTATTTAAATAGTACAAAAATACACGAGTCGTTATATCCTTTCCCCCCTTAAAAAGATTATGTCCTCAGAATCTAATCTAACTAAATATGAGGATATTTGTCAAGCATATCTGACTCTAACTCTCAAGTGACGGTAAGATCACCTCATGAGCATCTTTTACCTATATTTCTCAATACCTTGAATGGTTCCATATATTTAGGACTCAACACGTCCCTTCTAATCACACCTAACCAATCGCTTTCAAGGTGAAACTTTTGTCAATACCACGATCCTACTTTGATATCCACACTTTTCGATGCAAATCCTCTTTCTTTCTTTGTATATCCCAAGCTAATTCAACTCTTTTCCAAATCAACATCACTACGCACTCGATGTGCTGAATTAACTCAGAACCCAACAACATCTCTATTCTCACTTCCTCTCACTAGTGTGGGGATCCACACTTATGTCCATACCAGGCTTCGCAAAGTAGCATCCCCTACTAGCCTGAGAACTATTAACATAGAAAAGTTTAAACAATGGTAGGTGATTACCTTAATTTTCTTTAAGATCCAAAATAAATACTCTCAACATATCCTATATCGTTTGAATCATCTTTTCACCTTGGCCCTTCGTCTATGGATGATAAATGGTACTCACTTTTAACTTAATTCCCAAACATTCGAACATTTTTTACTCATTTCCATCAATTAATGCTGAAAAGTAATCTCATATATTCCCTTCTTATCACATTTAGGTATTTGAACTTCACCTTTCACTCTCTCCGATTCCTTTATTAACTCCTCAGTGGTCTTAGTTACATTCAATCTTTTCTTTCTGCACAGGGCATCTATTACCATACCGGCTTTGCTTAGGTAGTTGTTAATGGATTAATTGGAATCTTTTGTTAACCTCAGCCAAAACTTCGTACTTGAAAACTCAACGTATAGTTGCTTCTCTTCTAATCTTCAGAGGAAAATCCTTGGGCATTCCACACAGACTTTCTCATTCTTTAAATAGCTGAGGATGTTATCAATAAATACAATTTGCTTATCCAAGTACTCCTCATACACCATGTTTTTTTTTAAATCCATACAGACGACTCATACACTTGTTACTCCACATGATATCACCAAACTTGCAACGCTCATAACCTGTTCACATCGCAATCTTTGACATGTCCTTAGGCTGAATCTTGAGTAAATTTCCGAGAAGTTACACATTTCTCAAACTAAGTTACATAAGTAATCAATTCCTGATAGAAGTTATTTATTCTTATTCGTCGCTTTGTTAAACTTCCGATAATCGGTACACAATCCCATAATTTCTTGCCTCTTCTCCAATAACATCACTGGTGCACCCCAATGGACTATGTCTGGTATACTCACTTTCCTCCTTCCAATAACTTTTGCAATTATCAAACTAATTATTTCGTTCCACTGACCTCCAAAGACTCCAGGAAATTAATTCATTACTCAAATTTCTTCCAACTTAAGTGTTTTTTTCTTCGCATCTTTACTTATAGTGGATCTACCTTATATCCTTAGCTTATTATTTCTTTTCTCGCATGATTGGAAGAACTTCTTATATGGCTTCTGCATTCATAAACTTACCTTACCATCGGCTTCCCTACACTTTACACTTCGCTTCTTCTAAAATCACTCCTTGCCACCCTACAAGACAAGCAACCTGATCCTAAAATCACATCAAAATCTTCTAACTTGAGGGGTGTCAGATTAACTACAACTACGTACAAAATCTAAATGCTCGATCTCTTGGTCCTTTTGAAAGTTCTGCCTCCAGCTGTGCTGGATGTTGGCCCTTGGGTGAAAGTTTCTTTAATAACCATTCTACAATTCCTTGCAATATGCCCAACCTTTCCACAATTGTGACACGTAACTCCTGGATTTTCTGGATTACATTCTAATGCATAATGACCCTTATGTCCATACTTGAAACATTGCACATTCTTTTTGCACGAACCACTATATCTCCTGTCACAGGACTTGCAATCCACTGCTGATTTGACTGACTGGGTGGGAGTGGAAGCAACTGAAGTAGCACTAGACCTAGCTTGAGAGAAACTCCATCTCCGGAATCTCTTACTCTTACTTCGGCCAAACTGATTCTGCAATTCTTGACTAGATTATTCTTGATCCGCCTTGTCCATAGCACCACTAGACTTTCTTTTCTTATCATCCTCTTCCATAACAGCCAACTTTTGGTCACCTTCTATTACCAGGGCGGCCTAAACCATAGAGGAGTATGTCTTAAGTTGCAATGCCACCACTCCTCTGCGAATTTCAGGCTTCAACCCTGGTTGAAACCTCCTTACTTTTTAAATCTCCGTATTTACATACTCAGGAACTAATCGGGCCAATTCTGTAAACTTGGCCTCATACTCCAACACACTTCTTTCACCTTGTTTCAGTTCTAGAAACTCGACTTCCAACTGATTCCTTAAACCATCGGGAAAATACTTCTCCAAGAATAATTCTGTAAATCTTGTCCAATAAACAGGGCCTTCTCTTTTCAACGCACGAGTAGATTCCCACCAATAATTTGCTTCATTTTTAAGAAAGCAGCTCGCATAATCTGTCTTAAGATCATCACTTACTTGCGTGAGGGTAAATGCCTTTTCCATTTCCTTAAGCCAATTTCTGGCAACAACAGGGTCCACTTCGCCCTTGAACTATGGGGGCTTAACAGACTAAAAGGACTTAAAACTAGTAGTTTGGTTTAGCTCTCCTTATTGATGTTGTTGCTGCTGAATCTGTTGGATTAACTGCAACTGTTATTGCTGTTGCTAGCGCAACAAGTCTAGAATTTCATTTATAACTGGACCCTCCGCCAAAATACTACTATTTTCTTTAGACTGTCTAGCTTTCTTGGGTGGCATTTTCCTGAAATATAACAGGGAATTTATTCAAAAACATAACGAATGTATAACAAAATATCACCGTTCAAACGGTGCACCTATGTCAGGAAAATGATGTCCAATCAAAGCACCCATGTCCTTATTCTTAGGATCCATTTATAAAAGATATCTAGATTAGGAACACTAGCAATAATAGCAATGGTAACAGTAGTAGAATCAACAACAGCACAGAAAACTGGAATATAAAGGTAATAAACATTATAGCATGTCATCTCAATATAACAACAACTGAGCAACCTTCCAGCACCATTAAATTACAACACTAACATATTTCATATACCGCAAAGCTAAACGGGTTATACTAGGCATCACCCCAAAAGGGTAAACTGGTAACTCAAGTCAATCTTAAGAATCACAGACTTGGCTAACGCACTAGTTTAACCTTCAATCAACCATCCTTCCCAAGGCGACTTCTTATCTCTTACAATTGACCCATCTTCTACGAAATTACCTTCCCTAAAGCTGCACCCTTCAATATCGAATCATGAATCTTCTCTACCACTTTCGTTTCGGAAGTAACAACTCGATGTAAAACTTCTATTCCTCCAGACAGTCAACTCTTGCTTACTTTGCATAACCATGTCTGTCTAATTACACAAGCTACTGACAATTTCACTGCCTCGGGTCTTCAAAAGAAATGTCGAAGTTATGGAATCAAAGGTACAAGGAGGGAAAGTGAAGAAGATATAAATACAACTGAGAGCAACCATACCAGTACATAAGATGGCCAGTCTTATTACCGCATAGCTCACAACACATACATCGGTGACGTCCCACCAGACCCTTTGTCACACAGACAAACAGTCAAATCATATGCATTGTTTGCTCTCAATCAACTGACTGAATTACCGAGGAAAGAAACAATGTTTAAATAAAAATTTACAAATAAGGAGGGAGAAAATCTGATTTAAAATGGAATCAACAGAATCCTAAGTTGCTTACTCCGAGTTCTCAACTTTCTCACAAGAATAGTAAGCAGCTTATAGAATAAGAAACAATGCCTTTGGAGACAAAATACGTTTCAAGAAAGAAGTATAAGGGTTCAAAGATACCACCTTCCGTTCTGATCCACATTCACTATAAAACTTGGCTGTCATAGCAGCCACTGACTATTATCATACTATCCGAACTCACCGAGGTTACACACTCGGTCCGATAACATCACTTGACATAGGAAATGCAATATTTAGAAATAACATTGGTGTCTCTTTAGATGGCACATCCAGGGTCCACTCAAAAGCTGAGTTCTTGCAATCAGACTCAGATTCTCGAAAGGGAAACTAGAAGTCTCTATCGGACCTTACTAATAATACATATACGAAGGAAACGTACTCTAGGTTAGGGCAGTTCCAGTCAATCCTCAATAGGCGCCAGGGTTACATCTCCGAAACCCTTGACTAAACTCATAGACTTGCTCCTCTGATTGAGTTGCTGACTCACATCTATATATATAAACCTTCCTATCCTCCTTTGACTCTACTCCTAACCTTAATCAAGAACTCAAACCTATAGCTCTGATACCAACTGTGACGGCCTCAACCCCGGGGTCAGGAGTTGTCGTCACTAATCACAACATAATTCAAATCATTAATAATATAACTACGACCCCTTTACCAAGACCTTTTTCCAGGTTTAAGTATGACTTAGGTTACATTTAATACAAAACCAACCTATAGCAATAATCTGAACAATACTATCTTAATACAGTAACTCAATAGACCATCTTTGGTCCAACACAACTACCTCAGAGGAGCCTGACGCGAAAGAAACTGGAACTCTGCACTGACTACCGTGCAAGAATCTCCTAGGCATCTGCAATACATATATGAAACATTCTGCAAGGGTGAACAATCAATTGCTCAGCAGTACCACTATATGAATAAAAGTAAAAAATGATTTAAACAAAAGCAGTTATAGGAATAGAATTCATAACTTGTTAGAAACATGTAAAATAGGTATAAACTGGATATCAAAACTAGCATACTTTGTAAAACAAAATCAATTGTCATGTGCTGTGCATAAATATCGGAGTTCAATTTTAGCATGCTATTTTCATTTTCAAACCTTCCGTTCCATTACAGGAACCATAAAACCATTTCTCCCGTTACAGGGACCCAAAACCATTTGTTCCATTACGGGAACCTCAATCACTTGTTCCATTACTGGAACCATAAATTCATTTATTCTGTTATGGGAACCACTAAATCACAATCAGATATGTATTGGATGTTATCTAGGGACGGCTGATCAGGCCTCTACACAAATTATCTAGGATAGTTGGCCGGGCTATCACACAAAATGTCTAGGAAAGCTAATCGGGATTTCACACAAAATCACCGGATCCGAAGAGACTATCGAGGTCTCTGATTAACTATGCTGGACTAACCGGTTATGTAATGCGCGCAACCGAATTAGCCACTTACGCAACGTTATCCAATATCTGATTCATTTTATCCAGTTTCAAAATCACTTTTACCAATCTCTTGTTAAAATCAATTATGTCACAGCACACTATTCAAAACTTCTTTTCCATTTTTAATCACATTTTAGAGATAGGTACTTTCAGAAGTTACTTCTCCCCAAAACATATATTTAACAACATTTTCAAACACCCAGGGGATACGTTACTTAAAACGTTTATGTTCCTCTTCAAAAATAAAACAACATTTCATTCATATATACTGAACCATAAAAGAATGGTCAGGGGTACTTGCCTTGTAGATCTTTACTACTATCACTGACTGATTTTTGATAGACTCGGACGTTCGAGCTTTATCACTTAGTTAGCAGACTACCTTGGCTCCCACCTCAACACTCAGGTCTTTTGCTTGGAACCTCGCTGCGCTTGTCGACTGATCACTAGGTTATCCTAGCTTGATATCAATTCTTGAGTCCTTCGACTAAAACCTACATAGCCGAATACCCTACGTTAGGCGTCTAGGTATGCTTGACATATCCTCGCTAACATCCTACCCATTCGATATCAAATCCCGACTCGTAATTATACACATTATGGTAGCACACACCACAGTTAGGGTTCACGTTCTCGAAAATCAATTTGGTGTTCATTATCAGAAAATACGTATACTAGTTATTTTACAAAATTAGGGTTATTGGCTTTGAAAAAACAATTTACCACTACATACAATCAGGTTCTGCACAAAATATATGTATATGCTTATCTATACTCGCTCGACGTTCCGATAATTACAGGGTATGTCCCACATTTTTGAATTTAATTTTAAAAATTCGGGCATCACCTCCTTTGTTTATCGGCCTACCCGTCGAACAACTCGACGTCAAACCAACAACAATCAATCAATCATGCAATCCACATTTCACAATTTCCCAACCACCGATTTAACCAACCAATTATTATTAGTTACATCTTATATTTATATTCGTATTTATTTATTTATTTGAAAATATTAGGACTCAGATATACATCATCATCGTCAATCGTCCGCTCGTCGAAATTCATCGCGGACGGCGGTAAAATTGGTCGGTGCCCGAATAATTCCGGGTTTCCGCACGAAATTTCACCGATAAAATAATTAATAATTCTTTCCGTGCAAAGATTACATCACGAATACTAATCAAATTTAAACCTGCAGAAAATAATTAGAACCTAATTAAATTAACAAAAGCCACAACACAGACACAGCAACAATACGTGCACACGCGTGCCGGCCACCATGCCGGCAAACACACGGCGGCGGACGGAGATAAAAGAAACAGGGGCATGAAGCATAACAACACACACTCCTGCTACACACACCCAACATATATATACGCATGTATATATACATATCGAAGGGCAAGAACAAAAAAAAAAGGAATCCGAAAATTAACTTGTGACGGCCTCAACCCCGGGGTCAGGAGTTGACATCACTAAACACAATTACCCAAAAACATGACAATAGAGATATTATTAAAATATACTAACTTGACCCCAAACCAAGATTCGATCCAGGTTCAAGTATAATTCAGATTCTCATTATTACAAACTCTTTATTCACTATCTAAGACACACTAACTTTATTCAGCAACTCTTCAGACCTCATGGTCTGATACAACTACCTCAGAGGAGCTAGCTCCAGCAGGGGCGGGAACACAGGTCGGTCTGACTGATCTTCTAGGCATCTGCGAAATATACGTAACAGTTTGCAAGGGTGAGCATAATTACTCAGCAGTACCAAATATGAATAACAGATTAAAACAATAATGTAACAATAATGGGAACAGAGCTGTAATCATGATATCAACATTTCATAATGATAATTAAAGTAACTGGATATCACTAATTAGCATGCTTTGTGAAAACAACAATGTAGTGTGCTGCGTAATACAAGAGTCCAATTTTTAGCATACTAATCATTTTATAAAAACCGCTGTATCAATCAATCATGTTTTCATATAATTCACAAATCCCCAATCAGATACATAGCGGATATGTGAAGACAGCTGATCAGGCTATCAACACCAGACGGCTCTAACTGTCATCTCGTTTACCTGTTCCGGAACTCAGAGACTAGCTAGGTCTCTGACCTGCTGGACTAATCGATTTTATAATGCGCGCAACCGAATTAGCCTCTTACGCCACCTCAATAGGCCTACTCTGGCCCCAATGTATCCCATATCTGACCGTTTTATCCAGTTTTCAAAACACTTGTACCTATCTCATTTTTAAAATCTTTTATTTAGCCAGCACACATATAAAATCCGTTTCATAAATCATTCCATTTGAGATAGGTACTTTTCGAAGTTACTTTTCCCAAAAACAATTCGAAAACAATGATTTTATACATACAGGGGATACGTAACTTAAAACGTTTCTGTTCCATTACGAGAATAAAATATTTAGCTATTCATATACACTGAACCATAAAAGAATGGTCAGGGGTACTTGCCTTGCAACGCTTTACAAACCCTAATAGCTTTCACGCTGACATTGATCCTGGAACAACTCGACTGGGATCTACAATTACAGAATACCCTAATTAGTTATTCCGACATGCTTGATATCCTCAAATCCTAATAACCTAAATCCGATAACCCGACTCGTATTATTATGCACATAATCATGTAATCATATTTCTCGAACGTAATAGGGTAACACATAACACATAATTATATATGATTACAAATATATTTTTGGAAAATTTCGGCAGCAACTTCTTTATTTATAAGACTACCCGTCGATTATAATCGACGCCAACAATTCTCAACAATCCACAATATTATTTTATCCTTTTACACAACTTACATCCCAACACCAATCACAATTAATTATTTAAGTCCGAAAATATTTTACGAAAAATCATTTTATTTATTTATAAAATTTAGGACTCAGAACATAGTCATCACCGTCCACCGTCCGCTCGTAACGAGTCATCGCGGTACGACGACAAAATTTATTAGGCCCGAAAATATTCGGGTATCCAAATAAATTCTACCGATTATTCTAAAATATTTCCTGCACGAATTATTAATATCATGAATGCTTTATCAAATAATTCCTGCATAAAAAGGAATTAAAATTAATAATAGTAAATAAATTTTGCAACACAAACTGCGCACAAACACACGCACACGCGCGCGTAAATCACGCGCCACCGAAAACCACCAAATCGGGGCAACAGCAAACACAACCACACACATATACTCACACAAGTAACACACATACGATATATACACACAAGTACATATGCATGTATCAGAGGAACAAGAACCGAGTAGCCGGAAAAATACCGAAAAACGGTGACTAAAACACCGCAGCCGAGCAAGAAACAAATGGAGAAAGGATGAAGAAGATGAGTGAAAGAAAGAAAACGGAGGAATAAGGAGAGAGAAAAACTGATAGATTGATAGAGAGAGACAAGATCGAGATACAGGGGAAGTGAAGCTGGGGGGAAAGAAAAACAGGGGGTGGCGGTGTTTTTTTTTTCTTCTCCTGTACTACAATCACAACACGTAGTACTAGGTTTCTAAAATGCTGACACGTAGCATTTGAGATAAATATGAAGGGTTGATAGTCTGTTTTGCCCCTGAAACTCGAAATTAACAGAATGAGGTGCAAATAAAATAACCTCCGAAAATTACGAAAACATCGCTAAAATATTATAAATATCCCGAAATAAATAAAAATATAAATTTCAAAATTTTTAAACAATTTTTAAGGTACGCTTTATACCCGCATTTTAACCAATAACGAAACAACGCGCGGGTAAAACGATTTCCGAAAATTTCCAAAATAATTTTAAAATTCTCAGAATAATACGAACTTAATAAATTATAAGTTTCATAATTTTTAAAGATTCCCATAATTAAATATGGATTTTAGCATTTAACAAACTCAGAAAATCATTTAAAAATGAATAATTAACGAAATATTGATTTCTCAATTTTATAAAGTCCTAAAAATAATTATTGAAATTATAAAATTAGAAAACCAATTTTAAAGGCAACCCAAATATTTATGGAATTAAAATTATCATAAAATCACTTTTGCATGCGAAATAAAATCATATAACTCGCCAATAAATCACATAATTCGAATTCCACATATCAACAAATCATAAATAATTAAATAGCAATCAATAAATGCTACCAAAATCAATACACATCTTTTATTTATTTACTTAAACTTTTATTACACTTCCAAATATTAGAAATAAAACAAAAATACACGAGTCATTATATTCCTTCCCCTTAAAAAGATTCTGTCCCTAGAATCTAATTTAACTAAACAAATGAGGATATTTATCAAGCATGTCTGACTCCAATGCCCAAGTAGACTCTTCTACTCGAGGATTTCTCCATAAAACTATTACTATAGGAATCGATTTATTCCTAAGGACTCGTTCTTTACGGTCTAAAATTTGGACCGGTTGTTCCACATAAGACAAATCTGGTTGAAGCTCAATCGGTTCGTATTCTATGACTTGATTCGAATTAGGGACATAGGGCTTCAACATAGACACGTGGAACACATTATGAATGTGCTGCCACTGCGGTGGTAACGCTATCTCATAAGCGACCTTTCCCACTTTCTTCAAAACCTCAAAGGGTCCAATGAATCTAGGGCTAAGTTTACCCTTCTGACCAAATCGTACTAACCCTTTCCAAGGCGATACTTTTAGTAACACCAAAGCTCCTATTTCAAAGTCCATGTCTTTCCTATGCAAATCTGCGTATTTTCTTTGTCTATCTTGAGCTGCTTCCAATCTTTTCCGAATCAACACTATGGCATCTCTAGTTTGCTGAACCAACTCAGGGCCTAACATTTTCTTTTCTCCTACCTCATCCCAGTACAATGGTGACCTACACTTTCGTCCATACAAAGCTTCATAAGGTGGCATACCTATACTGGCATGGTAGCTGTTATTATATGAGAACTCAATCAAAGGTAGGTGTTCATCCCAATTACCCTTAAAATCTAGAACACAGACTCTCAACATATCCTTTATGGTCTGAATCGTCCTTTCACTTTGGCCATCCTTCTGAGGATGATAAGCGGTACTCACATTCAATTTCGTTCCTAGGCACTCTTGGAATTTAGTCCAGAACCTGGAATTAAATCTCGGGTCTCGATCCGACACTATAGAAACGGGAACTCCATGTTTGGTAACTATCTCATTCATGTATAACTTAACTAACTTTTCCAATGAATACATTTCATTGATCGGAAGAAAATGCGCCGACTTAGTCAATCTATCAATGATTACCCAAATAACATCATGATTCGCTCTCGTCTTTGGCAATCCCACTACAAAATCCATAGCAATGTCTTCCCATTTCCATTAGGGAATCTCCAAAGGTTGTAATAATCCTTTCGGCCGTTGATGCTCTGCTTTCACCGTCTGACACACGTGACACTTACTTACCCAATTGGCAATATCCTTCTTCATTCCTGGCCACCAAAAATTTCTCTTCAAATCCTGGTACATCTTGGTACTACCAGGGTGTATATAAAACCTAGAGTTATGTGCTTCCTGTAATACTTCGTTCTTCAACTCTGTTACATCAGGAATCCAAACTCTGGATGAACACCTATATAAACCTTGACTATCTTTTTGAGTACACAACTCTTCTCCTGTCAAAGTATCCAACTCCTGTTCCATAACTCCTTCTTGACATCTTCTAATATTTTCCATCAAGGCCGGTTGAAAAGTAATTTCATATAGTTGCTCTTGACTTTCGTTAGATCCTCGAACTTTAATTTCCATTTTTTCTAAGTCTCGTGCCAACTCTTCCGCCATCTTAATCATATTCAGCCTTTCCTTTCTACTCAAGGCATCAGCCACTACATTGGCTTTACCTGGGTGATAATTAATTGAACAATCATAGTCCTTAATTAACTCCAACCACCTTCTCTGTCTCATGTTCAGATCTTTATGCGTGAATATGTACTTCAGGCTCTTATGATCGGTGTAAATATCATATTTCTCTTCATACAAGTAGTGATGCCATAACTTTAAAGCAAATACTATAGCCGCCAATTCAAGGTCATGAACTGGATATTTTTATTCGTGAGGCTTTAGTTGTCTGGAGGCATACGCAATCACTTTATCATGCTACATTAACATACATCCCAATCCTTTCAGAGAAGCATCACTATAAATTACAAAATTTCCCGTCTCATCTGGCAATACTAACATTGGAGCCGTCACTAATCTTCGTTTTAACTCCAGGAAACTCTCTTCACACTTTTCCGTCCAAACGAACTTCTCATTCTTCCTGGTCCACTTGGTTAGTGGGGATGCAATCTTCGAGAAATCTTTCACAAACCTTCGATAATATCCTACTAATCCAAGAAAACTTCTTATTTCCATTGGTGTCTTCGGTTGCTCCCATTTTGATACGGCTTCAATCTTTACCGGGTCTACTTTGATACCTTCTTTACTTATTACGTGACCAAGGAACTGTACTTCCGTCAGCCAAAACTCACACTTAGAAAACTTAGCATACCATTGCTTTTCTCTTAACTTTTGAAGGGCAATCTGCAGATGCACCGCGTGATCTTCTGGATTCTTCGAGTATATGAGGATGTCATCAATAAATACAATAATAAACTTATCCAGATACTCCTTGTATATCTTATTCATCAAATCCATGAAAGCTGTTAGCGCATTTGTCAATCCAAACGACATTACTAGAAACTCGTAATGGCCATACCTTGTTCGAAATGCAGTCTTGGGGATATCCTCGGGCTTTATCTTCAATTGGTGGTAGCCGGACCTTAAGTCAATCTTTGAAAAGTAACATGCTCCCTTAAGCTGTTCAAACAAATCATTGATCCGCGGTAAAGGATATTTATTCTTTATCGTCAACTTATTCAGCTCTCTGTAATCAATACACAATCTCATACTTCCATCCTTTTTCTTCACAAATAACACTGGAGCACCCCACGGGGAAACACCGGGTCGAATAACTCCTTTATCCAATAACTCCTGAAGTTGTTTAGCCAATTCTTTCATTTCAATCGGGGCCATTCTGTATGGTGCCTTAGAAACTGGTTCAGCTCCAGGTACCAAATCAATGGAAAACTCTATCTCATGATCAGGTGGCAATCCTGGTAATTCTTCTGGAAAAACATCAGAGAATTCTCTTACTATAGGGATGTCATCCAAAATAGGGGTCTCTTTCTTCGTATCCACTACATGAGCCAAGTACACTTCACATCCTTGTCTCAACAATTTTCTTGCTTGCATCACTGAGAGAAACTTCCTATCTTGCCTCTGCCCTTGGTAACCGATCCTTCTATTATCTGAGGTGTACAGAACAACTCTCTTTTTCTTACAATCAATATTTGCCCTATATCGAGACAACCAATCCATACCTAAAATAACATCAAAGTCTCCCAACTCGAAGGGTATTAAGTCAACAGGGAACATATACCCCAAAATCTCTAAGGAACAACTATGACAAAATTGTTTTACAGGTACTTTATCTTTATTAGCCACTTCTATAGTTAAGCGTTCATCTAAATCTTCTAGCATCAATTGCATTTTATTCACATAATTCACAGATATAAAAGATTTGGACACTCCCGAATCAAACAAAACGTTAACAGGTACGGAATTAAGAATAAGCGTACCTACAACCACATCAGAGTCATGAACTGGAGACTTCTGGGTCATCTTAAAAGTCCTAGCTCTCGCAGTACTGGTTGCTGGTCCTTGGGACACACTCTTTCCAACATTACCTTGGGTCACTGACTTGCAATTTCTAGCTATGTGTCCCACTTTGCCGCAACTAAAACAAGTAACTCCTTGAATCTCAGACTTACACTCCGTGGAATAGTGACCTTTCTGTCCACACTTAAAACAATTAACATTCTCTCGGCACTGTCCACTGTACTTTTTCCCACACGTCTTACAATCAACCACTGGCTTACTTATCCTCGTCGGGGCAGAGTTAACTGATTTTGTACCGGGCTTAACTTGGGGAAAGTTCTGCCCTTTAAACTTTTTATTCTTATTTCTGCCGAACCAACGCTGAAACTTCCGACTCGCTATTCCTGATTCTGACTTTGCAGGTCCACTTTCAACTTTCCTGTTCTTTTCACCCTGCTCCTTTGCAGTTAACTTCTGATCACTCTTTATCACCAAGGCAGCCTGGACTACTGAAGTATATGTCTTGAGTTGTAAGGCTACAACTCCACTTCTTATTTATGGCTTCAACCCTTGTTAAAACCGCTTCGCTCGTTGGGCTTCTGAACTCACATATTCCGGTGCTATACGGGCCAACTCCGTAAACTTCGCTTCATATTCCGTGACACTCCTATTTCCTTATTTCAGCTCCAAAAACTCCATCTCTATTTGACTTTGGAGACAGGCTGGAAAATACTTTTCCAAGAACAACTCTGTGAATCTGGCCCAGGGAACTGGACCTTCTCCTTCTAGGGCTCGCGTAGATTCCCACCAATAATTCGAATCATTTCTCAGAAAATAACCAGCATAATCAGTTTTTAAATCCTCACTCACCTTGGTGACCGCAAACGCCTTTTCCATTTCCTTTAACCATATCCTGGCAGCAACAGGATCTACCTCTCCCTTAAACTCTGGGGGCTTCACTGCTTGAAAAGACTTAAAACTAACACCTTGATTTGCCCCTCTCATTTCATGCTGCTGTAGGATTTGTAGTTGCTGTTGTTGGATTTACTGTTATTGTTGTTGTATGAGCTGCTGTTGCTGTTGTTGTTGCTGTTGCAATTGTTGCTGTTGTTGCTGGAATTGTTGCTGCTGTTGGGCCAGCTGTACAGTCTGCTGACGCAACAAATTCATCAAATCACTAATGAAAGGATCCCCAGCAGATCCGTTATTGGGCTGAGAATTTTTCTTTGGTGGCATCTCCTGAAACATAATAGTCATATATAAGAAAATGGATTGCTCCAACAGTTTATATTTATGCATCAGGAGAGCGTTGCCACTAAGACAATACTCTCATCCCACATTATAATTGGATCCGTCCTGAGTGAATGATTATAATCTAAAAATGCCAGCAACAGAAACAACAATAATAATAACAACAATAATAGCAACACACAATATATAAAAACTGAACAATAATATAAAGCAGCTGAACTACAGTAACCAACAGAATCTAACTAGTACAACTGAAAATCCAAATACAAAGAACCATCCGAATACACGCCAAAATTGGCTGTCATAACAGCCTCGCCTACTACAAACTATCACAACATAATATACATATACAAAGTAAACAACCACAGAACTCCTAGAAGTCAACTCTGAGCTCTGCATCCCTCTACTGCAGCTCTGTCTAGTCTCTACCACTGCCACCAATGGAACCTAGCTCAAACACTAGCCAGTTCACTAGGTCCTGATACTGCACAGCTCTGAACTCTGAACTAATGAAACGGTCAACAGATCTAGCCCTCTCTACAACCATCTGGGTCAATGCTCTCACACGGGCTCACACCTCAGGGGAAGGGGCAGAAATACCCTGAAATGGTGCAATAGGTACCTGGTCCAACTGGGCAGCAAACTATGGACTCTGATCTCTGATAAAGGAAGTATTCACCGCCCTATGCACATGATAAGGGATCAGTGAAGAAATACCACTAGGGGCCACAGGGGGTGCCAGAGGTCTCATCATGGAAGAACTGGGACCGCAGCCGGGAGGGAAATCCCTGACAATAGACACAGACCTACGTACCCAACGGGGATGAGGACCAGATCCAGGGATGTCTCGAGGCACAAAAGAAGGGACTGGTGGAGGAGGCATAGGGGTCTCCTCGGCAACAGCATCAAGGGGTTTCTCCGAATCTGAGCTATCCGAATCAGAAGCCCGAGATGGAGAACTCGAAATCGCAATAGGCCACTGCCAACATAATGAATATACAGGCAAGACACAACCAGGTCAAGGCAATTCTATCAAAACATTTAATAGATGCCAGGGTAACGCCGTCGGAACCCTCGACTGACTCTAAAGGTTTGCTCCTCTATATGAGTTGCTGACTCACACTTAAAGACTCACGTTATCACCTACTTGACACAATCCCTAACCTAAATCAGGGACTTGAACCTGTAACTCTGATACCAACTGTGACGGCCTCAACCCCGGGGTCAGGAGTTGACGTCACTAAACACAATTACCCAAAAATATAACAATAGAGATATTATTAAAATATACTAACTTGACCCCAAACCAAGATCCGATCCAGGTTCAAGTATAATTTAGATTCTCATTATTACAAACTCTTTATTCACTATCTAAGACACACTAACTTTATTCAGCAACTCTTCAAACCTCATGGTCTGATACAACTACCTCAGAGGAGCCAGGTCCAGTAGGGGCGGGAACACGGGTCGGTCTGACTGATCTTCTAGGCATCTGCGAAATATACGTAACAGTTTGCAAGGGTGAGCATAATCGCTCAGCAGTACCAAATATGAATAACATATTAAAACAATAATGTAACAATAATGGGAACATAGCTGTAATCATGATATCAACATTTCATAATGATAATCAAAGTAACTGGATATCACTAATTAGCATGCTTTGTGAAAACAACATTGTAGTGTGCTGCGTAATACCAGAGTCCAATTTTTAGCATACTAATCATTTTATAAAAACCGCTGTATGAATCAATCATGCTTTCATATAATTCACAAATACCCAATCAGATACATAGCGGATATGTGAAGACAGCTGATCATGCTATCAACACCAGACGGCTCTAACTGCCATCCCGTTTACCTGTTCCGGAACTCAGAGACTAGCTAGGTCTCTAACCTGCTGGACTAATCGGTTTTATAATGCGCGCAACCGAATTAGCCTCTTACGCCACCTCAATAGACCTACTCTGGCCCGAATGTATCCCATATCTGACCGTTTTATCCAGTTTTCAAAACACTTGTACCTATCTCATTTTTAAAATCTTTTATTTAGCCAGCACACATATAAAATCCGTTTCATAAATCATTCCATTTGAGATAGGTACTTTTCGAAGTTACTTTTCCCAAAAACAATTCGAAAACAATGATTTTATACATACAGGGGATACGTAACTTAAAACGTTTCTGTTCCATTACGAGAATAAAATATTTAGCTATTCATATACACTGAACCATAAAAGAATGGTCAGGGGTACTTGCCTTGCAACGCTTTAAAAACCCTAATAGCTTTCACGCTGACTTTGATCCTGGAATAACTCGACTGGGATCTACAATTACAGAATACCCTAATTAGTTATACCGACATGCTTGATATCCTCAAATCCTAATAACCTAAATCCGACAACCCGACTCGTATTATTATACACATAATCATGTAATCATATTCTCGAACGTAATAGGGTAACACATAGCACATAATTATATACGATTACAAATATATTTTTGGAAAATTTTGGCAATAACTTCTTTATTTATAGGACTACCCGTCGATTATAATCGACGCCAACAATTCTCAACAATCCACAATATTATTTTATCCTTTTACACAACTTACATCCCAACACCAATCACAATTAATTATTTAAGTCCGAAAATATTTTACGAAAAATCATTTTATTTATTTATAAAATTTAGGACTCAGAATATAGTCATCACCGTCCACTGTCCGCTCGTAACGAGTCATCGCGGTACGGCGGCAAAATTTATTGGTGCCCGAAAATATTCGGGTATCCAAATAAATTTTACCGATTATTCTAAAATATTTCCTGCACGAATTATTAATATCATGAATGCTTTATCAAATAATTCCTGCATAAAAAGGAATTAAAATTAATAATAGTAAATAAATTTTGCAACACAAACTGCGCACAAACACACGCACACGCGCGTGTAAATCACGCGCCACCGAAAACCACCAAATCGGAGCAACAGCAAACACAGCCACACACATATACTCACACAAGTAACACACACATACGATATATACACACAAGTACATATGCATGTATCAGAGGAACAAGAACCGAGTAGCCGGAAAAATACCGAAAAACGGTGACTGAAACAACGCATCCTAGCAAGAAACAAACGGAGAAAGGAGGAAGAAGACGAGTGAAAGAAAGAAAACGGAGGAATAAGGAGAGAGAAAAACTGATAGATTGATAGAGAGAGACAAGATCGAGATACAGGGGAAGTGAAGTCGGGGGAAAGAAAAACAGGGGGGTGGGGGTGTTTTTTTTTTCTTCTCCTGTACTACAATCACAACACGTAGTACGAGTTTTCTAAAATGGTGACACGTAGCATTTGAGATAAATATGAAGGGTTGATAGTCTGTTTTGCCCCTGAAACTCGAAATTAATAGAATGAGGTGCAAATAAAATAACCTCCGAAAATTACGAAAACAGCGCTAAAATATTATAAATATCCCGAAATAAATAAAAATATAAATTTCAAAATTTTTAAACAATTTTTAAGGTACGCTTTATACCCGCTTTTTAACCAATAACGAAACAACGCGCAGGTAAAACGATTTCCGAAAATTTCCAAAATAATTTTAAAATTCTCAGAATAATACGAACTTAATAAATTATAAGTTTCATAATTTTTAAAGATTCCCGTAATTAAATATGGATTTTAGCATTTAACACACTCAGAAAATCATTTAAAAATGAATAATTAACGAAATATTGATTTCTCAATTTTATAAAGTCCTAAAAATAATTATTGAAATTATAAAATTAGAAAACCAATTTTAAAGGCAACCCAAATATTTATGGAATTAAAATTATTATAAAATCACTTTTGCATGCGAAATAAAATCATATAACTCGCCAATAAATCACATAATTCCAATTCCACATATTAACAAATCATAAATAATTAAATAGCAATCAATAACTGTTGCCAAAATCAATACACATCTTTTATTTATTTACTTAAACTTTTATTACACTTCCAAATATTAGAAATAAAATAAAAATACACGAGTCATTATATAACTGGTAAACAAAAGAGATACATAGCATCGCCCAAACCACCCGGCCGGAAAAGAGGCCGGCGGCGGCTGGTAACAGAGGGAAAAACAAGCGGCACCAAAACTTACCCAAAGCCGAAAAAGAAGGAAATCGAGGGGAGTAATCGAAAAGAAACGAAGATGAGAGGAGATGATCGAGAGAGACAGAGTGCGAGAGAGATTGATAATAGAGAAGAAGAGAGACTGAAAAAAAAAGAAAATGGAATAAAAATATATCAGCTATCAGATCACTACACGCGCACAGGAATGCTGCCACGCAGCTTAATTTCTAGGCCACGCGTCCTTTACCCCGACTGGAAGCCCGATTTTATATCGTTTTTGATATTTTAACGGTACAACTTACGGATACATGTTAATCGGAATAATCCCAAAATAGTCTTAAAATATCACAAATATTCCGAAGTTTATAAAAACATAAATTTCTTAATTTTAAAATAATTTCTGAAACACAATTTATACCCGCTTTTATCAATTAAACGAATCGACGCGCGGGTGAAATTAATCCCAAAAATTCTCAAACTAATTTTAAAATTCTCTGAATATGCCAAACTTAAATAAATATGAGTTTCATAATTTTTGAAGAATTCTACAATTAAATACAGATTTTACAAATAAATGAAATCATAAAATCATAAAAGGCTAAATAATTAATGAAATATTGATTTTTAAATTTTATAAAATCTCAAAAATAATTATTATAATTATAAAACCATAAAAATGATTTCAAAGACGTTCCAAATATTTATGGAAATAAATTTGCATTAAATCCACTTTTAAAAGTGGAAACAATTCAATACAATTCCATAATTAATTACGCGAACAAACTGGTACACCATAAATCACACATAGATAATAATAAACAACATCGAGCTAACAGAAGCTATACACATATTTTATTTATTTAATAATTCCATAATTAAGTATTTAAATAGTACAAAAATACACGAGTCGTTATAACTACACCGACGAGAAATTATATCTCATGATCTGGGGTAATCTTGGTAATTCATCTAGAAAGACTTTTTGTAATTCATTTACTACCCTAATTTCTTCCATCTTAGGTGCTTCCTTCTTAATATCTGCTACATGTGCTAGATTTGCCTTACATTCTTGCCTTGGTAACTTCTTTGCTTGAATGATTGAGAGAAACGTCTTATCTTGCTTTTGTCTTTGGATAGTAACCCTAATATTAGCTTCCGTAAATATTACAATTTGCTTCTTCTGGCAATCAATCGTTGCCTTATGACGGAACACCCAATTTATTCCTAAGATTATATCAAAGTCTCTTAACTCGAAAGGTATTAGGTCAGTCGTAAAAGAATGTCCTAAGATTTCTATTGGGCATTTAGGACAGGACTGATTTACTGGTACTTTATCTTGATTAGCCACTTCTATAATTAAGGGTTCAATTAAATATTCCAATATTAAATCCATTCTATCCACATATAAATAACTTAGACACTCCAGGGTCAATTAATACTTTAACAGGTATGAAATTAAGGAAGAGTGTACCTGCTACCACATCAGGGTCTTGAGCAGTTGACCTTTCAATCATCTTAAAAGCCCTAACCTTAGGTATACTGGATGTCTGGCCTTTCGATGCACTACCCCCCCATACTATCGTAAGAAATACTCCTATAGTTCTTGGCAAGATGCCCTACCTTGCCACAATTATAAGAGGTGACTCCTGGATTTTCCACTCTACACTACAACGTATAGTGTCCTTTTTGTCCATACTTGAAACATTGAATATTTGCTTTACACACTCTACCATGCCTTTTACCATATTGCTTACACTCCGCTATGGGCGACCTGACCGACTTGACTTGGTTAGAATTGACTGAGAAGTTACTAGGCTTATTTGAAGAAAAACTTTATCTTCTAAGTCCCTTATCCCTATTCCATCCAAACTTTTTCTGAAACTTCTGGCTAGATCCCTCTTGATCTTATTTTTCTTCCACATCATCTATTTTTCGCTTCGTAACTTCTTTTTCTCTAGCTGCTAACTTCTTATCATTCTCTATTACCATGGTTGCCTGAACTACCGAGGTGTAGGTTTTCAATTGTAGAATTACAACTCTACTCCAAATTTCTAGTTTCAATCCCTCTTTAAACCTCTTTGCTTTCTGAGCTTCAGAGTTTACATAGTCTAGCACAAATCTAGCTAACTTCGTAAACTTAACCTCATTCTCCGCTACACTTCTTTCTCCATGCTTCAATTCTAAGAACTCAATCTCCATTTGATTTTGCAAACAGACAGGGAAATATTTTTCTAAAAAGAACTCTGTAAATCTGGCCCATGGGACAGGACCCTCTCCTTCCAATGCCCTAGTTGACTCCCACCAGTAATGTGCTTAATTTTTCACGAAATGGCTTGCATAATCCGTCTTAAAATTATCGGTTACTTGGATGAGGTTGAAAGACTTCTCCATTTATTTTAACCATGCTCCAGCAGCTACTGGATCAGGCTCACCCTTAAACTCAGGAGGTTTAACATTCTGGAAGGATTTAAAATTAACAGTTTGGTTCACTCCTTGATGTTGTTGCTGCAACAGTAGTTGCTTCTGCTGTCTGTTGGATTAACTGTTGATATTGTTATTGTTGCTGGCGCATCAAATCTAGAATTTCTTTTATAGTTGGACCCTCAACACAATTACTGTTATTTCCTTTAGACTGGGTAGCTTTCTTGGGTGGCATTTTCCTGAAATATTGCAGTTGATTTATTCTAAAAAGATAACAAGAATGTATGACAAAAATATCACTATTTAAACGATGCACCTATATCAGGAAAATGCTGCCCAATCAAAATACCCATATCTTTATTATCAGGTTCCATTTATAAAAACATATCTATATTAACAACACTAGAACCAATAGCAACAATGACAGTAGCAGAATCAACAAAAGTGCGGGAAAACTGGAATATAAAGATACTAACATCATAGTATAGCTTCTCAATACAACAACAACTGATTAAATTCTCGCCACTACTTACAATACAACGGCTAAACTAATCTGATACACAATAAAATTGGGCTGGCTATATCCGCCATAAGCTACATGGGGTAAAGTAATAAGCCGAGTCAAATTTAAGGAACTCTGGACCCTACTGGGCTCCCTAGTCCAAGTTTCAACCAACCACCTTTCTAAAGGCGATTTCCTATCATTTGCAAGTGACTTGACAACCACTGAATTAACCTTTCTAAGGCTGAAACTTCCGCCATTAGATCTTGAATCCTCTCTGTTGCCTTTATTCGGATATAACAACCTGATATAGAGCCATTATTCCTCCTGAATGTCAACTTTTGTTTACTTTCGATAACTAGGATTGTCTAACTGCAGAGGTTACTGAGGAAATTCATTTCCATGGAATATCAAATGGAATTTCAAAATCAAAAAATCAATTATAAAGGAAGGAAAAGTGAAGAAGATGTAGATATGACTGAGAGCAACCATGCAAGTACATAAGATGGCCAGTCTTAGTACCGTATAGTTTACAACAAATAATTCAGTGGCATCCCACCTGACCTTTTGTCACACAGATAAATAGTCAAATCATATGAATTGTTTTCCCCAATCAACCGATAGAATTACTGAGGAAAAACGCAATGTTTAAATAGAAATTTTTTAAGTAGGTAGGAGAATCTGGATCATGATGAAATCAACACAACATTGGGTTTGCTTACTTCGAGTTTTTACCTTCTTGCAGGAAAATAAGCAACTTATTAGGCGATAGACAATCATTCTGGGAAACAAAATGTGTCTCAAGAAATATGTGTAAAGGTTCAAGATATAAACAACAGTACTGATCCACATACATTACACGACTTGTTCTGGGAAACAACACTACACCTTTATATAAATTCCCTACACTCTTTTGACTCTACTCCTAACCTAAATCAGGGACTTAAAATTGTAGCTCGGATACCAACCTGTGACGGCCTCAACCCCGGAGTCAGGAGTTGACGTCACGAATAATAACAATCCCAATTATTGATTAGATAATTATAACCGCTAATTTACACTTTGCACTAATTATACAAAATAAAATTTGAATAATTATAGAACTTAGAATAAAATCATCCCCGCCCGCCATCGGCTCACCGAGGCACAGCGCCGACAGCAGCAAAATCCGCGGGAGCCCGAAGTATTCGGGTTTCTGACACGAGTTTTCACCGATAAATTTCCCAAACAATTAAAATAAAAATACGAAAATCACAGAATATTCACTCAGATTTTATTTGCGAAAATCAAATAGAAATTCGAGTAACTATACCGAATCCTCAACTAACACAACTGGAGCATAACAGCAACACAACACACCCCCCCCCCCCCCGGTCACCTTGCCACAAAATTAAAATGGCGGCAACCGGAGAAATACAAGGCGGCACAAACAAGAACACAACATTCACACCATCCCTAGACTGATTATACATACATATATACGTGTATAACAACCACATGGCTCGAAACCAGATGACAAGTAACCAAAAAAGGAAGAAAGGCGGTCGGGAAAAGAAGAGAGAGTGAGAGAAATGAGGAGAGACAAAGAAGAGATATTGAGGGAGATGAGAGATTAAGAGAGATTGAGGAAGAGATTGGAATGGGATAAGTATATTCATGTTTATCTGCTTGCATCTTTTATTATTTTATTATTTTCTTGCACTGCCACGCTTCAACCAAACACATAGAAGCTTAACACGTGTCCCGTGTTCGTCTGCAAACCCGATTTCGTAAATTTAACGAATAAATGCGCGGGTAAATAAAATCCGAAAATTTACCAAATAAATATTAAAAATTCGCGGAATAATTAAAAACTAATATAATAAAATTTTCATAATTTTTAAAGCATTTTTGAATCGCGCATTAAACCCGCACTTTATAATTCAACGAACAAACGTGCGGGTGAATATAATCCGAAAAATCTCAGTAACAATTTTAAAATTTTCCATAACAATTTTAAAATTCTCGAAATATTCCAAAATTAATAAAATATGAGTTTCATGATTTTTGAATCATTCCTGAATTTAATACTGAATTTACACTTAAATATAATCAGAAAATCATTCAGGAATAAATAATTGATGAAATATTGTTTTCTGAATTTTATAAATTCCCACAAATATTTATTGAAATTATAAAGTCATAAAAATAATTTTAGAGATAATTCTGATATTTATGAAAATAAATCTTCAATAAAAACTCTTTTAAAAGTAAAAACAAAACAATACTGCTCAGTAGTTAATTATACAAATAATCCTCGAACAGCACAGAGTCACACACAATTAACATTAAATATCACACACTACTGACAGAACCGTAACATATTTTATTCACTTTTTTATTTAATAGTTTCACTTTAATAATACAGAAATACGAGTTGTTATACGGGTGTTACAAAAGCTATTGGATACGTATATGCAGATTTTGTTGAATGCAAGGTAGACAGAGAAAGTACAAGTGGAAGCTGTCAATTCATTGGTCAAAGACTTGTATCATGGTATAGTAAGAAATAATAATTTTTGTCAACTTCATCAACTGAAGCAGAATATATAGCTGCCGGAAGTTGTTGTGCTCTAGTGCTTTGGATTGGAAATTAAATAATGGATTATGGCCTAGTGTTACAAAAGGTTCCAATCATGTTTGAAAATACTAATACAACATCTGTTGTTGTTAATCCAGTTAATTATTCTAAACACTAAGCACATTGATGTAAGGTACCATTTTATTAGAGAACATGCTGCTAATGGTACTATTGAGCTTATTTTTGTTTTCAACAGAAAAACAGTTAGCTGATATTTTTATTAAACCTTTGGATGAAGCAAATTTCACTAGACTTGTAAGAAAAATTCGTATGTTAAGTTTGTTAGGGAGTCGGGCATAAAAATGCAGCGGAATAACAAAAATTTTGAATCCCTACCACAAGATCTATGTATAATGAATGGATGATTATGGAGAATAGGATCATGTACCTTAATAAAGCTTTCCTTCTAAATATGATGAACATTCTGACCTTGATGAACCAAAGCAACCCTCCTTGCGAAGATCTGCTCTCCAAAGGTATCCACACGAACATCCGATCGTCCAACGATCATCGAAGCCGGTACTAGCCGATATGGTTGCCTCCTCTCTCTCTCTCTATAGCCTCTCTTAGATGTAGAGCTTCTCGGGTTTTTCTCTAAAACGTGGTGCAACTTTTAACCCTAAAATTATACATCTTAATGTATATATAGGGGAGAGAGGATTAAGGCCTAACCATAAACCTAATGTGCTTCTAAAAAGACCCATTCTTTTTTGGGTTTATATTATTATTAAATTTGAGTTCTAATATATTTACAATTAATCAAGTCGCACTTAATTAATTTAATAATAAAATTTGAATAAATAATAATAAAATATTTAAATTCATAATTTAAATAATACTCCGTTTAAACGTTCTTTGTGTGTGACCATTTAGGTTATTATTACTTTGGCAATAATTTTACTTTCCAATAATAAAATTATAAACAAGGCATCTAGTAATACATCATTGCTCCCAAGTAGTAATGATAATTGGTGATTCAATTAAACCTTTTGTAAATAATGTACAATGTAATATAATCTCTTTAGCCTTATATTATAGATCAAACTCGAGGCATGCATTGTGCCATCCTCTGCAAACGTTTAATCCTACTTTCCTTGATCAATGAGTAAACTATTTAAAAAATCAGTATTTGAGCACGACCATGAATTTTATAGTCTTACTCAATCAAGAGGCCAATTATATCATTCCTTTAAAATAGGAGGGCTAAATCCCATCTAGATAATTCATATTTCTCATACGATTCATAATATACCCAATGTCTACTTTTATGATTACTCGGTCAAGGATAACTTTCAATAGTATCAAAGTATATTATTTCTCATATAGAAATATAATAATTTCAGGTCTAAGGACCAATACTTTATTATCACTGTGAGATTAACTTGTGACACATTAAACATGTAGTATCTCACAACGGGTCAATCCAGCACCATATATTTAATACATGTGCCTGTGTTTTGACTTTGGTATCACCATACCTATGATCAATGAGATGTGATTATCAGTCAACAAACACACTAGTCTCAACGCAATTATTATCGTCTCTAAATAATAATACTTGACTAGAGACCTTTAGGAATATTAATACTATTCTCATAATTTCATTTTTAAGTCACGTACATAGAGATATAAATTTACATATCATATTCCAAGGATATTTATTAATCTAACATTTTATCACAGAAAATAAAGATATAATAAATTACTAAAGAATAATCCATAGAATCATAATTAATAATCCAAATGTTTCATAATATAAACATAATAGTGTTGACTTTAGGGCACAAACACTAACAAAGTTCTTCATCCTAAAGGCAAGAACTCAGCTAATATATTACAGCAGATTAATTCTTGATAAATCAAAATAAAATTTATTTAATTAGGAATTAACCAGAATATGATCTATAAATACTTCAGAATTCTCTGTATATTGATTCTTCAAAAATAAATCTAACTCGGTATTTTTGTAATTCTAAGAAAAAAATTGCCCAAATGTTAGTTCACAGTATTAATATGTGAAATTAATATAATATAGATTCAAAAAAGATCAAAAGTATGTAGAGAACTAAGTTCTCGATAAGTCTAAATGACTTGTCGATAAGTCATCTTATGACTTTTCGATAAGTCTTTTTCATAATTTCTTGATAGACTTCTCGATAAGTCTTTTTCATGATTTCTTGATAGACTTCTCGATAAGTCTTTTTCTGACTTCTCGACAAGTATGGTAGAGATCTCGATATACTTATCAATATGAAGTTTTCTATAGCTCAAATTTTAGACTTCTCGATAACTCAGAACTGAACCAATTTAATTCAATAAATTATTTTTGTAAAATACGTTTGATATAAAATCAATTCTAATTTTGTGTTGATTTCTTCAATATAAATTAGAATAATTTAGTCCAAAAGGACAAACTGAGAATTTGTATAAAAACTCGATAAGTCATTATCTAATTCTCGATAAGAGTCAGGAACGTGGCATTTCGACATGAGATCTCTATAATTCATGTGACTTTTTTACAATTAATCTACAACTGTTCATTCTTTTCTTGTCGATAAGTCACATCTCTACCCTATAAAAATCCAGACATCTCGACATAACCCCTTTTTACGCTTTTGAGATCTCAATTGACCTAATCACTGTGATTTTTCACCATTCTTAACTTTTCAAGCTCTCCTTCTCTCAAAACCAATTACCCACTAAAACCCAATCTCTCATATGGCTGCTAACAACGCAAGAGTTGTTATCTACAAGGATGGAACCAACTGTCTTGCCTTTGTTGACCCATCTCAGGCACCAAACAACTTTAAATATTTTTTGAAGGTTATTGATGATCCATATCTCTCAAGATCCCTAAACGCTAACCTCGTGCTCTACTTGTATGTTTAAAATAATTTTTGGAACACTGCAGTCATTAAACCAACATCCATGATAATCAAACAGTTTTCATGGTGGTTAACTGCACAATAAGGGGTATGGATGTTGAGTTCAACGCAAATGACATCAATAAAGCTATGGGCATTCCTACACACAATTTGGTTGAAGCTCCTAAAACTCAGAAATTAGCTGAATTCATGGACTTCGTAAACTACAGTGAAAAGATTGACATGGCCAGGCTAAATAAAAAGAACTTGAGTAGGGAATGGTCTTTCATTTTTGACTCCATCATCAGGGCATTTATATGCAGAAAAACTGACTATGACAATATTTGAAGTGCAGTACAAAAGCTAGTGTACTCTATGGCCTATAACAATCATCTGGATGTTGGAGGCTTGATACTGGAGGAGCTCAGCACAAGGCTCACTATGCCTTTGGTAAGAAGGTATAATAAAATTTTCTTCCCTATGTTCATATGTCCACTTTAAATTATAAACTAACTAACATACATTTTCTAGAAGGTATAGATACAAATCAAATAGGAATTTGTAAACAAGGGTCCAAAATTTTATATGGATCACATAATACAAAGAACCAGGTAAAGGTTAGGCTAAGTATCGCTGACTTTATGTTGGAGAAATTTAGAACCTATCCTTATTCAATGCCTGATATGAGAAGTAGTGCAATACCTAGTTCAGCTATGCCTCTTTGTCCTGTAGTAGCACAAATGCAGGAACACCCACAGGAGCCTACCACAGTTGCAACCACCTCTTCACAATTTTTAGCTAGTAGTAAGCCAACTACTTCATCCTCTCAAAAGGATGGAGTTAGTAAAAAGAAGAGGAAGCAAACCAACTTAGTGGTCGTTAGTAAAACTAGTGATAAACCAAGTGAAACAGTGTCACCCTTGGTCAAAAAGCCAAAGAAGCAAAGAAAAATAAAGCTGACCACTCAAATGACCAGCTCTGCATCTTCTCAAAAAGATGAAGTTGTACAAATGGGGAGTAAACAAAATCTAGTGACATATTCTCAACAATATTCAATATTCAATCATGCACCATCCTAAGTGCCACTTGTATAGAGTCTGCACACCCTCTTGAGCACTCTCAATAGGGTAAAAGAAGCAATTTGGATGGCACACACATGAGTGAGAACACATCACTTGAAACTCCCTCTTCTATTCAGGGGGAGTTGCCAACACTCAGCACTGATCTTCAAAATCTTATTTCTCAAATTTCTTCTTTATTCAATGAAGGACTTCAATCAAATTCTCAATTTTTGCCAAAATCAAGTGACTTAGTTCTTAAAACTATGATCACCGGTCAGAACCAATCTCTAGATGGTGAGAGGCTACATGCTGAGGTAGACCTTGATGACACCATCACAAATACAGGGGTTTCATCAGTTTTTACTGAAGATTATGTGCCTAAAATTTCTAATGCACCTTTATGTGCATAACAGTCTTCGTAGACTGAAAGGTTTGAGGGTAGTACTCTTGAGGGGGAGCTAATTAAATCCTTTCTAATTTAATTGGAGCGTTCTCATACAGAAACAACTCCCCTCAAAACTGTAGCTGAAATTTCCTTGACAATTAAAGCTAGGAGTCTAATTGTCAATGATCCTGTTATTGGGGAGGCAAGTACAATAGCACATTCAAGTGCCAGTTCTTTACAACAAGAATAGGGGTTTGAGGCCATGGTACATGACAGTAACCTGGTCAACTGTCCTCAAATAGAGGTTCACTTGTCAAGTGAACAAAACACTGTAAAAACCATAATTTTAACTGTGAGTTCAACTGTGACTACATTCACAGGTACCACCCTACAAACCATTCCATCCACCTCAACCAAAACCTAAATAGACACAAACCGACCCTCTACATCTGCACAACCTTCTCACCTCATCTCTCAATGGCTTCAAGATACACAGGCTCAACCTCAAACTGTAGATAAAATGCTTATGGTTATTCCCAAACAATCTAACAATAGAATTATAGAAGGGGGTTGAATGTAATTCTTGGTTTCTTTTCAAAATTAAGAAAACTCTTAATCAAAATACATATGTGTTTGAATATGAAAGTGTGCGAAAATGAAATATATATATAGGTATTCAAAACACAAAGTAATTAAATACAAAGATTTAAAAACTTTCTGGTGGATTGATCTTTTCCCCCAGAGATATAGTGATTGAGAACTCTGTGATACAAGAATGCACACAGCTGCTTACAATTAAAGTTACAAATAAAGAACAAATAAAATTCCTAACAGATGTAGCTTTTTTCATTTCTCAGTTCAGTCAATTGATTATTATCAACTTGCCACTCTTGGTTTATATATCACCAAGCTACATATGAAAAAGACAAATATATAAAACAAAATGTCTAAGTCAAATCACGTTTTTCTTCATCTCTCTATCCAGCATCTTTTTGTTTCTTCAAGTAAGCATGGAAATGGAAATACTTCTTTGTTCTCATAAACCTGCAAATAGGCTGCCACATTCCTTTTGCATACAATCAACCCATGTGACTTTCAAGTCACTATCAACTGCTATTTAAATTTGTTATCCGTTGAGACTTTGTAGATTATCGGTGGAGTCTCTATTTGATCATTCGTTGATAGTATCTTGAGTCATCCGTCGAAGCCTTGTAGAATCATCCGTTAAAAGTATTTCCACAGCAGTTGATATAGTTTCATTTATGCAAAATTACAAGGCATCTAATATTTATAATTAGCCAATCTATTTTGCATATCATCCTAGTAGTCAACATGACTTAGAATGTCCTAGAACCTCTAATTCTCTAAGATATTACATTATACAGGAACGTGCTACAAAAACTTATTTAAACATAAGTTACTCTATCAACGAATGAACAAGTGTGGTTAAATGTTGATAGTTACAAATACACTTAATTAAATCTACTAAGGTGTTTTGGTGAAATATTATCAAGCATATAACATATTCCTAACAATCTCCCCCAATTTATGTCTACTAGAATTGTAGGCATAAATTTAGGAGGGCTTGATGATAATAAAACACCCTATACAAAATGATCATTCAATAATAGATAAAAATGATAAGTGCTGCAAACTTTTATTAAAAATGAAAGAAGAAAATTCACAGAAATCTCACAAGCCTTGTCCAAGGTTCTCCTTTAGACTGAGTAAATTAATTCTTTTTCCTTGAGTATCTAGTCTTCTTTCTCATATTTTCATTGTTCTCCTATATCTGCTGTTGAAGTTGTCTGTTGAACTCATATTCATCTTCATTAGATAGATCCAGCATCTCCTGTATTTCCTTGAGAGTCTCATTGCTTGATATTTTTAGCTGGTCTTCTAATCTGAAAAATCTTCTGGTATTTCTTTCATCTCTAAACTCCATCAACCAGTATGGCCTCAAGTGCACTCTACTTCCAGTATAAAGAATAGTTAAGATTCTTGATAGTGCACTTGGGTCTCTCCAGCTTCTTTGTATTTGTTGAATTATGTTGGGTATCTCTATTTTGGCCACCTTGGTGAATCCAAAATTTTTCTTGATTGCAGAGAATACTTTAATTAAGAAAGTGTAGCCTTTGTTGAGAATTCTATGTAGAGGCCATGTAATATCTTTTCCTCCCCTGTACCTGAACACCAATCTTTCTGGAAGTATTGTGGGCATTAATTGCTCTCACTACATCTAGTTCATCCAAGTAGAGGTTGATGTCTGAGAACTCTTTTATGTCACATATAAAGAGTTGATCTCCTTTGTTGACTGTTGGCTTAGGTTTGGATTAGGTTTTGGATTGGAATGTGACAGACTTGACTTAATTGCTTGTTGTATTCTTTCTTATTTTTGAAGTAGTTGGAATTGGGATGTTCAGCTCAAGTATATGTAAGTTTTCCTAGTCTATTGGTTCATCCTTGGTGTAAGTCATATGTCATAGCCTATTTGTATATTCGAGGATTCAACTCAACTCAAATAAGAATGTAATAAGTAAATAGTGGATCTACCGTCAAAGAGATCTCGCAAAGTAATATCTGTCAAAGGATTCAGGAACAAGGTTCATCTACAGACTTGAGGAATTAATTCACTGGAAGAAGTTCAAGAAATTGATCATGCCTCAGTTATATAAATCAAGATTGTGGATTTAATCAAGTGACAGAGATCTCGTCAGAGTATCATTAATTACAAGGATTTAATCTGAAGAAAATCAAAGTGTCAAAGTCAAGACATGAAGAAACGTCACGGAAGTTAGTCACTCTTGAACCAGACAGTACATCGAGTGTCAATATTGAAGTGGTGGAATTGATTCATAATTGACAGTGATTTTCAGAAGATTTTCAGAAGAATGGTTGCTGCTCAAGATTAGTATTAATTCTCTATTAATTAATTAAGTCATATAATTTAATTAAGAAAATAAATTATATCTGCAAAGATTAATTTATTGATTAATTGAATTAATTGATTAATTAATTCTGAATTAATATTAAGGTTTTTCAGAATTTTAATTGGATTAAAATCTACATTAAATCAGCAAGACAATTGAAAATGAACTAGCATGACAATCAGGATTGTCATACCGATTGTCATGCCAGGCCATTTTCAATAGTCTCACCGAAAGTTACACTGGGAGGAGGATTGTCTTGCTAGTTCATTCTGATAGTCTTGCTAGTTCATTTGATTTTCATACCGAAAGTCTTGCTAGCTGTTGAGATTGTCTTGCTAGTTCAAATAATAGTCTCACCGAAAGTCCTACCAGCTATGGGATTGTCATTCCAGTTCATTTCATTCGGCTGAATTGATTAAAAGAAGCAGAAGCATTCATTCACATTATCCAACACAGAACACAAAACAAGAACACAGAAAGCAAAAGCAGCCGCCTCTGAAACATTCCATTTTTCATCTGCTTAATTCAAGATCACATTTCTAGTTTGTAAAGTTAAATCCAAACCACTAGAATTATTTATCTTGTTCTTGTGTGACAATCTAGCGGATCAAAATCCCTAGAACTTAATCTCAAATTGCGTTTAGCATTTGAATCTTTTTATTACAAAAATAGAAAAAGTTCATGTCGAATTTATTCTAGATTTGTGATAATTAATTTGAGATTAATTCCTTGTAATCGATACAGTTGTTGTAACACCTTTCAAGTTTAATAATATTTTTATTTAACTTGAATTTTGTTTCACATTTTTTATTCCGTATTTAATTCTATTATTCGGTACTGTTTGTATTCAACCCCCCCTTCTACAAACACATTGGGACCTAACAATTGGTATCAGAGCCTTCTGATTAACGAATAAATCAAGATCCTAGACTTATGTGATTTTTCAACTCCTTGAATTTTTATTCATTCAAAAATTCATAATGACTTCACAAAAAGTTGGAACCGTTAAAATTCCACAATTTGATAAAGAGAATTATATTATGTGGAAGAAGAAGATGCTCTTGTTTTTACAAGTGGCAAATCCCAGATATTCAAACGTGTTAAAGAAAGGGATAAAAACTCCGATGGTTATTGAACCAGAGGTGATAGTAGATGATGTTGTGATTACCAAAGCTAGAACGTATCCAAAAGAGCCTGAAGATTTTACTCCTGCTGAAAAAGAAGAAGCCTCCTTGGATGCCAGCCTTCAATTAATATTAATTGATTCCCTTGATCCCTTGATGAACAGACATGTGATGAACTGTAAAAATTCCAAACACATGTGGGAAACTATTGAGGTGATTAATGAAGGCACAGAGGAAGTTAGGGAGAACAAGTTGGAGATCCTAACCTCTGAGTATGAATATTTTAAATCAAATCCAGGAGAAGGAATTACTGAAGTGTTTGAGAGGTACAATGCGTTGATCAACAACCTGAACATAAATGGGAAATATTATTCAATCAGGGAGGTCAACAAAAAGTTCCTTTTAACACTGCCAACTCATCTTGAACATAGAATCACTGCCATTAGAGAAGCTAGAGATCTGAGTGAGATTTCTTTGGACAGGCTCTATGGAGTGTTAAAAACCTATGAGTTAGAGCAGATTCAACAGAAGGAAGTCTACGGGAAGGATAGAATGGTCAGCACATCTACTGCACTTGTAGCTGAAGGTCAACAACAACAGCAGTCTCAACAATTGGAGAGAATGGTACAGTGTTCCAAGGCTGAGGAAAATATGTTAGTAGCAGAATATGATCCTCCTACTACAAATCAATCAAGTGATGATTTTTATTCCTTGGAAGAGCTGGAGCAATTGGAAGACGAGTCAATGGCCCAAATTGTCAAGAGATTCTCCCATGTCAGATTCAAGAGGAATCCCAAGCTTAAGTACAAGTCCAACTACGACAAATTCCAGAAAGGTGGATCTTCATCCTCTAACACCAGCAGTGGTGGATACAAAACAGGGATGGTTGATCGGAGCACCATTAGATGCTATAACTGCAATGAGTTGGGACACTTTGCCACATAATGTAGGAAGACAAAGCAAGTAAGAAAGAACTCTGAAAGGGCTTATCTGGCAAAGGGAAGAAGCTGGGATGATACTGACAGTGAAGATGAAGATGAAGGAAATCTTGCTCTTATGGCTATTGATGGAAAAGCTTCATCGTCAAGAATAGAGGTAAAACTTTCTGATGCTGAAATGGTTTATCATCTAAGAGGTAACTTAGATTGTGCACGTCGTGATAATGAACTGTTAAGTTTACAGATCACAGACCTTGAGAAAGAGGTCAACGAATTAAGACTTGTGCACATTAATCAAGACAAATTAAAAGAACAAGTATCTTTTCTAGAGAATAGAGTTGACTGTTATAGAAAACTCGAAACTATTCTCAAAGACAAGATCACCGGTCTTGAGACTAAGGTTAGAGCCTACTTCAATTCTTGTTTGAAGGCTAAAGAGTTCTACAGTAAGCAATCTATTAATCAAACATCTGGAATAGGTTATGATTACAATGTTGCTATTGGAGAATTAGGCATAAACTCCCCTCCTCGTGTCTGAGCTAAAGGGAGGGAAGTACCACATGTGCTTAAGGGTGTTGATGAACCCCTCTATAAACCATCAATTGCTGAACCATTTGATGTGACCTCTTCTGTTATTCAAGAAGAAATACGTGCTAAAGATCTTGCTAATGAGAAGGTTGTTTCCAAGTCGAGTGTGTCGAAAGTTCCAGTCAAAGTTGTGAAAGCAACTGAGACTAACTCAGACACACATGAGTTGGATAACAAAAATGCCATGTCTACCATGCATAAATTGCCTGCTATTAATATCTCTCATAAAGCATGTGGTGTTTCTAATTGTATGTCTTGTGCTTTTAATATGATGTATGCTTATTTTAATGGTAAGCATGTTTCTAATGATAAGACTACTCCTCGTCAGCATGTGAATAACAAGAAGCATGATAGGTCTAAGACTGCTAGTCCTTCTAAGGCTAGAAAGGAGACATTTGTGCCTAAGCTTAAACAGAAATTTGTTAAAGCTGTTTACAAGGTCAAATGTTCAGTCATTGAGAAAGTTGAGACCATTAAAGTTAAAAATGTTGTTTTGCCTGACAAAGGACAATTCTACAAGTATGTCGGGCCCAACCAAGTTTGGGTTCCGAAGAAGGTCTAATCCATTTGTAGTGCAGGGCATTAAACAGGTATAACCGGTAGTGTGGATTCTTGATAGTGGATCATCAAGACATATGACCGGAGATAGAGCCCTGCTATCAAATATGGTTGAGAAAGCTGGCCCCATGGTTACCTTTGGAGATAACAGCAAAGGTTTATCTGAGGGATATGACTGTTTGCAAGCTGGATATGTTATCAGTGAAAATTTTGTATAGTGTGCTAGGTTATTATCAGGAAGCATCATCTAACATATAGCACCAGTGACGAGACTTGAGAATATTACGACATATCAGGCACCTGCTGTACATTACACTTGGAATTGGACTCTAGTAAGATGTGTACAAGTGTACTCCTGGTTGGTGAGTCAAAAGAGGAAGTCAATGCACCACAGTTCATGGACTTTGCAACTGCAGATCTATTGGACTATGCAATCTCTTCTTCACAATCTCACTTCAGGTTGGTATGAACTAGTGTACTACTCAAGCAATCGTCAAGAACATGGTATGGCACTCTAACTGAAGTTATTGTTTAATATGAACTAGTAGAGTCGTCATATTTTTAACTCTCTTATCATTAGGCACAATCATATTGTTTTATATGTGCAGTGATATATTGATAATGCAACATAACAATTAGTATCTAAATTACTTGACAAGTATCGGTCAATGATATATTGTTAACATTATGTTGCAGATATTTGTAAGCTTTTGACATGAATGAGAATTACTTAGACTTTACCCTAAGTGATCAATGTTTTATCAAAAACTCATTCATATTAAAAAACAAAATCAAACTTCTTTATACATTAGTGATTTCTTATTTCATGTAAAATCTTTTGAAATCACTATTGTACATCATTTTATCTCTCTATTGCCATATGTTCTGTGATACAGGTTCAGTCTCCAATGACTTTCTTTCATTGACAGTCATGAGGTTGAAAACCCACAACGTCTATCCCAGACTGTAAAGACAAACACAAAAACAGAACCAACCAACACTCTCTTACCACTAAATGTAGTATGGATGAGCGTGAGGGAGATAGTGCCTTAGTGCACCACATAAGGAAGGTTCTGAAGTCAACCCAGTAGCTCTGTCTCCTACATAGATGAGTAGTATTTAAACCGAGACAACTGCTAACCCCCATACATCTTCTCAAAATGATGTAATAGCTGAAAAGGCACAAAAACAGTTACTAGATTCATTCTCTCAACAGGGTGCGTCTATTGAATTTTGCCTGTCGGCCAAGGCATCCGATGTAGTGTCACTACTTCAAATATAAACAATTCTTGATGTACAAGGAGAGGTTACACACACAAAGGATGAGTTGACGGAAACAAGAGTTTCGACCATTTTAAGGTCAGATTCGATTGTTCAAGGTTCGTTAATGGACCAATTGCCTTTATAGGTGTTAGGAGAGGATACTGATCCAAAAGCCATATGTCAGTGGTCAGTTTCTACCTCCCCAGGCTTAAATCCCCTGGATGCATCTGCGGATAGTGGATCTGACATAGGCGCAGATCGGCAACTTGTTGACAATGATTCAGATATTACCTGATGAGTCACAAGGAAATGTCTACACAAACATTTGAAGGTAACTTTGATCTTTATGCTAAATTCGTTGGATCATTGTTTACCTTCTCAGAATTCAAATCTGGAACCCTAAAAGGGAAACTAGCAACTTGTAGATTATGACTCAGATTCATCTGACGAGTTTAACAAGGATAGGGATTTGCGAACTCCCATTGCACCACCTTTGACCTCCTTAAGGATGGCTAAGGTGATTTTCCTTGCAAGTACAGCTGAATGTTGGAGTTATGAGAGGAGTGATACACTTGTGAGAATGAGTGTAAACACGAGTGGAGAGAAGAGTGAAACACATGTGAGGTACACTAAACAGAATCACACACTCACAGTGAGGAAGAAATAGAAACACTTGTTATTTCTTTTCCAACCAAGTGAAATATGAGAACTCCTTCAGACGACGACATACATTCCTTCTTTAAGGGGGAAATAAAAGCTTAAGTAATAGTTTGGAGGATTCCTCAACTAAGGGGGAGAAATAACAGGGAGGAAGAAAAAGATCATATGTACACTACACCACACCATTGTTGTTTGTAACTACGGATCCTATTGTACGGGAGAGGTGGTAAACACAAGGTGATTTTCTAGTAAGGGAAGAAGCTGTTTTCAAAAGGGGAGTACCATTGGTTTTTATCTGCGGATCCTATTGTACGGGAGAGGTGGTAAACGAAGGTGATCTTCTTTAATCAGTTGATTCTCATAGGGGGAGAAGCAAGAGAGATATGTGCTTCTCAACTGGAAATGTGGTTGTACAAATGAAGATGGAACTACTTGAAGATATGTTTAGTCTAGAGGAACATCTACTTGGAATCTGGAAAATGTTAAATCTAGTCCAGAACTTTTCTACTATTTACTTTGGATTTCTTTTTATATCTTTTTCTTATTTGTTAGTTGAGTTATCCTCTAGGTATTTGTGTGTTATTGTCTAACAAACAAATAGGGGGAGATTGTAAGTCATATGTCATAGCCTATTTGTATATTCGAGGATTCAACTCAACTCAAATAAGAATGTAATAAGTAAATAGTGGATCTACCGTCAAAGAGATTTCGCAAAGTAATATCTGTCAAAGGATTCAGGAACAAGGTTCATCTACAGACTTGAGGAATTAATTCACTGGAAGAAGTTCAAGAAATTGATCATGCCTCAGTTATATAAATCAAGATTGTGGATTTAATCAAGTGACAGAGATCTCGTCAGAGTATCATTAACTACAAAGATTTAATCTGAAGAAAATCAAAGTGTCAAAGTCAAGACATGAAGAAACGTCACGGAAGTTAGTCACTCATGAACCAGACAGTACATCGAGTGTCAACATTGAAGTGGTGGAATTGATTCATAATTGACAGTGATTTTCAGAAGATTTTCAGAAGAATGGTTGCTGCTCAAGATTAGTATTAATTCTCTATTAATTAATTAAGTCATATAATTTAATTAAGAAAATAAATTATATCTGCAAAGATTAATTTATTGATTAATTGAATTAATTGATTAATTAATTCTGAATTAATATTAAGGTTTTTCAGAATTTTAATTGGATTAAAATCTGCATTAAATCAGCAAGACAATTGAAAATGAACTAGCATGACAATCAGGATTGTCATACCGATTGTCATGCCAGGCCATTTTCAATAGTCTCACCGAAAGTTACACTGGGAGGAGGATTGTCTTGCTAGTTCATTCTGATAGTCTTGCTAGTTCATTTGATTGTCATACCGAAAGTCTTGCTAGCTGTTGAGATTGTCTTGCTAGTTCAAATGATAGTCTCACCGAAAGTCCTACCAGCTATGGGATTGTCATTCCAGTTCATTTCATTCGGCTGAATTGATTAAAAGAAGCAGAAGCATTCATTCACATTATCCAACACAGAACACAAAACAAAAACACAGAAAGCAAAAGCAGCCGCCTCTGAAACATTCCATTTTTCATCTGCTTAATTCAAGATCACATTTCTAGTTTGTAAAGTTAAATCCAAACCACTAGAATTATTTATCTTGTTCTTGTGTAACAATCTAGCGGATCAAAATCCCTAGAACTTAATCTCAAATTGCGTTTAGCATTTGAATCTTTTTATTACAAAAATAGAAAAAGTTCATGTCGAATTTATTCTAGATTTGTGATAATTAATTTGAGATTAATTCCTTGTAATCGATACAGTTGTTGTAACACCTTTCAAGTTTAATAATATTTTTATTTAACTTGAATTTTGTTTCACATTTTTTATTCCGCATTTAATTCGATTATTCGGTACTGTTTGTATTCAACCCCCCTTCTACAAACATATTGGGACCTAAAACTTGGGAATGATTGGCTCACCATGAAAGTTCACACTAGGATGGACCTTGATTTCAACTTTCTATATTGTGGGCATAGTTGGTTGATTTGTGGTAGTAGACTGAGTTGGCTTTGGTCTTCCTTTTCTTCAAAATTGAATCTCTTGGATCTTTGTGATTTGTAATAGAGTGATCAAGCAGCTTCTTTTCATTAGGTTTAGGAGTTGAATAGACTAGGTCCATTGGATTTTTGCTTGAGTGTTTGGATAAGTGTTTCTTAGTCTTCAAAATCACAATGGCCTGGTGATGTCCTTTAGATGAGGTTTGACCTCTTACAATGTTTCCCAAGTTCATTTTATCTATTGGAATTAGTCTCAATTGAGTGGAGTGCTTCACAGATTTGTCCTTATTGGCAATTGGACCAAATTCCTTCTCAATTCTTTCATCAAATTTCTTCTGTTGCTCTTTCAGCTTGAGTTCAGCTGCTAAGTTGATCAAATCAATACTGTCAAACATTGGTGACTTTGTGAAGGAAATGGCTAGAACTATTACCTTACTAACTTGGACGTGAACATCCTTCTCCCCCTTTTTGTTATCATCAAGTAAGGCAGGGGTTGAAGTTTGAGTAGCCACCAAATTTAAAGAAGATGTGTCTGATGCACTTAATTGATAAACACTTTGTTAATTGAATTCTCCATATTTGTCAACCTTGAATTCAATGTTTCAATCTTTCTAGCTAAGTCAAAGTCCTTCCTGATTTTCTGGTGAATGTCTTTCATTGTTGCCTCAGGAAGTTTGTACTCCATTCTTTCATTGATGTCCTTTTTGACTTGCTCAACTGTTAGGTCCCGAATTATCGTAGAAGGGAGGGTTGAATACGATAATCACTAATTTAAATTTTCTTTCGAATCTTTAGCATATATAGATTTAATGCTCGGTTAGTGGTTTCGTGTTCTTGAGGAGAATAGTGTTTGGAACAATAAAACGAGGAACACAAGATATTCGGGGAAGTATATATTCGTATATAATCCTCGAGGGGTGTTGCTACACTTTGGTAAATAAATTAACCGACTACAATCTAAGAACAATACAGTTCCTAACTTCTACAAAGATTTACAAATCAAATCCTATACAAAGATCTAGCTTTTGTTTGTCTAAGGATTTAATTACTGGGTAACAATTATAATACCCCTATGTACAAGAGTTAAATCGGGCATTATAACGTTACTCCGGTGAGAAGTTAAACGGATATTAAAGGTGCCGGAGCTTCTCTATAAATCTTTGTTTCTTGTTTTATCAGCTCTCTTTTTGTTGGAGAAGAAGATAAACAGAACAATCGAACTGATCTGTTGCTTGTGTAGACTCATATCAATTAAATTGTGTGGCTGAAACTGAACCACACAAATAATTGATTGTACAATAAATTATGGCTGATGATTCTGTGGCGACCAAGTATATTTGTTTTGTGGCGACCAAGAGATACAGGGGGGAGTAGTGTTACTCTGTGGCGATCAAGGAGGTACAGGAGCCTTAGTTTATTTGTGTGGCGACTATTTTATTACTACTACTACAAGTACATACTTGTACTTAATCATAACCACCATCTGTGGCGACCAGGGGGCAAGTACTATACTTGTACTTAAACAAAAATGCCACCCCTAGTTTCCTTTTATTCTTTTGATTTTCCTTTTCTTTTTATATCTTCTTTTGATTTTATTTTCTTTTTCTTTTTCTTTTTGTTTTTCTTTTCTTTCTTTTTTTATTTTCTTTTTGTTTTTCTTTTCTTTTGTGTTTCTTTTCTTTTTTTTTTCTTTTCTTTTAGTTTAAATTGTAACTAAATTAATTTATAAAATTAACATAAATATAACTTATATAAATAAACTAATTTAGATTTAAAAAATAAACTCATTTAAAGTTTATAAGATAAATCATTTTAAGTTTATTAAATAAATTATATTAAATTCCTTTAAATAAATTTATTTAAGTTAACAATTAAACTTTGAACTATGCCAATCCCTCGATCCGTCCAGCTGTATACCCTCCGCACCTTTTCTCGTACTTTAATAGATGAACGGTCAATCCAAGTACGTTCCTTAACTTAACAATTCTTCTATAAATAATACCCAGATTCCTTTCATAAGCTGTTGATGCCTAGTACAACTGGTCTGGTTCACAGATGACTAACCCCGATTCAGGTCTTCGTATTATAGACTTGATTACATTGTTAAGCTTGCAACAACTTTATCGCTTCAGACACTGACTGTCAATAAGAAACTGTACTTTCACTGGAATCCTTTAGACAACATCTTCATTAACCTCTGTCTATACCCTGTCTTCAATTCTTTAGGTTCATATTCTTCGAACACTGTTTATCTTCAATCAATGGCAATACACTGAAATCATCCAATAGCACTTGTATACTGAATCTTCAATATTTCTAAAACCCTGAAAGTCTTTAACCTTTATTCTTCACTAAGGAATGATCATATTAATGAACTTCTTTCAGTGACCTGTAGACAGACTTCAGGCCTTCTTCTAATCTTCTAATTCTTTGTATTTGCCTTGTCTTCATTCTTCATGATTTCTTATGTAGACGTAGTATTATTAACCTGTCCTGTTCTAGTGTGGCTAGATACTAGCACTTAAATATTTTTATAATTATCCCTAAATAATCACCAATAGGATATATGACTTATATACATGGTAATCACTCTTTGGATTATTAGTAATTTTAGAAATACTTTCAAAGCATATAAAATATGAGAATTTTATACACATAACTTAGAAAATACTTCAGCTTTCAATATTAGTGATTTTATGAATAATCATTGATTACTTAGAACAAAAATTCTAAATAATATCACTAATGCTAAAAGTATCACAATTATTCGTACATGATACAAATAACTATGCTGCATATTATTTTAACATAATTTAAATTATGAGACTGATATAGAATGTAATTGTGTACAGTCATAATTTAAATCAATTAAAATAATAATCAAACTTAATGTTATAATATTTAACTACCACAAATGTATATGAAATTATAATCATGATAATCAAGATAGTAGCACTAAGTACGAGGTACTGGATTACTGATAAATTCACAAGTCCTTTAAATATTGAAGATTTAATACATGTGAACTTATATGAAGAATTCCTTATATATAGGATTTCCAACTAATATGCAATAAATGATATCCCACACTTACAAACCAGTCTTGAAAAATTAACTTTATCAAGTGATTTAATAAATTTTTCTATCAGTAACTCTTTGACTAAACTGACATGCTCTCTAAAGTGATAATACCTGGTGTGAAGGTGCCTTGTCATAGAGTGTTCCACAGAGTTGTTGGATTTGAAGTTGTTTCTCATCATAACAGGAAATCAATCTTCTTCCATGAAGTTGACAGCTTTTTGAGATGCTTCTCATGTCACTTAGGTTGACAGCTTCAGAGATGCTTCTGCTATCTTTCTTACAACCTGTGTAATCTATATCTATATAGGCAAACATGTTAAGCACAATATCTGTAGGGTACTTTACTCCAAGAGTTGGTAGTCCCTTAAGATATCTAATAATCTTGTTAATAGCTATAATATTGGATTCTCTAGGATCCACTTGGAACCTTGCATATTGGCATCTTGAGAACTTTACATGTTGTCTATTAGCATTTAAGTAAAAGAGTGAGCTTGTCATACCTCAATAGCTTGTCATTGTTACCTGAGTTGCATTAATCAAGCTTAAGTGGTTCCTGTTGGTAAGTAATCTTGACATGTTCGGAATCTTCCAAATTTTGCATCTTCAGAAGATCCTTAACTTACTTGTATTGCCATCATTCTTTTGGTGTACTTGTGCTCTTAAAGGAATTGTTCTTTTGGCTTGCTTGAGCTCCTAAAAGAATTATTCTAATGGCTTTCTTAAAGTAATACCAAAAAGAATTGCAACATTTCTAACATGTTCCTCCATACCAACTCTGCAATTACTTAGCAAATAATCTTGCACTAGTTTTTGTTAGTAGACCAACATATAACATTATCATTATGTCACTGCACATATAAAACAATATGTTTGTGCCTAGTGATACGAGAGTTATAAATATAATGACTCTACTAGTTTATATTCAACTATAACTTCAGTTAGAGTGTCATACCATGTCCTTGACGATTTCTTGAGTAGTATACTAGTACATACCAACCTGAAGTAAGCTTGTGAAGAAGAGATATGCATAGTCCAACAGATCTGCAACTGCAAAGTCCATGAACGGTTTTACATTGACTTCCTCTGACTCACCAACCAGGAGTACACTTGTACACATCTACTAGAGTCCAATTCCAAGTTTAATGTGCATCAGGTGCCTGATATGTTGTAATATCCTCAATTCTCGTCACTGGTGCTTTCTGCTATATACTGCTTCCTGATAATAACCTAGCATCCAGTTTGGCCTTGTCCCTCGTAATAATGCCATTATCATCCAGCTTGACTTTTGGTTATCCTTGTACGAATTACAATATTGTCATTTGGTTTGGATACCAGCTTCCCTTCAATCTGCTTGTTGGCTGATTCAGTTCATCTTGCTTTGCAATCACCCAATCAATCCAGATCTATCATAGCTTTGTAACTTTCTCAGTTTCTTTTTTAGATAGAAAACTAGAGAAATAATCATGCACACTCAGTAGCCCTTCTAATCATTACTCCACCATCTGAATCACTTAAGAACTAGACTCTGGGAATAATATTGGCATCTAACCCTTTGTCTCAGCAGATATGTTCTTTAATGTCCTCTGATTTTCAATGTAGTGTTGTGTCTAACCAGTTGATCCTTCTATTGCTCACCCTTAGCTGTTGCTAGGATTTCCTGAAAATCCTTACCCTTGCTGACTAGCTTCATTGAAATAATGAGTTGTGTTATATACTACCATTCCATTGCTTGGATATGAATCATCAATACCATTAATTTCTCCTTTAACAGCTTGGAGCATGGAGTTGTTGAACTGTGCACTTAGACTATCTATCACATTCTGTTGATCAAACATAAATGCCCTGTAGGTTGTAGACTCCACTGAGTAGCCATGAAAAATATCCTAACTAGTCTTAGCTGCAAATGCCAAGATCTTCAAACAACTGAAAACATTTCATTGTTTGTTTCTGCAGAACATTATCTCCAAACACTTTCAGGTTATCCAGTGTTTGCTTTTGTTGGCCATTAACTCATTTGTGGTCTTCATGTATACATCATGATCAAAACTTGATCTTACTTGTAGCAAACTGTATTGACTACTCCAGCCCTTTGGTATTTAGAAGGTCTTGATTATCTTGATATTTCCCTTGTAGCTTTAATGTGGCGCCCTCCAAACCCGGGTCAGAAGTTTGGGGTCCACAACACATACACAATATATAAACCTGTAGAAGAAATATTATTTGCAATAACCCTGCTTTACATAACCACGGATCGCAACAGGTTAAAGTATGAAAACAAGTCACAACCTTAACTTTTATTACAACGTACCAAATCCCAACTAATTTAACTTACAACTGATAATGAAATTATTCTTACAATCTTACTATCTCACTACCAATATAAGCTCCTGCTAGCTCGATCCAACTCAATCTGGAATCCTAGCTCATACTCTGAACTGAGGAACCACACTATCAACCATATACTTTTTAACTGTAGAATACATAAAAGATTCGCAAGAGTGAGCTAACTATCTCAGCAAGTTATAATAACGATAATTGAGGTTAAACAATGTTCAAATGGAAATGATTCAGAAGAATCAAGTTTCTTGTTAAATAATCATTAAAATTGGACATTCATTTTAAATTTTAAAACCAAGATTAGGCTGCTTGTAACACCCCCAAATCCGGGGTCGGGGATCTGGGTTGTCACGAGTTCCATTTCCCTTAACGATACTCAATCTTAACAATCAACCAACTACTGCGTACTGTGACCCCACGATATACACACACACACCACAAGTTATAGTCTCATAGATGAATACCAAATAATAACACAAGTCATTTTATTCCACAATTATAAGTCATTACACCTCAAAAGGGTTTCTGAAATTTACATATTCTTTGTCATTATTACAATTCATAAATATACATAAGCCTGGTACATCAAAAGTTGAAAGCCTAGCCTATTGGTAGAGCCTACCTCAGCTACAACGGCATCAACGCCTATAGGAAACTGCGGAACGTTTCCTATCTGATCGCGAATTGGGAGCTTGATCCTGTTCATCTTGTCTATCTGTTGTTGTGTGATGAAAGAAGAAAGCAAGGGTGAGCAGCAAGCTCACCGAAATAATATGTATAATGATTAACAATATATGAGCATTCTCATAGCACTCATGAAAGTCTTGGTCAAGAAGAATTGAACCAAGTTGATATCTTAACGCGACCAAGTCATAAAATATTCAGTATATATATACATATATACTTTTCACAATCTTTGAAATCCTCTAACATGTATAATATATACAGAGTTCCAGTTTATAACTGTATAAAAATATCGTTGCAAGGTGATCTCATATATCTAACCTTGTCTCAACATTTTTCTGAAAACCTTTGTCATTCATAAGATAATCATTAACTATATATAAGTTGAAAAGATGAAGTTACAAGATACTCCAATATACTTATATCTTTTTCTGAATACTACTTGAACTACCACCGTTCAAGGTATAAATAGTTCATCCCATAGATGAAGCTACATGACAAAACTTGTATAGAATCAATCTTTGAAATATCGTCAAAATGAAATGAAGTTACGAGATACTTCATTTGATGAAAACATCATTTTGAAAACTCGACCCTGCCAACACTCAACAATCGCCCAGCCGTAGCCTTTCTATCGAAGTGCTCTGGGTAGTGTTGCAGAAATATCCAATTGGATGATGAACTCATTACGGGAGTTTGCCGCTCCAGGAAGACCACTCGCGATGATCCGTCGCAGTAGTGCGACCCCACCATTTTCTACATGTAGAGGAGAACAGTCAGATTTACTTGTCAACCGAACCCTGGACTCCTAAGGAATGAACTGTCTTAGCGGAAATTCCAGGCCATTTGGGCCAATATAATAAGGCTGGGCAGGCGCCACTCGACCACTTACGCCACTCCTAGTTCAGATGAAATCCATTACTCTGAAACATAAAGCTCGTCCCCCCTTTCCCCAAGTAGAAACTTGTTGATACGGCTCTACCAAGAAGTCGTATCTAGTTGAAAAGGAAAAATCACCGATATTTCACAGGCGGTGCCTGTTAATGGATTAACTTGTTCCAAGAATTTTACTTCCCGAGTGTTGGGTCAGTAATCAAAAACTCTTAAGATTCGTTTAACAGCAACGAGATGAATATCTCTAGGATCCGCTTGGAACCTTGCACATAAGCATGTAGCATACATAATATCTGGTCTACTTGCAGTAAGATAGAGTAACGAGCCAATCATACCTCTGTAGCTTGTGACATCTACCTTAATGGACTTTTCACATGGTCCAAGCTTGACAGCCGTAGTTGATGAAGTCCTTGCTGATGCAGAATCCTCTAGATTGTACTTTTTGAGGAGTTCCTTGAGATACTTGGATTGACAAATAAAAGTTCCATCTAACCTTTGATTTACTTGTAATCCAAGAAAGAACTTTAGCTCTCCCATCATGCTCATTTCAAATTTGCTGTACATTAACTTAGCAAATCTCTTACAGAGATTATCATTAGTAGACCCAAATACTATATCATCCACATAGACTTGGACTAATATTGTATCATTCTTATGCTTTTTAGAAAAGAGAGTTTTGTCTATGACACCTCTAATAAAGCTATTTTCAATAAGAAATTCAGAGAGAGTGTCATACCATTTTCTCGGAGACTGTTTGAGTCCATAGATAGCCTTGAAAAGAAAGCAGACAAAATCCAAATGATCTGGATCTTCAAAACTAGGAGGTTGCTCTACATATACCTCTTCATCCATTTTTCCATTCAGAAAGGCACTCTTGACATCCATTTGATAAACTTTAAAGTTAGAGAATGCTGCAAATGCCGGAAATATCCTGATGGCCTCTAGTCTAGCCACTGGAGCATAGGTTTCATCACAATCAATGCCTTCATCTTGAGAATACCCTTTAGCTACCAGTCTTGCTTTGTTTCTTGTAACCACACCATCTTCATCTAGTTTATTCCCGAATACCCACCTAGTACCAACAGCTTTCTTGTGTGTAGGTCTAGGTACCAGTTTCCAGACTTGTTGATGTTCAAACTGATTGAGTTCATCTTGCATAGCAATCACCCAATCTGGATCAGTCAGTGCTTCCTCAATCTTCTTAGGTTCCATCTCAGAAAGAAATCCTGAGAACATACACTCATTTTGAGTAGCACGTCTAGTTCTGACTCCAACATCTGGATCACCAATAATCAACTCAAAAGGATGAGCTTTATTCCAGACAGTCTGTCTTGGAAGATTTGATCTTGATGATTCGCCTTGAAATTCATTGGGATGTTGTGTCCTACTAGTTGATCCTTCAGCATCTCCCCCTGAGTTGTTGCCATGTTGACTTGAAGATTCTCCGTCAGTAGCAGTGGTATCTCCATTATTGCCAAAGTTTCCATCACCATTACCTTGAGTATCATCATGATTAACAGGTTCTTCACCAGCAACAACCTCAGGTTCTTGACCATGTTCTGATTCTGAATCTAACATATCATCAAACTTCAGTTTCTCAGAAGGATCTTTAGTTTGGATACTAGGGAGTTTAGTGTCATCAAATGTAATATTGACACTTTCAGTTACTTTATATTGATCAATGATATACACTCTGTATGATCTTCTTCCATATCCAACAAAAATACCCTCATATACCTTTGCCTCGAATTTACCACGACGATCATCTCCATCCTTGAGCACGAAGCATCTGGCACCAAATACATGAAAGTATTTGATAGAAGGTTTCTGTTCATTCAAAATCTCATAAGGAGTTTTCATGAAGTCTTTGTTGATTAGAGTTCGATTCTGAGTATAATATGCAGTATTGACAACTTCAGCCCAAAAGTACATTGGAAGACCTGATTCACTTAACATCGTTCTTGCAGCTTCAATCAATGTACGATTCTTCCTTTCTACCACTCCATTTTGCTGAGGGGTTCTAGGAGCTGAAAATTGTCTAGTAATCCCTTTGTCTGTACAAAATCCATTGAGAAGTGAATTCTTGAATTCTGTTCCAATATCTGACCTTATTGCTCTAACAGGGACATTAGAATATAACTCGATCAACTTGATATGATCAATCACAACTTTTGGTGTTTCATCCTTAGAGTGAAGGAATAAAACCCACGTATATTTGGAATAGTCATCAACTATCACAAGACAGTAACATTTCTTTGACATCGAAAGGACATTAACTGGTCCAAATAAATCCATGTGCAATAATTGCAGAACACCAGTTATAGAGGATGTGTCAGTGCCTCTGTGACTTGCTTTCTTTGACTTTCCTTTCTGGCAAGCCTCATATAGTCCTTCTGGGGAGAATTCCAGTTGAGGCAGACCTCTGATCAATTCTCTTTTGACAAGAGAATTCATTGTTTTGAAATTGAGATGAGAAAGTCTCTTGTGCCATAGCCAACTCTCATCTGACGATGCCTTTGCATAGAAACAATTGACTTCAGGATCGCTTCTAGAGTTCATGTCAGCTACGAACAGATTTCCTTTCCGGATCCCCATCAAGGAGGGTTTTTCATTTTTCTTGTGCAGAATCTGACACTTCAGCTTGTCGAATAAAACATTGTAGCCGTTGTCACAGGACTGACTAATGCTAAGCAGATTGTGTTCAAGTCCTTGCATAACATACACATTTTCGACGATAACATTTCCAGCTAGCAAACAGCCATATCCCTCCATTAAACCTTTGCTGTTATCTCCAAAGGTAACCACTGGGCCAGCTTTCTCAACCACATTTGATAGCAGGGCTCTATCTCCGATCATATGTCTTGACGATCCGCTGTCAAGAATCCACACTACCGGTTGTACCTGTTTAATTCCCTCTTTTCTTGACGATGAGGTGTTTGCATCACTAGCCATGAGAGCAAGATTCCCAACTTCTTCATCTTCACTGTCAGTATCATCCCAGCTTCTTCCCTTTGCTAGGTAAGCCCTTTCAGATTTACTCTTCTGATTAGAATCGTAAGAGATCTTCCTAACTTGTTTTGGCTTCCTGCATTCTGTGGCAAAGTGTCCCAACTCATTGCAGTTGAAGCATCGAATGGTGCTTCGATCAACCATCCCTGTTTTGTACCCACCACTGCTGGTGTTAGAGGATGAAGATCCACCTTTCTGGAATCTGTTGTAGTTGGACTTGTACTTGAACTTGGGATTTCTTTTGAATCTGACATTTGAGAATCTCTTGACAATCAGGGCCATTGACTCATCCTCCAATTGCTCCAGTTCTTCCAAGGAATAAAAATCATCTCCTGATTGATTTGTAGTAGGAGGATCAAATTCTACTACTATCACATTTTCTTCAACCTTGGAAGACTGTACCATTCTTTCTGACTGTTGAGATTGTTGTTGATATTGTGGTTGTTGTTGTTGTTCATCAGCTACTAGAGCAGTAGACGTGCTGACCACTCTTCCTTTCCCGTAAACTTTCTTCTGCTGAATCTTCTCTAACTCATAAGTCTTTAACACACCATAGAGCCTTTCCAAAGAAATCTCACTCAGATCTCTTGCTTCTCTTATGGCAGTGATTCTATGTTCGAGATGAGTTGGCAGTGTTAAAAGGAACTTTTTGTTGACCTCCCTGATGGAATAGTATTTACCATTAATGTTCAGGTTGTTGATCAATGCATTGTACCTCTCAAACACTTCAGTGATTCCTTCTCCTGGATTGGATTTAAAGTATTCATACTCAGAGGTTAGGATTTCTAACTTGTTCTCCCTAACTTCCTCTGTGCCTTCATTAATAACCTCAATAGTTTCCCAGATATGTTTGGAATCTTTACAGTTCATCACATGTCTATTCATCAAGGGATCAAGGGAATCTACTAAAATTAATTGAAGGCTAGCATCCTGTGAGGCTTCTTCTTTTTCAGCAGGAGAAAAATCCTCAGGATCTTTCACATAAGTTCTTGCTTTGGTAATCACCACATCATTTTCTATTACCTCTGGTTCAATAACCATCGGAATTTTAGGACCCTTCTTTAACACTTCCAGATATTTGGAATTTGCAACTCGTAAAAATAATAGCATCTTCTTCTTCCACATAACATAATTTTCTTTATCGAATAGTGGAATTTTAACGGTTCTAACTTTTTGTGTAGTCATTATGAATTTTTGAGTAAATAAAAATTCAAGGAGTGAAAGAAACACAAAAGTCTAGGATCTTGATTTGTTCGTTAATCAGAAGGCTCTGATACCAATTGTTAGGTCTCAATATGTTTGTAGAAGGGGGGTTGAATACAAACAATACCGTTTAATCGAATAAAATGCGGAATAAAAAAGTGAAACAAAATTTAAGTTAAATAATATTATTATTAAACTTGAAAGGTGTTACAACAACGGTATCGTTTACAAGGGATTAAACTCAAATCAATTATCACAAATCTAGAATAAATTCGACATGAACTTTTTCTATTTTTGCAATAAAAAGATCAAATGCTAAAAGCGATTTGAGATTAAGTTCTAGGGATTTCGATCCGCTAGATAGTTACACAAGAACAAGAAAAGTATTTCTAGTGGATTGGATTTAACAATAAATACTAGAAATAAATGATCTGTGAATTTGCAATAATTTCTCTGCAGGTTTCTTTTGTTCTGTGTTCTGCTGAATGATATATTCAATGCTCTGCTGTCTTTTGAATGATCTGCTTCTGTTGGTTTTGTAAACAAAACACTTCTATTGAATCAGTATGACTTTCGGCAAGACAATTCTTTTGGCTCATCATGACAATCCTTTTAACTGGTAAGACTTTCGGTAGGACTATCAAATGAACTAGCAAGACTATCCTCCTCCCAGTTTAACTTTCGGCAAGACAATTATTTGTACTAGCATGACTTTCGGTATGACTATCAATTGTCATACCGATTGTCATATTAGTATAATCAGATTGACTTGTTGAATTTAAATAGATTTTAATCCAATTTAAATTCTGAAAAACCTTAATATTAATTCTGAATTAATTAATCAATTAATTCAATTAATCAATAAATTAATCTTTGCAGATATAATTTATTTTCTTAATTAAATTATATGACTTAATTAATTAATAGAGAATTAATACTAACTTGAGCAGCAACCATTCTTCTGAAAATCTCTGTCAATTACGAATCAATTCCATCACTTCAATGTTGACACTCGATGTACTGTCTGGTTCATGAGTGACTAACTTCCGTGACGTTTCTTCATGCCTTGACTTTGATACTCTTGATTTTCTTCAGATTAAATCCTTGTAATTAATTGATACCCTGACGAGATCTCTGTCACTTGATTAAATCCACAATCTTGATTTATATCACTGAGGCTTGATCAATTTCTTGAGCTTCTTCCAGTGAATTAAGTCATCAAGTCTGTAGAAGAACAATGTTACTTAATCCTTTGACATATGTTACTCTGAGAGATCTCTCTGACGATAGAACCACTATTTACTTGTTACATCCTTATTTGAGTTGAGTTAAATCCTCGAATAAACAAATAGGCTATGACATATGCCTTTCACAAGTGCCTGCAAATCCTGATGCTAGCACCTCTGTCACAGTTCCTGATGCTGAGAATCAAGAAATCACCCATCTTGCTTCTAACCCAAGAATTTCTTCTTCCAAACAACAAACACAATAAGCTTCTAAATTAGTCTCCTCTACTGTCTCTCAAAAGACATCGGTTGTAACAAAGAAAAGGCTGTTTAAGAAAACTGTCACATCTGGACAGAAAGCTAAACAAGCCTCACTGAGGGAGAGTGAGAAGAAAGAAGACTGCTTTCCGATCAGGAAAAGAAAACTGATCATACAAGAAGAATCTGAATCAGATGATCAGAGTCCAGTAGGGTCCCTGTCAAAAATCAAGAAGTCCATTGATCAAAATATGATGACTTGATTGACACTCCTGGAACCAAGGAGCCAACTACTGATGTTAGTGCTCTGCTTGACAAGCTTCCAGTAATTGAAGCAACTGCTGAACACAAGAAAACTACAAAGAGCCAGTTGAAAAGAAGAAGTGACGAAGTAGTTGGATATATCAGAAAGAAGAAGAAGACTCAGCCTCTTTACAAGGATGTTAGTACACAAGAACCTAGGTCTCAAAGGGATTTAGCAACTGCAACACATCCAGTCACACAAGAACCATCTTCTCAAAGGGAAGATGCAGACACTGAGGCTGCACAGATCATTGTTAATATTTCTAAGAGTGATCTTGTTGCTGACTCTGTTCAACTACTACAAGAAAAGCAAAGTCATCAAGAGATACTGTCAAAGGTGGATGCAATCATAAATGATCCTATTTTGGAGAAGAGCACATAAGAACCTTCACCAAGCATTGCTGAAGCAGCTCACATGTCTCAGACTCCACAAGAACCATCAGTACAAAGTACTGATGCTGGTCTTTCACCATCTCCTGACAGATCAAAGCCTGATGATACAACAGCTCCTACTGAGAATCATCCTTCAACTACACTAGCTATAATTGATGATCCATTACTAGTTCCTAGTTTGAAAAAGCATCCTGATGTGCTGTTTGTTCCTCGACTTTCATCATTTCCACTTGAGGAATCACCTTTAGCTATTTCTAACTTCTCATATATTCTCATGTTTTTATGATTATAAATAGTCTCTTATTTGAGGTTACCTCTATTTATATGACAAACATACAACTCTTCTCAGCCATCTCTTATTTCTTTGCTATATGTGTGATTGAGCCTTTCTGTGAGACTATGTGAAAATAAAAAAAAAAGATAAAAATATTTTGAGTGGCAGTCTCCTGTACTGGAAAAATGAGAGGTAGTTTTGAGACAAAAATCTTATAAGTTTTTATTTACTTATAAAGTTTCTTCTGTGAGAATAATGTTACTCTTAAAAGTAATATACTGTGTGAGAAGTGATAAGATCACTCGAAAAGAACAGAGAGATTTAGGTGTTACCATGTTTCAATTTCAGGATCACATCAGCCACATGCATCACTTGCAAAAAATCAGGATTAAGGCAAGGCAATTCTGCCTGATTCTGCATATTCTTCTGATGGCTTGTCTGACTCAGACAATGATAGTGATGATGATGATTCTGATTCAGCTCATCTTAAGTGTGCAATTGATGCATCTAAGAAGTCCAATATTGGTTCTTCTTCGCACTTCACTGAAAATCCTTCTTATTACAATCCTGATGTTGAGTATTTTAGACAAACAGAATGAGATTATAAATGGAGACATGTAAATACTTCTATCTCGTCTGCTGTTGGCCTGCAACACATTCATCGTGCCTATGATGAAATTCAAACTCCTGATCTGAAGTTGCATCTTAAGGCCTCAACCATTTCGGTTAAAGGAATTCACTCTGAACTTGATGAAATGAAGAAGTCTTATGCTGGTGTCAAAGAGAAAATTGATGGATTTTTGCTTCACACACCTAACTCAGCTGAAATTGAAAGTATGAAAAACACCATCAAAGATGTTGTTAAATCTCAAGACAGCATGGCCTCTAGACTTTCCTCCTCAGAAGACAAGGTTTCTTCGATAGGTGACAAACTGGATTCTCTGTTTTCTCTTCTTTCAAATACTGATGCCAAAAGGGGGAGAAGATAGTTACTACAAAATGTACACCAGATTCTATTCAGAAAAAGGATAAAGATATTGATGATGATGGTGATAAGAATAATCCAGTTACAGATGTTCAAATTGTTTCTACTGCTCAACAACTTCAACATTCTAAGAAGAATGATTCTTCAGGACAAAGGAAATCTACTGGTGATTATAAAGCCAAGCACAAGACTACAGCTGGTGCTTCTGAGGATGATGATGTTACAATCTTAAATTTAGAAGAAGCTAAAGGGATGTTCTTTCCTTACATGCATAAGGAAACATGTGAAGAGATTGTCTTGTACTACAAAGACAACAAGTTTGAGCAAAAGAATGCTAGGAGTGCTCTTGGGTATATAACAGAAGAATTTCCTGATCTAACACCTGAAGAAGCAGTTATGCAACAAAAGGAGCTTTTGGCTCAAATTGAAGCTGAAGTTAACACTTCTAAAAGAAGAGGAAAAAGAGGTGGTAGATCAGGAAGAGGAAGAGGAAGAGGTAGAAGAACTTTTGAATCAAGTCAAGTGACTACATTCAACTCTACTTTTCTGAATTTTCTATCCAGAGAAGGTTATGTTGCTATACAAGGAAATGAAGAAGATAAAGAAGTACAGAAGCCAGAAGAGTTGATTATACCAAGGAAGAAAAGATCAGCCACTGAAATTGATCAAGCTGATATAGCAAATCAAAATGTAACTCCTGATGCAGACACAAATCCTGAGGTAAAAGCAATCCTGATGCTGTGAACCTGATAACTGATTTTAACTCTAATGAAAAAGTGATCAAAGCATTAAACGAGTCAGCTCCTTCTCTAGCAATCACTCATCATATTTCAGAGGTTGATGAAAAAGAAAAGATTGATAGAAGGAAAGCTGATCAAACATACAAAGAATATTTGTAGAGAGTTTTAAAATCAAAGAGGGAGCTATGGCATAAAGCAGAAGGGAAGACTGATGATTTGTCTTCAAACTATGCTCCTCTCGGCAAGAAGAATAGAAGATGGAAAGACATCCATGTATTCAATTATTCTAAAAGGTTCAAGAATGTTGAATTTATGTCAGCTGGGTTAAGAGATTCTATCTCAGAACAGGAAGATGTTGATAAGTCCATTAAGAAGCCTTCTTGGGTGGTATATAATGAAAAACTGGAACTTATCAAATCTCGAACCAAATGAGGCATTGGTCATTCCATTATGGAGATCTTAGAATCTAATCTAGTGGATACAGATACTCTGACAGAAAATCTTGGTGAAAGAATTTCTTCTTCATATCTTGAGAAAGTTGAAGCTGTGAAGATTGTTCATAAAAAGATAAATGATAATGATGTAAGAAAAGAGATTCAGTACTTTTTCAGGGATGGTAAAGCAAAAACCATTGCATTGCAACAACTCTTAATGAAGACTGTGACAGAATTGAAATATATTCACTATTTTCTTAGAGTTGAGAACAAAGTCACCAGAAACTGGTCTTCTATGATACTTGAAGTGATCAGAAGAAGAGTTATGACAAAAGATGATTAATACAATGGTGATTATGTTCCCGAGTACATAACTTATACTGGTCAAGAACTGCAGATGAAAAAGGGAACTGTAATGCTAATAGTTTTTCTCAACAGTGCTAAATTATCCTTCAATCCTGATCATGAAGATGTCAGTTTAAGCTTCATGTTGATTGGTGATCTTGAGATAAGCAAAAGCTCAATTTCTAAGTTAAGATCAGCTATTTATCAGCTGGGAGAAGACACTAAAGAGAAGAGAGAGTTGAAGAAAAAGCTTGTTAAAGTCCTACGAGACAAGGAGGAAGAAAGATTGAAGAACTTTCTTGGAACAACTATCAGTTATCTGAAGATACTGAAGTAAGCTTTACTCCTTGTACATTTTGTAGATTGGTTTTGGCATCATTGAGAATGGAATTTATGCTTCATTGCATTAAGCATAAATTGGGGAAGATTGTTACATATTGAATTCTCAATGATCAGAAGAAGCTCGGGATCTGGCTGTTCGGGTGTCATTAGGATCTTATGTACCGTCAGGATTTGACATGTCATCAGTATTTGAATGACATCAGTGTTTGAAGACAGTCAACATTAGAGGATTTGTTATGTTCCTTATAATGTTAGCAAATATCTGTTACATCTGAGTTATAGGACTTTATCTGTTTAGATTAAGATATGTATCAGTTTCAGTTAGTTTTTATTAATGCATATCTTAGATTAATCTATTGTAGCTGTGTAGTATATAAACACAGTTTAGGTCATCACTTAGTATATCACACTCGAGGATCATTCGACCTAGCAGCTCTCAAGAACATCAGTATTTCTTGAGAGGATTTTATAACAGTTTTTATCAGAAATATAAAAAGCTGTTATATTTTATTACTTGTTCTAAACATTTATACAATTGTATCCAACCCTCTTAGACAATTGTATATTTACTGCGCAACAATTGGTATCAGAGCTCACTGATAAATTTACAATCAGAAACGATCTAAACATGTCTCTGAACAAGTATGAAAGCATTAAAATTCCCATTCTGAAAAAGACTGAATATCCAACATGGAAGGTGAATATGCTTATGTACATGGAAGCTACAGATCTAGATTATCTAGAATTAATTAATGATGGACCCTTTATGCCAACAAAACTGGAGCCTGCAGCTCATACTGTTGCTGAACATTATCAACTGAAGGAGAAGACGGAGTGGACACCAGAAGAGAAAGTAGCTATGCTGAAAGATGCAAAGGTAAGAAACATTTTGCATAACAGTCTGGATTCTGTGATGTCAAACAGTTTTATAGCCTACAAGACTGCCAAAGAGATCTGAGAAGCTCTTGAAACTCAATGTCAAGGAACCATGGCCATCAAGAAGAACAGAAGGGCTGTTCTGATTCAAGAATATGAACACTTTGAGGCCAAGCCTGATGAAAGTCTCATTGACATCTATGACAGATTTCTAACTTTGCTAAATAATCTGTCTTTGGTAGGAAAGGTGTATGATCAAGATGATTCAAACACCAAGTTTCTGAGAGCCTTGAGTGAAGAATGGGAGACTCAGACTTCAATCATACAACATCAGTATGTTCTGGACGTAATTACTCTAGATGAAGTCTATGGCATACTAAAAACTTATGAATTGGATGTTTAACAAAGGAGAGAGAGGAAAAGCAATAAAGGGAAATCTGTTGCTTTGAAAGTGAATGATAAAGCTTCAAGAGAAAAGTCTGTTGGAGCTGCAAGAAAGAAGAACAATTTGCCAGAATCAGATACTGATGATTCATCATCAAATCCTGATGATGATACTGATTCTGAAACTGATAAGAACATGACAGATTTTGATGTCATGCAAATGGCTGCATTGCTGGTTAAGGGCTTCAGGAGGATGCAATTCAGGAAGTCTAAGAACAACAAAAAATTCAGGAAGAAGTTTACTGGAAGTGAAAGGAAGTCAACTGGGAGAAAAGATGGAAGGGACTCTAGAGCTGGGAAGGTAGACAGGACAAAGATCAAATGCTACAACTGTGATGAACCTGGTCACTTTGCCACAGAGTGCAAGAAAATAAAACATGACAAAGGGAAGAGCAAAGCCCCGATCACATCAAGCAAGAATTGGGTGGACTCCTCTGATTCTAAAGATGAAGACACATGCTATGCACTGATGGCAAGTCTTGATGATCCTGCTATTTCTGAGCCTAAGGTACAAACTCCTTTCTTCTCTTTTGATACTGAAAATATATCTGAATTGAAATCTATTCTTAAATCTTTGCATGGTAATTTTAAGAATAAAACTCTAGAAAATGATAGACTTATAACTGAAATTGAGATCCTGAAGTCTAGGAATGAACAGTTAGAGTCTGACTTAATAAATCAGATAGATTTGAAGAAAGAATGTGAGAGAGCTAAACATTCACTTAAAATTCTCGAGGCAAGATATAGTATGTTAGAAAAGGATCTAGAAAATGAGAGAAAAACTCTTAAAGCCTTGACTGTTTCAGGCAAAAAGCTTCATGAGATAATCTCAAAGAAAAACTGGAAATAATGTTTAGGCTATAAAGATGGAGTTAAGGATGTTGACACGGAAAATAAAATTACTCTTAAAACTCCTGTTAAGGGATGATAATAAATACATTGAGACTAGTGTGTTTGTTGGCTGATGATCACATCTCATTGATCAGAGGTATGGTGATACTAAAGTCAATACACAGGCACATGTATTAAATACATGGTGCTGGATTGATCCGTTTGTTATATATTTAATTCTCAATGATCAGAAGAATCTCAGGATCTGGTTGTTCAGGTGTCATCAGGATCTGATGTACAGTCAGGATTTGACATGTCATTAGTATTTGAATGACATCAGTATTTGAAGACAGTCAGCATTAGAGGATTTGTTCTATTCCTTATAATGTGGAGCATATATCTGTTACATCTGAGTTATAGGACTTTATCTGTTCAGTTTAAGATATGTATGAATTTCAGTTAGTTTTGATAATACATATCTTAGATTAATCTGTTATAGTTGTGTAGTATATAAACACAATTTAGGTCATCACTTAGTATATCACACTTGAGGATCATTCGACCTAGCAGCTCTCAAGAACATCAGTATTTCTTGAGATGATTTTGTAACAGTTTTTATCAGAAATATAAAAAGCTGTTATATTTTATTACTTGTTCGAAACATCTATACAATTGTATCCAACCCCCTTAAACAATTGCATCTTTACTGGGCAATACCTTGTGAGATACAACATATTTAAAGTGTCATAAGTTAATCTCACAGTGATAATGATGTATTGGTCCTTTGACCTGAAATTATTAGATTTCTATACGAGAATTAATATACTTTGATACTATTGAAAGTTATCCTTGACCAGGTAATAATAAAAGTAGACATTGGGTACATTATGAATCGTATGAGAAATATGAATGATCTAGATGAGATTTAGCCCTCCTTTATTAAAGGAGTGATATTATTGGCCTCTTGATTGAGTAAGACTATAAAATGCATGGTCATGCTCAAATACTAACTAGTTTAATAGTTTACTCATTGATCAAGGAAAGAACGATTAAACATTAACAGAGGATGACACAATGCATGCCTCGAGTTTGATCTATAATATAAGGCTAAAGGGATTATATTACATTGTAAATTATTCATGAAAGGTTTAATTGATCACCCATTTAATTATTATTACTTGGGTATAAATGATGTATTACTAGATGCCACTCATTGTCTATAATTTAAATATGAGATATTTAAATTATTGCCAACGTAATAATAACCTACAGGGTCGCACAAAGAAAACATGGAGGAATATTTAATTCAAATTCAGATTTGAATTAAAAAAGGAAATTCGAATTATTTATTATTAATTAAGTTGGACTTAATTAATGGGATAAATGAATTTCAAATTTGTATATTATTAAATCCGAAATTCAGTTGTTATTTAGTAATTGAGTTAAACTTAATTATTAAATAAATTGAATTTCAAATTTCAATAAACTCTAACTTGGATTAGGGTTAGGACTATTTTTGGCCTCTCTATATAAACATCCTTAAGGCTAAAATTAGGGTTACTTTTTATTAGATAAAAACATAATACCCTAGCATCTAATGGTGAGAGAGGGGAAAACAGGTCCCTTCTTGGTGCTAGTACACGCCTCCTCCGTACCAGTTTTTGTGTGGATACCTCTACGGTGTAGATCATTAAGGCGGGATATGTGGTGTTCGGTTAAAGCTAGGATCTCCTTTTGACAACCATAATTATAAAGCTCTTGAAGGTAAAACATCTATTTTTCGTAATTATTCGTTCATTATACATAGATCCTGCAGTGGGGATTCGAATTTTTTTGTTTTTCCGTTGCATTTTATGCTCGAATCCATAACAATGGCATCATAGCTATGTGTATAATGGGATAATTTGTTTACGTGTTTTACAGTTTTTCAATATATTAAGCATGAATCAAATCTACCATGTATGTATGTGATACGATTTATATGTGAGATTTAATATGCATGTTGTTATGTTGATTTATGATCGAACTAATTATGTAGAGCTTTCTGGATATTCACGTGATGTTTATGCATATAATGATATGATCACGTAATATTTTATCATGACTGATCTGTATGCGATTTGTATGTTATATATGATGTCTGGTTTATAGATAGTGATCTAATATGTTGGACATATGGTGTGTTGACATGATCTGTGAAACATGGTATGTTCAATATGTATATGATACATGCTTTTGGAACTGCATATGATGCAGTAGAGGCGGAGACTAGTTCAGATATGATCTATTGTTCAGTCTGCCGCCCCTGACCGGGGTCTGCCGCCCCGGACCCCTCCCGGGGCTACCGCCCCGGACCCCGCCCGAGGCTGCCGTCCCCAGACCCCCGTTTTATTTTATTTTTTTTCTCAAAGTTCTTTATTTGTTTACTTGAGCATGGTGCTGGTTATGGCCTTAAGACCTTTAAATTAAATTTTATGGTTTTGATTTTATAAATATGACTTGCATGTCATTTTAATTATTCTTGTAACTATTTTACCTCGAATGTAACTAAAGTTTTCTTATGTAAGTACATTAGTATAGGTTGTTTTTATGTAATGTACTTCAAGAAGGAATGATCCAAGAGGAGAAGCAGCAATGGAGACAAGAAGAATGAAGACTTGTAATTATAATTATATTTATATTATTCACCATAGATTGACCTTGATCCTTTCATTAGCTTGAAAGGATCATAAAGGATAAAGGCCATAACCAAGCACGTTTACATACGGCCCTTTACATATTGATGTATGAATGTATGTATAGAATAGTTAATGATGCATGCTTTAATTAGATTAATCATGCATGAATGTATGTATTAGATACGTCACCCATTCCATGCCTAAACAAGATAAAATCTGTAACGAGTCAAGATTTTAAAATTTATAAATGATTATGAGATTCTCGTGTTTTTGAAACACGGAATGAAATACGAATCTTCTTTATTTCCGACATGGGGTGATTTTGTCAACAACGGGTTCATTGAACTTGTAAGGTTGTAGGTTTTAAGCGAGACCGATGTGACTCCTCCACTACTTGGAAATCAAACCATTGACGAGTATTGATTTGAAGTATTTTATTCAAGGAAAAATTGGGAATCTCTTTATGATGGGATCATGATCGTTATAATACTAACAAAACCCTAATGTTTATAATAAGTTATTAGATGCCTTCCAATATGTCCAACGCGTTAACCCCTAGATCGATAAGGAGTGGGTTCACCAGAGCGAAGTACTCCCATATATCATGGGACGACGTGTTGAAGTATATGATACTTTTTAGACCTTTGGGTTTTGACTTAACTAAGTTACCATAATAGGATTGTGAACTTAGAGGCATAGAGTTTGGTGAGATTTATTGGATAAATAAGAATAAATGTTGTTCCACTAAACTATCCAAGAGTTATATAGTTGATATAATTGAAAAATGTTCTCTACCTTATTCAATCATGTTTTAGGAGTAAAGCCAAAGCTGAACTTAAATGTTATAAAAATTTAGATCTTGGCTCACTAGAAAGTATATAGAAGATACTCTTTCTGAATTAATAGTTAGGGCTATTAATTTGATAAAATAGTGGGAGATATATATTTTGAATATATATGAATAATTACTTGAACATAATTTAATAATCATCTGTAGACTAATTTATCTTATGCATTTTAGACATTATAGATATCAAATGGCAATCAATTCAAACAACCACTCTGTGCGATCAGTCCTGGAGAAGGACAAGCTGACCAGAACAAACTTCCTTGACTGGCAGAGGAACTTGAGGATTGTCCTCAAACAAGAGCACAAGCTCTATGTCATAAATATCCCTCGCCCTGAACCTCTCCCTGAAGGAGCATCCGTGCTCAATATAATGTTTATCAGAAACATATCGATGATGACACGGATGCTCAATGTCTCATGTTAGCGAGCATGAGTGCTGAACTTCAGAAACAACATGAAAATATGGATTCTTATGATATAATTGAGCACCTTAAACATATGTTTGAAGGATAGGCTCGTCAGGAGAGGTTTAATACTTTTAAATCGTTGCATGCATGTAAGCAGGGAGAACGTGATCTGGTTGGACCGTATGTTCTAAGGATGATTGGGTATATTTAGTACCTTGTCAAGTTGGGTGCCCCGATTGCCATGGAGCACCGAATTGACCTAATTTTGTAATCTTTAAACAACATCTATTCTCAATTTATGATGAATTACAATATGAATGAGATAGATAAGAACCCCACCGAATTGTTGGCTATGTTGAAAACTGTTGAGACCAATGTTCAGAAGGCATCCCCTGCTCCTATGTTGATGGTGAATAAGAGGAAGACCAAAGGAAAGGGTAAATGGAAAGGCAAGAGGAAGATGGGATCTAAATTGAATGCCAATCTGAAACCTGATCTGACCAAGGCTTTGAAGCCTAAAGGTGGTGTTCTAAAGGTTTGTGATTGTCACTATTGCAAGAAACCAGGTCATTGGAAGATGAACTATTATGCTTATTTGGAGGATCTGAAGAAGAAGGCTGTTGTTATTGCTTCTGATTCAGGTATTTATGTTATAGAAGTCAATTTATCTACTTCTACATCTTGGGTATTAGATGCTGGATGTGGTTCTCACATTTATATAAATGTGCAGGAACTGCAGGGAAGGAGGACATTGGCGAATGGAGAAGTCGACCTACGAGTTGGCAATGGAGCAAAGGTTGTTGCTTTAGCTGTAGGGACTTATCATTTATCATTTTCCACTGGGCTTGTTTTAGAACTAGATAACTGTTTTTACGTGCCTGCGATTTGCAGAAACGTTATATCAGTTTCTTGTTTGTACAAGAAAGGTTTTTCATTTTTGATTCAGAACAATAGTTGTTCCTTTTCATTTAATAATGTTACCTACTGGGTTGTACGTTTGTTTAATGGGTTATATGTTCTTGATATAGATAGTCCTGTCTATAACATAAATAATGATAATAAACGTATTAAGATGAAAGACTCAAATTAAATATACCTTTGGCATTGTCGTTTAGGTCACATAAATGGGAAACACATTTCCAAATTACATAAAGATGGTTACTTGGATAAGTTTAATTTTGAATCATACGAAGAATGCAAATCTTGTCCCATTGGCAAAATGGTTAAAGCTCCTTTTACCGGACAAGGTGAAAGGGCCACCGAACGATTAGGACTTATACATAGTTATGTATGTGGTCCAAGATGGAAAGGGCCACCGTGATAATGAGACACTACATGTTTAAAGTGTCATAAGTTAATCTCACAGTGATAATGCTGTATTGGTCCTTTGACCTGAAATCATTATATTTTTATACGAGAATTAATATACTTTGATATTATTGAAAGTTATGCTTGATCGGGTAATAATAAAAGTAGACATTGGGTACATTATGAATCATATGAGAAATATGAATGATCTAGATGGGATTTAACCCTCCTTTATTAAAGGAGTGATATTATTGGCCTCTTTATTGAGTAAGACTATAAAATGCATGGCCGTTCTCAAATACTGATTTGTTTAATAGTTTATTCATTGATCAAGGAAAGAAAGATTAAACATTAACAGAGGATGATACAATATATGCCTGAGTTTGATCTATAATATAAGGCTAAAGGGATTATATTACATTGTACATTATTCACGAAAGGTTTAATTGATCACCTATTTAATTATTATTACTTGGATAGCAATGATGTATTACTAGATGCCACTCATTGTTTATAATTTAAATATGAGATATTTAAATTATTGCCAACATAATAATAACCTATAGGGTCGCACAAAGAAAGCATGGAGGAATATTTAATTCAAATTCAGATTTGAATTAAAAAGGGAAATTTGAATTATTTATTATTAATTAAGTTGGACTTAATTAATGGGATAAATAAATTTCAAATTTGTATATTATTAAATCCGAAATTCAGTTGTTATTTAGTAATTGAGTTAAACTTAATTATTAAATAAATAGAATTTCAGATTTTAATAAACTTTAACTTGGATTAGGGTTAGGACTGTTTTTGGCCTCTCTATATAAACATCCTTAAGGCTAAAATTAGGGTTACATTTTTATTAGATAAAAACATAAAACCCTATCAGCTAAAGGTGAGAGAGAGAGGGGAAAACATGTCCGTTCTTGGTGCTAGTACACGCCTCCTCCGTACTAGCTTTCGTGTGGATACCTCTACGGCGTAGATCGTCAAGGCGGGATACGTGGTGTCGGTTAAAGCTAGGATCTCCTTTTGACAACCATAATCTTAAAGCTCTTTAAGGTAAAACATCTATTTTCCGTAATTATCCGTTCATTATACATAGATCAAGCGGTAGGAATTCAATTTTTTTTGATTTTCCATTGCGTTTTATGCTCGAATCCCTAACAGTTCTAGCAGCTGAGAACTCTTAAACAATGCCCTTGTCTTTGCAGAATTTAGTTAAGGTTGCAATCCTGAATTCTGTTCCATTGTCACTCCTCAACCTTTTAACACAGTTCTGATCTTCATCCTGCTTCTCAATATTCTTTATGTGCTCAATTATGATGTGTGGAATCTCATCTTTAGAATACATGAATTCTACCCATGAGTATCTTGAGTAGTCATCCACCATCACAAGTGCATATCTTTTTCTTTAAATTGACTGGACATTAACTGGTCCAAATAGGTCCATGTGAATGACCTACAAATGTGCACTTATATAATTCACAGTTTTACCCTTGTGATTTGATCTTTTTGATTTCCCTTTTTGACAAGCATCACAAACTTCATCTTGAGCAAACTCCAGATTAGGCATGTCTCTTACTAACTCCTTTTTGAACAAAGTGTTAGTTGCCTTGAAATTCAAGTGAGACAGCTTTTTATGCCATAACTTGCTTTGTTCTACAGATGCCTTGGTGTAGAAGCAACAAATTCCATCCTTATTTGCTGAGTCCAAGTCTGCAATAAATAAGCTTCCCTTCCTTGCTCCTTTTAGAGCAACTTCACCAGTTTTCTTGCTGATAAAAGTGCATTCTTCTTTGTTGAATAAAACTTTAAATCCTTTGTCTGCAAATTGGCTAACACTTAGAAGATTCACTTCAAGACCAGCTATTAGTGCTACATCATCAATAATAACATTTCTAGAGATTGATTTTCCATATCCCATTGTGAAGCCTTTGCTGTTGTCTCCAAATGTCACTAATGGGCCAGTCTTCTCCTCAAACTGTGATAGCAGGGCCATATCACCTGTCATATGTCTTGAGCATCCACTATCTATGATCCATATGACTTTCTTCTTTTTCCCTTGTACATAATGAGTTTGTGTTTAGCAACCCAAGCAGTGTTGGGCACTTTCTTCTTGTTAACAGAGTGAGCATAATTAGATTGAGTTGTTTTAGATAAAATAGAGTTCATTGACTGTTTTGCATTTTCCCTTTTTGTTGTAGACCAAATTTTGTTTCTTTGAGGTCTACTCTCATCTTGTGGAAACTTTTGATCACTTTCAAGTTGCAAGGGATGCGATCAAACTTGTCACAGAATGAGTAGGGATCATTGCATCTGCTTCATTGTATTTGCATGCTCCTTCTATTGGCTTGCTAACAGCCTTTTTGTAAAGGTGAGTTAGATGATTCATAGAGCCACATCTCTCACATTTCTTTCTTGGAGCATCCGCAACATGATCACAGTTGTTGCTTTTGTATATCCCAATCTTCCCATTTCTATTTTTCTTCTTCTTTCTTGCATCTTCAGTTTTTGTTTCCTTAACAGGTATCTTGGAATCTTGGTTGACCATGGGCTTCTTTTTAGCTTTGGAAATATTAGTTGTTTATGCACTTTTCTTCCCATTGTCTTCATCAGCAATTTCTTGCTTTATAATCAATTCTTCTTCAATGAAATTAACTTCACATGCCTTGAACATAGGTGAAACAACCTTTTTCAGCATAGCTGGAACATCATCATTTTCTGTTACTTTTCCTTTGTCACCTATATCTTTCTTCTTACTGTTCAAGGCATCATAATCAAGACCAATAGCTATATTAGCACATGGATTATTCTTCTCATGGTATTGTCGAACTAACTCAGATACATTTCTGAAAGATTTCAACTTCACTTCATTCTTTTCCAGCTTTTCCCTCAACACAGCTTCAATTTCAGCAACATATTTTAGCTTGTTTTTCAGATATTCATTTTCTTGCTTGACTAACTCAAGCTCCACAAGCAGTAGATCCATCTTTTGTATTTCACTCTCAAGCTTCTTATTAGCCTTGGTTAGCCTACTGACTTCCTCAGTAGCTACTACTAGACTAGTGTATATATGAAACATCTCCACACTCATCTTTTCCACAATCTCCTTATATTGACTAACATTTAAATCAATAGTGGTTAGAGTTGGTACCTTTGATTTTGAAGTGGATGCTTCTCCATGCTCAAAAGCCATAAGTGTATAGTTTCCAACTTCTTCATCCTCATCATCAACATCAGTATCATCCCAACTCTTTCCTTCTGCAATATAGGCTTTCCTAGAATGCTTCTTCAAGAGAGCTTCATACTTTCCTTCCAACTCAAGATAAGCCTTGTCTTTATTCACCTTTTTAGGCTTTCTGCATTCAATAGCAAAGTGACCTAACTCACAGTTGAAGCACCTTATTTTTTATCTGTCCACATATCCTATTTTGTAGCCACCTTTGCTAACTGAATTGAACTGAGTTTTTGGTTTCCAATTGTTACTGTTTGAAGATTGTCCCTTGCCTCTGAAAAACCTTGACTTCTTGACTCTAATGTTTGAAAATTTTTTATCCAAGTAAGCCATGGACTTATGCATTTCATCTAATTCATCCAAGGTGTAATATTCATCTTCCTCTATCTCCAACACAACTTGCTTCTGAGGTCCTTTGTTCTTCTGTTCCATAGATTGACTAACTGAATCTTGATCATCTTGCTCATCTTCACTTTCTTCTCTATCATTTACAATTAAAGCACTTGAACCATCAACAACATGTCCATGATGTGCTTTCAATGACTTCCTTTGCATCATTTCAAGTTCATAAGTCTTCAAGATTCCATATAGAACTTCCAAAGTTATTCTGCTCAAATTTCTTCCTTCTCTAATAGCTGAAATTTTCTGTTCAAGATGGTCAGGAAGAGCTAACAAGAACTTTAGGTTAACAGCTTCATAATATTTATCATGTTGCTACAAGTCATTTATCAATTTATTGAACCTTTCAAAAAATTTAGTAGTTCCTTCTTTAGGTTTGGCCATAAACCGCTCATATTGAGAAACCAGAATCCTCCTTTGGTTTGACCTAACCTCCTCTGTTCCTTCACACAAGATCTCAATTTTCTCCCAGATTTGCTTAGTTGTGTCACAGTTGACAATGTTATTGTACATTACATTATCAAGTGACTCTATCAAGATCAGCTGCAAGCAAATATCTAGGGAGACTTTCTCCTTCTCAGGATCAGTGTACTCTGAAGGATCTTTGGGAGCATAATGTGCTAGAATGACCATGTCTCCATCTGTAGATTCCTCAACTCTTACCATGGGAGTGAAATGACCATTTTTGAGGATCTGAATGTATAGTGGATTAGCCATCCTGATAAACAACAACATTTTCTTTTTCCATAGTGTATAGTTAGATCTGTCAAAGGTGGGGATTTTGATGCTGCTAAGTTTCTGTGTATTCATTCTTCCAAGATCTTTAATCTGTTTACTTTCAGATTTTGCTCTGATACCACTTGTTAGGTATTGAATACAACACAGGGAGGGATGAATGTGTTTTAGACAATTTTAGTGGCTTTTTGTTTTTCTTAAGCTTGGTGAACAAAGCAAATGTAGAAATGTAACTTGTAAAGATAGTATGATTTAAATGAGATAATAATACATGCACAGGAACACACTATCTTTCAAAACTTCACTTAATTTTATATTAAAATCAAGTATGTGTTTTGCTACAAATTTCTGGGTTCTTGTTATGTTAAGAACTCAGCTTCTTTCTTCACAGTTAGAAGAAATTTCAGATTTATTTATTACAACTGAAACAAAGCAACCAGTGTTTACTTTGTGGAACAGTAAACACTGGTTATTACACAGCATGCATTAGCATGTACTAAACCCTATTTTTGGATAATCAAATCTTTCTATTTCTGTCTTAGTGTATATTTTCTAATCTTGCACGTCTGTGACTTTACTCTGTTAGTTAATCTTGGCCTTTGATCTTGTACTCTTCAAGCTGCTTTGTGTAGACTTGTTAATCCAACTGATTAAATTGTTTGTTGATTGTTAATTTTGGATATTGAACTGGTCTGCACTTTGTACATTGAGTTTTACCTCAAGATCTCCAGTTTGGTATATAGAGAACTTGACATCTCGATAAATATAATGTCTTATCAAGATATCTCATTACTCTATAGTTGTTTTTACTTGTAGAGGTCTCTGAGTTCTCTATAGAGAATTTAGCTTGTCGAGATCTCTCATCTTCATGTCTTCACTTTGGCTTATCGATATCTCTGAGTTCTCTAGTGACTAATTGACTTGTCGATAACTCAGAGTTCTCTAGTGATATCTTGACTTGTCGATATCTCAGAGTTCTCTAGTGATATTTTGACTTATTGATATCTTGAAGTTCTCTAGTGATATTTGACTTGTCGATATCTCAGAGTTCTCTAGTGAATAAATGACTTATCGATATCTCCAATCTTCATGTCTTTAATTTGGCTTGTTGATATCTCTAAGTTCTCTAGTAGCTTTCCTGACTTCTATATAAGTCATTCTGGAGTTCTCGAATGACTTGTCTATAACACTAAATATGTGACTTGTAGAGATCTTGACTTAGAATATTTTTCTCAAAACAGACTTATTCAACTCCAAACTTCTTCATAATTCTTATGAGGCATGATCGTCCTAATCTTCTTCCAGATAGAATTCTTAGGCTTGATCCTATTTATGGAAAAAGACTCCAATCTGCTCTTTGACATTTTTACAGACTTTAAATGTTATAATACAAAATGCAAACTAAGATTCCAATACATCTTACTTAGGATTGTCAATTTGACTTAGTCTTCTTATAGTACATGCATGTCTTGCACAACAAAATGAGCATTATGGGAGAACTAACTTACTTTCTTGGTCTCCAAGTTAAGCAAGTTAGTGATGGAATATTCATGAGTCAAACCAAATACATTCATGATCTTTTAAAGAAGTTTGACTTAGTGGATTGCACATCTGCAAAAACTCCCATGGCCACTGCCACCAAACTTGAAATAAACACAACTGAAAAGTCTGTAGATAATTCAAATTATAGAGGCATGGTAGGTTCACTTTTATATTTAATATTCAGTAGGCCATATATAATGTTTTCTACTTTTATTTGTGCTAGATTTCAAGCTTATTCTAGAGAATCTCATTTAGTAGCTATTAAGAGAATTTTCAGATATCTGGTATCCTAGAGATTCTGGTTTTGATCTAATTGGTTATTCAGATGTAGATTATACAGGTTATAGAATAGATAGAAAAAGTACAACCGGAACCTGTCAATTTCTAGGAAACAAGCTAGTGTCCTGGTTTAGTAATAAACAAAACTCAGTTTCTACTTCCATAGCTGAGGCTGAATACATTGCCGCTGGTAGCTGTTGTGCACAGATTTTATGGATGAAAAATCAACTATTGGATTTTGATCTACATGTGAATAAGATTCCATTTTTTTATGACAACATAAGTTCCATTGCCATTACTGAAACCCTGTACAATATTCAAGGACAAAGCACATTGACATCAAGTACCATTTCATTCGAGAACATATCATGAAGGGTACTGTGGAACTTCATTTTGTTCCAAGTGAGCAACAACTTGCAAACATCTTACCAAGCCACTTGATGAGTCAACTTTCACTATGTTGGTAAGTGATTATGTATGCTTAATAATTTCTAAGTTAATTTGATGTCTAGTCAATTTGTAATGCAGCTAGAAATAAATTTGATTTTTCCTAAAGAGATGAAATTTTGGCTAAGTCAAAATTTATATCTCGACGGATGTTCATCATCCGTTGAAAATGAATATCAGTTGAATTTCATTATCTATTGAAAATCAAATATTTTTCTGAATACTTTATTTCTCGATGGATACTTGTTTAATCTATATATGTTGAATTGCTTTAATCATAGCCGTTAATTCTATACCTTATCAGTCGAATTTACTTACAGTACGTATGTATATGTCGATGGATAATCTTTAGAATTTCTACAATTTATTTCATTTTTAAACGGCTATTTCTGGAAAATTTCATTGGTTACTTTATTGTACTTATTATTTTTATTTATTTATTTCTGAGAAAATAAAAACGCCCCTTTTACTTTTCATTTCATCTTTTATCTTTCTCATTATTTTCAAAGAAATTGTACTCTCTTCATCTCCAAAAACCCTCTTTCTCTGTAACTACTCTCAATCAAAAAAATGTCATATGTAGTCAAGATTATGTCTCAGTCTGGATTTGTCTATGAGAAGAACAATTTCGTGGAACTGGTAGACAAGAACATTGCTGCTTCTGAGGACTTTCAAAAGATGATGGACTTCATTCGCAACTGCAAACTAAGCCAAGCTATGCTTGAGTTTCCAGTAATCTATTATAAAGTTATGGAGCAGATCTGGACTACTGCTGTGTAGAACTCCAAGGATAAAACTATTTCCTTCTCTATTAAAGGTAATGATTAATGTATTAACTGTGATAAAATACAAGCTTGCTTCCATTTTCCTGAAAACAACACTAATGTTCTACACACAAACACAGATGTGAGCACCATGCTTATGTCTATGGGCTAGTTTCTCAATCCTGCTAAACTATGTGAGATTAGGAGAATGGGCCTTAGAAAAGAATGGAGCTTTCTTTGCGATTCTTTTATAAAAGCATTTTCTGGTAAAATTAGCAACTTTGATGCAGTTACTTATTCAATGATTAACATGCTTTACATGCTTTTGAATGACAATTACTTTAATTTTAGTAACTATGTCATGATAGAATTAGGGTATAAATTAGGAGATATCAAGAAAAGGTCAAAGAACATATACTATGCTAGGTTTCTTATGATGCTAGCAAACCATGTTTCTAAGGACCTCTTGATTGAGAACCCAACAAATAAGCTTGATTGTTGCAAAAGAGGGTACTTGCTGATTTGAACTGGTACAATGTTCATAGTGAAGTACCTCTCAACTATATGCCAATCATGGAGGCACCTCAGGTAAGTGAGGTAATTGTTTCTGTCACAACTATTTCCTAACCTCCAGTTTCTTTGCATTCAACTGTGACTATGTCATCTGTGACTGTGACCAAACATGTGCCTACCCAAGCCACAAAACCTAAAATTTCAAAATCCAAATCAAAGAAACCCCACTCTAGTTCCTCTAAAAAAACTAGTTTTAAAAACTACCACAACACAAGAGGGGAGTGTGAAGGGTGGTAAGCAAGGTGATGGACAGGGTGAACATAAAAGAAGCCCTAAGGATAAGGTGAGTGAGGTTAGTGAATCCTATCCTAGCCACACCACAACCCCCTAACATGATGTGGTGATTAATAAGGAAAATAGCACATTTCTAGTTGCATCCTCCCAAAAGGATGTCATTGTTGAAAATAGCTCTTCTCCAAGAGCACAAAACAAAATGGGTAGGGACACCACAGACCAAACTCAAACCTACATCAGAAAGAAAAAAGTTGAAACCTTTGGGGGAGTCACAGGGTGCACACATAGTGCCAACTGTAGTCAAAGACTCAATTACTGCACCATCTCAAACTCAGCTTGATGTGGCTCCAATAAATGTGGAGTTACATCCAAATTCTCTCACAATTGAAACACCTCACACACACAATTCTCCCACAAACTCACTGGATGTGGATATGATAAACACATCAATTCCTGATTCTCCATCTTTGAAACTCATGAAGGAGCCAAAATCTAAAGCAAGTGAGCATCATCTTATTGATAATTTGTTGGCTCACTTGCCCTTTTTTCTGAAACTACTGAAAAGTATGTGCATAAAAATCTCAAATCAATCACCACAGACTCAACTGTAGTTTCAACTCCTAACTCTTTCATTTTACCTCTTCGACGGATATTTCTCATCTATTGATCGGTGATTATCCTTCAACGGATATGCCTAACAAAAGTCATTCGTTGATACACACAACTGCTATTTCGACAGATGTCTCTCATACGTTGGAAGTCTCTACACAACTTGAAATTTCAAAAGTTGTGACTAGTGTAGATAACTTAGTGGTTGTTTAATCACTCTTAGGATTGAGGAAAGGGAGTGACTTGGGTGAAAGGCTGAGTTGCTCTCAAGAAAAAGGAGAGGAAAAGAGTGAACGCATACATGCTATTTCTTACAGCATGGAAAAAGTAAGTGAGAGGAGTCCCATCTTAGATGGTGAAGGTGAGGGTGGGTAGAAAAGGGGAGCCCTTGATGCAAAAACAGAGAGAAAATGAGAGAAAGGAAGGTACAATAAAATGGGAAGATCCCAGTGCTAGTGAGTTAATGGATGTCAATGATACAGATAGAGAGAAACTATATCAGGAAGAATATCAAGCTGTTCAAGATTCTGTCTCTTTTGATGGTGAGATATTTACTCACCCTGTTCCAGCATATCAGATTCTAGGTGAACAAGGCAATGAGGATGCTGAGAAGACTCTCAACTTGGTACACACTACCGCCTCCATGCTAAGGGAAAATAATGTAATAAACTATCTTCCACCTATAGTTGGTGATGGTCTTGAGTTAGATTTTGGTGGTTCTTTTGGGGATGAATCTAATGAAGAAGTTACTGATAAAACTGGCATGAACATAGGCGGAGATGCAGGACCTAGCATATCCACAAGCACTGTAGCCTGGATGTTCACCAAAGTATACAGTGATCATCATATTAAATCCACACTATTCAAGCTTATTTATCAGACTCAAATAGCCATCCAAGCCACCACTAATTCCAATACTAAATGTCTCCAACAAGCCCATCTTGAGTCTCTGCGACTGCATAAAATTCAATCTCTCAAACAAAGTCAAGTGGATGAAATCAAGAGCACTGTTGATGTTGGTGAGACTGCATAGCTGTATGAACAATTACGTGATAACTCAACACGATAACAACACTAGAACATGACAGGTTAATAATACTACGTCTACACAAGAAATTAGGAAGAATGAAGACAAGGCAAATATAAAGAATTAGAAGATTAGAAGAAGGCCTGAAGTCTGTCTACAGGTCATTGAAAGAAGTTCATTAATATGATCATGACTTAGTGAAGAACAAAGGTTAAAGATTTTCAGGGTTCCATAAATGTTGAAGATACAATATACATGTGCTATCGGAAGATTTCAGTGTATTGCCATTGATTGAAGATAGACAGTGTTGGAAGCATAGGAATCTGAAGAATTGAAGACAGGGTATATACAAAGGTTAATGAAGACGTTGTCTAAAAGTACCATAAAGGATTCCAGTGAAAGTATAGTTGTTTATTAACAGTCAGTGTCTGAAGTGATAAAGTTGTTGTAAGCTTAACAATGTAATCAAGTTTATAATACGAAGACCTGAATCGGGGTTAGTCGTCTGTGAACCAGACCAGTTGCACTAGGCGTCAACAACTCGTGAAAGGAATCTGGGTATTATTTAGAGAAGAATTGTTAAGTTGAGGAATGTACTTGGATTGTCCGTTTATCTGTTAAAGTACGAGAAAAGGTGCGCAGGGAATACAGCTGGACGGCTCGAGGGATTGACGTAGATCAAAGTTTAATTGTTAACTTAAATAAATTTATTTAAAGGACTTTAATATAATTTATTTAATAAACTTAAAATGATTTATCTTATAAACTTTAAATGAGTTTATTTTATAAATCTAAATTAGTTTATTTATATAAGTTATATTTAAGTTAATTTTATAAATTAATTCAGTTACAATTTAAACTAAAAGAAAAGAAAACAAAAAAAACAAAACAAAAAGAAAACAAAACAAAAAGAAAACAAAAAAAGAATGAAAAGGAAAATAAAAAGGAAAAAAAAGAAAAAAAAAGAAAAAGAAAACAAAAAAAAAGAAAAGGAAAATCAAAAGAATAAAAGGAAACCAGGGGTGGTATTTTTGTTTAATTACAAGTATAGTACTTTCCCCCTGGTCGTCACAGATGCTTGTTAAGATTAAGTACAAGTATGTACTTGTAGTAGTAATAATAAAACAGTCGCCACACAAATAAACTAAGGCTCTTGTACCTCCTTGATCGCCACAGAGTAACACTACTCCCCCTGTATCTCTTGGTCGCCACAGAACAAATATACTTGGTCGCCACAAAATCCTCAGCCATAATTTATTTTACAATCAATTCTTTATGTGGCTCAATTTCAACCACACAATTTAATTGATATAAGTCTACACAAGCAGCCGATCAATTTGATTGTTCTGTTTATCTTCTTCTCCAATAAAAATGGAGCTTATAAAACAAGAAGCAAAGATTTATAGAGAAGCTCTGGCACCTTGAATATCCATTTAACTTCTCACTTGAGTAACGTTATAATGCCCGATTTAACTCTTGTATATTCATAGGGGCATTATAATCATTACCCAGTAATTAAATCCTTAGACAAACAAAAGTTAGATCTTTGTATAGAATTTGATTTGTAAATCTTTATAGAAGTTAGGAACTTTATTGTTCTTAGATTTTAGCCGGTTAATTTATTTACCGGATTGTGGCAACACCCCTCGAGGATTTATATACGAATATATACTTCCCCGAATATCTTGTGTTCCACGTTTTATTGTTCCAAACACTATTCTCCTCAAGAACACGAAACCACTAACTTTGCACAAAATCTATATCCGCTAAAGATTCGAAAGAAAATTTAAATTAGTGATTATCATATTTAACCCTCCCTTCTACGATAATTCGGGACCTAACAATTGGTATCAGAGCCTGCTGATTGATACACAAATCAGGATCCTTAAATTAATTTATTTTATTAATTTTTTATTTACATAAATTTATTTTATAAATTTGATTTAGCAAATTTATTTTATAAATTTAATTTAAATAAGTTTATTGTATGAACTTAATTTAAATAAATTATTTTTATAAATTTGACTAAATTTATTTATTATTTAAATTTTAGTAAATAAAAATTATTAAATTTAAATCAGTTTACAGGATGTGTAAGCTGCCATTTATTTTTATTTTAGCTGCCAGTTCAGGTTAAATGTACAAGAGACATCACGCACAAACAAAAGTATTGGTTATTGGCTTGGTTTTCTTTTCTCAAGTGGAAATCGGAAGCTACCATTTATATTCAGTCATTTGATTACATATACACTAGCACGGGTCTTGAGTGACGAACACGCACAACAATTGTTGATCTTTCAAGTCACTATACTTCACGCGCCTGATCTGGACTTGGCAGTTGAATTGGATGACTGGGAAAACACACGCGCCTTGCAGCAGATATTTTGTTATAACGCGCGGGGAAAACAAATCAACATGGCAACAAAATTCTTATACAAAGCGGCCTGTGTTATGTTCTACTTGAGTCGCCACAGAACTCAGAAGTCGCCACACACTGTAATAACCCCAATTTTTGGAATTTTTGAAACACTGATAAATAGTAACTTTTGCTGATGATGCTGATTAAGGAATATTATCAGACCCCGCTATATAAGAGTATTGTTATGGAAATTCTAAGATCGTATTAGTATTCCATAAAGTAAATAAGTGTATGTAAATGTCGTTAGAATTCGAATCCAGACACTCTGATTTGTCCCGAAAATCCACCAGATACCGAAAGAATTGAGTATAAGATAACATGATTAAAAGGATTTAAATTCAAGGATTATAAGAGAGGATCATAAAAGGAATATAAAATATTGAGAAAGGTTTAAGGGAACCCAAGTAATAAGATCCCGGATATGATCCCTCAAACAATGAACGAGAACGAGAGTTAAGCGAACCGTAAAATAAATAAACGTCCAAGGGACAAGCTCATGCAAGTAGGATGGGAAGAAAGCTTCCAAGAGAAGCTAAAACATGTGGTTAAAGGTTAAGACACCCTTACACCACAAGAAGTGGACATGTGACATATTGATGATGCAAGCAATGATGTAATCAAAAAGAAAAAACAAGATATTTTGCAAGCTTGATTTACAACCAAGTAAATTCATTTCACTTTCCAAAGAAATCAACCAAGCACCATTCATCTTCTTTCCCCCATTCCAAGCTTCAAAGCTCTCGGCCAAAACAAACCCAGAAACTTCAAACTGCCATATCTCCTTCAATACTCACTCAAATGTTGTGTTCTATAGCTCGTTGGAAAGGTATTGAGATGGCCTACAACTCTTGTTCACAAGTCTCGTACAAATAAGCAAGGTAAGACCCTCATGTTTACAGTTCTTTCAATCAGACGTTTAAAAACTTCAAAGCCTAACTTTGTGTTCTTGATTTCTTTGGAAAGATCAAGCTTGTAGGAGGCTCCCTAAGGCTTCCTAGAAACTTAACACCTCCCAAGGAAGGTATAAACTTCAAACCCTAGCCTTTACTTTGATTATTAGTGAGTTTGATGGTTGGTTTTCTAAATGAGAAGCATGATCTTTGATTATTAGTAGTTTGATTTGAATTTGGAGTGATTTGGTGAATGAATCTTGTTATAGTTAATAGATTTGATTGTGGTTGGTTGAGATGAAGAATCTGGAGAATAAGGACTGGTATAGTATTATTTAGTTGAGGTTTTGATGTGTTAATAATTGTGGGTTGTTTGGTATGGTTTTGGTGTAGTGAGAAACTTGGAAAACTCGTACACATAGCCATCGTAATGCCCGTTTTCCTTAGAATGTTGTACATGAATCTCGGACCAGATAACTAACTGACCCTGTAACATTGCCATGATTAGCTAGAGCGTGTCGTAAGCTTTGTTTTGATATGTGGTTCGCTTGGTTCCGATGTACGGTTTAGGAGAAACGACCGTTTTAAGTAACGGCATTTCGCGAACGAACCTTTACCCCTCGCTTTACTTTGAGACCTTGTTTAAGGCCCTTAATTACTAATTGGATTACGAAACAATTATGTAAGGTGGGTTGGGCAGTTGGTAGAGTATTCGCGAAAGAGTCACCTTCAAATTCGTAACGGTTAAATTACTAAAATTGGTGGAGCCGAGGGTACGCAAGCGAGTAACGCAAATCGTTAAGCGTATAAGTGACCGTAAGCGACCGTTAGGGTATGAGTGAGTTTGACTGGTTTCTTAAGCGAACGTGGTCTAATTCTGGCTTATGTTGTTGTTCATAGGTTACCGGACCCACTCTAAGCTTAAGTCTACCCCGGAACACTCAGGCAAGTTTTCTACCCAAAATACTGTTGTTGTGATGTAAATATATTGATGCATTATCTTGAGATAAGTGCATGGTTGTTATTAGCAAATCTTGCGATATATTGGAGCATGTTGATATGGTATATATGCATGTTGTGAAATCTTGATATTTTATTATCAATTCAAATGCTTATAAACTGCATAATACCTATGCTAGAGATAAGCAGCAGTTGCGTATATCCTTAGTATAGGGGACCCAGAGTTGAACATTTTTCTAAATCGGGAGGCGATGTTCCCGAGTATATTATATATATATAAATAGTTTTCAAAACTATTAATTGAATAATGTTTATTCGATAGTTTTATATTATAAGTGAATATTATTTTTTTTGAATATTCATTTAAGATTCCTATTACGATGAAAGACTAGTTTAATTATTTGAATAGAGTTTCTACTTATGAAACTTATTTTATTTCTATTAATAAATGAATATTAGTCTGAATATTCATTCGAGGACTTATGACTCCACTTATTTTATTTAATGAATATTAGTTTGAATATTCATTCGAGGACTTATGACTCCGCGTATTTTATTAAATAATATTCTTTATTTTCTTAAAGAATAATGTGTCAATATTCGCCAAGTATTCGGAAATGATTGATACTATCAAATCATTCTTACTTTAAATATTTCCAGAGATTATTTTCAAACTTTATCAAAACTATTTTTGGAAAGTTAGAGCGGATCCCAAAACTCGTTTTCAAATTTAAGATCTTTCTTTCGAAGGGGATTTAAATACTCGCTCAAAAATCTGAGGGATCCGGCTCCGTGATGTATTTTTATATTCGCAACAAGGTTGCTGTTTTGATAAAAGAGTTTTTGATTACTTACCCAACACTCGGGAAGTAAAATTCTTGAAATAAGTTAATCCATTAACAGCCATCGCCTGGAAAATATCGGTGAGCTTTCCTTTCCAACTAGATACGACTTCTTGGTGGAGCCGTATCAACAAGTTTCTACTTGGGGAAAGGGGGGAAGAACTTTACGTTTCAGAGTCATGGATTTCATATGAACTAGGAGTGGCGTAAGTGGTCGAGTGGCGTCGGCCCAGCCTTATTATAACTTCATGTTTTCAACTTATATCTGGTTAATGATTATCTTATGCATGAAAAAGATTTTCAGAATAACGTTGAGACAAGGTTAGATATATGAGATCACCTTGCAACGATATTTTTATACAGTTATAAACTGGAACTCTGTGTACATTATGCATGGAAGAAGACTTCCAAGATTTTGAAAAGTATATATACATATATACTGAATATTTTGCGACTTGGTCGCGTTAAGATATCAAACTTGGTTCATATCTGCTTGACCAAGACTTTTATGAGTACTATGAGAAGGCTCATATATTGTTAATTACAATACATGTTATTTTGGTGGGCTTGTTGCTCACCCTTGCTTTCTTCTTTCATCACACAACAACAGATAGACAAGATGAATATGACCAAGCTCCCAATTCACGAGCGGATAGGAAACGTTCCGCAGTTTCCTGTAGGCGTTGATGCCGCTATAGCCGAGGTAGTAACTACCAATAGGTTAGGTTTTCAACTGTTGATGTACCAGACTTATGTATATTTATGAATTGTAATAATGGTAAGGTATATGTAAATTTATTCAGAAACCCTTTTAAGGTGTAATGGTTTATAATTGTGGAATAAAATGACTTGTAGTATTTTTGGTATTCATCTCTGAGACTATAACTTGTGGTGTGTGTGTGTATATTGTGGGGTCACGGTACGTAGTAGTTGGTTGTTTATTAAGATTAAGTGTTATTAAGGGAAATGGAACTCGTGACAACCCGGATCCCCGACCCCGGATTTGGGGGTGTTACAGAAATGGTATCAGAGCTAAGCGTTAAAAACCTCAGAGATGATGTGAACTTAAGATAATAAGTTCAGTAAGATAATAAGAACTCTTGCCAAGTTCATAGTTGGACTACCTAACGTAATACTGATAGTTAAAACCCTTATGTGAACCCTTATAAATATCATGATAGAAGCGTAGTTCATTATCGTATATGCTAGCGGGACTCCGAACCCTGAGGTTGAGGAGCAACAACGCGATGATGTTTTATTACTTATTGGAGATCAGATTGTGGATCCGATAGAGCGTCCTAACGCGGGACCAGATGATGTTCATATTGAGGAGTAGCGGTTGAGGATGTTGTCCTAGAAGGGAATATTGCTGAAAAGGATCCCATGGAGGATCCTGACAAGAATGAATAATGGACCACTGAGGAATTGATGACAATGGATAGGGCGACTACCAGAGGTAGGATTGGCCGGTCACTACCGGAGGTTCGTTCAAGGTTGTAAAGATAGTAGCCCCTTTAATGCGGCTTACTCATAAGACTGAGAAGTTTGAATGGACAGAGAAATGCGAGAACAACTTTTAAGAACTAAAGCAAAGATTGGTGACAACCCCTATGTTGGCGTTGCCGGATGGAAAAAGGAGATTTTGCGATGTGTAGTGACGCTTCACATAAGGAATTAGGGTGCTTCTTATACAACACAGCAAGGTAATCGCGTACGCATCAAGATAATTAAGGGAATATAAAATTCGATATCCCCACCCATGAGCTTGGGCTCGTGGCAATAGTTTTGCCCTAAATATTGGAGGCACTACTTGTATGGAGAGAAGTGCAAGATTTACACAAGCCATAAGTGCTCTAGTGCATTTTCACGCAGAAAGAGCTCAACATGCGCCAGAGGAGGTGGTTAGAGCTAATCAAGGATTACGATTATGAGATTCTTTATCATCCAGGGAAAGCCAAAATGGTGGCTAATGCTCTTAGTATAAAAGAGAGACTCAAGATTAAAATGTCTTTGGGAGAGTTGATAAGAGATTTTGAGAAAATGGAAATAGAAGTGAAGGTAACCGGAGCCGGTACCGAAAAGCTGTTTAAGTTCGCAATACAGCCCGAATTATTGGAAAAGATCATATTGTTCCAAGAAAAAGTGATGAATGAAGGCAGAGAGCCAACAAATAGAGAAGAGATTAATACCGAGAAAGATGATAAGGGAATAATGAGGTATTCCTACAGAATTTGGGTTCCAAACATTCAAGAGCTTAAGGACGAGATCTTAGATGAAAGCCATAGTTCGAGGAATAAGATTTAGGGCAAACCCTGAATGTGATAGTCAGGGAGGTCGCTATCAAGAAAGAAAGAACTCATAACATAATGAAATGGAAAACAAGGATATTAACGTATAAGATAACCTGATTATGGGAGGAGGATGAATCATTTCATATTGAGAAAACAGAAGTCGAGCAAGATAGGGAGAACCGGGATGGTACTCCTATGGAGAAATTCATGGACCTGTCTAAACAAAATTATACTTTTATTCCAAAACACCACCCTAAGGAAATAATGCGGTGGGAAATGCTTTCAGGACCTTTCAGTCACTAAGCTCTCAGAGTTCCAAGGAACAAGCTGACCTAGCCGAGGCAAGAGCCTGGCTAAAGGAAATAAATGAATGATTTTATATTCTAAATGATTGATGAAGCGCAAAAGACTGTTTTTGTCACTTACCTTCCTAAAAGAGAGGCCACACACTGGTGAAAGGCCAAGAAAGGCACGGAGCTAGAGGTTATAATAAACTGATTAAAGTTCAGTTAATTGTTTTCGGGAAAGTACTTCCCAAGGTTATAGAGATAGTGTAAAAGCTTTAGCGCCAGAACAAAGGCGGACAAGTATGATGAATCATGAATCTAGGTTGTGAAAGTCGTCAAGGTTCGTCTGAAGGACACGAATCCAGAATGACGGGATGTTTAAAATCAATGCTTATGTGGTGTTGGTTCATGAAATGGTTGTAATAGAAATGAAAATAAAAGACTGAAAGGGGAAGGAGTATAAAGGGATATAAAGGAAATAGAGTTGAGAAGTGATAAGGGAGTTAGGTATGGGAAGTGCTAAGAAACCCTTGCAATAAATATAGAGAAGTGTGTCATCATCAGCGCGATGGTGACTGATCATGAGATAAATTCAAGGTTGAAGGCGTAAGCGATACGTATAATTAATCCCCTTGAAGTTGAGAGTATTCGATGAAACTTTGAGATAGATCGATGGATTAATAAGGAAACACGGATGGACTGAGGAGACGGGATAACAAGAATTTAGGAAAATGGGATGAAGGAAGTGACCTTCAAAAATGTGAAGTGTATGTAACACCTGTGGCTTGATGCCCAAAAAGGGAGACACCAAGTATAAAAGATATCCCAACATTGAGATAATGGTTGAGATAAATAATGGAGATAAATGAGTAGTTAGAACTTAAAAAGTTCACATTGAACACGACCAATATTTTCTAGAACATCCCTGTTATCATTACCAAATCAGGAAAGAAAAGCGGATAACCATTGTTATCTTTTGGAGGCCATATGGATTGACCTCAGCTTGAATAAGGACGCTATTGTGAAATTTGGTATAGAGTATCAAGGTGGGACTGATTGAATAAGATAATATATCAAGAATATATGACTTGATTTATCCATGAAAGGATGCAAGTATCTTTTAAAGGTGGAATTAAGAATAAAACCCTGATAACTTGAGATGAACCCTAGGGGAATGTATAAGGGTTGGCATTTCACCCTTAATAGGGACAATATGAGTTTTGACAGTACAAATTGGAAGGACTAAGGTAACAACAACCTTTAAGGATCAGTGGAGAATTTTTTCAGAAGTATATAGACAATGGTCCTAGTATTAGTAAATGGTATTTTGATATGCCCTGTATCTAAGGAATACATGAGAAATGATTCAGGGATAACCTTAGAGGTCTTACAAGGAGAAAGGTAATATTCAAAGTTCTGAAGAATAGAAATTTTGATAAAGGAAATATGACGTAATTATAATAATGCCAGGTAGGCACGTGTTGAACCATAAGAAAGTATAGATCGACCCAATGAAGGTCGAGATTGGTGAAAACAAGAAGGACCCAAGATAAGAGACGTCCTAAGTATGATCGAGAGTCAGTCGTGACAATGTTAACTTCTAAAGACCGATTCAATAACTTATGGAAAAATGGTGATATTTTCTTTCTCACCAAAGCTTAAGGAAGAGCATTTTCACATAAGTAGTGATTGGAAATGAGGTAGAAAATTTAATTGGAGATTGTTCAAAAGACATTGATTATAATGAACTATTACTATCAGGAAAAGCCAATGAGGTGGCCGACACTCTAAGTGTAAGAGAGCAATTATAGGCGCTCATGCCAGAGGATTACAGTGATGATGGTTAAAGCCGTGAAGGTTGTATTATGGTGTGGAAGATTGACATTCCTTCTGATGATTGTGTGATATTCAACCGTAACGGTATTTTGGTAAAGATTTAATTCATGTAATCGCCGTAAGCGGGCTATCTATCTTAGAAGGTCCTATCTTGAGATTAGCTAGGACCATGTTACGAAAGGACTAAATGAACCTTTGAGCTTCATGTCTTCTAATAAAGACATATGGTTAATAATGGTATTAACCTGCTATCGTTGCTTTTATTGAAACTCTTCTACAATCTTACCTGCTTCATGTCAAATGTACGTCAAGTTCAGGAGTGTTCTTCATGGATCACAAATGGTGATTATGTTACCTCCTTAGAAGAGTTTGATACAACGAGTATTGACTCCGTACGACTAGCTATCAAGATTTCGAGGAAAACGAATGACTACAGTAGGTCAGTGGTGGACCATAGTAATGCTACAACGAGTCTATGAATAATGAGACAATGACAACTGTGAGAGTGGTATTATAATGAATGTTGAGATTGAGTACCACTAATCGGGTCATGGTGATGTATAAGTAATCATCGTTAGACTAGCTAAGCCGATCATTTACCTAAGATATATTTATTCCTTCTTGTCGATAAAGATTAGTATTACTATACGAAGAAGGTTGCGGTATAGCAATGGATTCTAGTAACGATGATGTCTAGAATGAAATCCCTTATTTGATTTTCGATGTCGAGGGAGTTTCAGAGGTGATTGTTTATAAGCTCGAGCAAGAGCATGGGTCCATGGAATGATAGACGGAATAACAAAAATATTTAGGCATGTGAAATGCGATGCTATAATACTTGATATTGATATATATACGTTTATGTTTTATTCTCCTATGACAAACCTCTATAGTTCAGAGGTAGATTCCAAGCCAGATATTTTGTGGCAGTATTTTTTTTTACATATATACAATTCTCTTCAATTCGTTCTTTTCTCTTCTTTTCATTTCATGTAAGCTGAGAAGAACAACCCTTCCAGAAGGGGGGGTATTGCCGAATGACTATCTATCTATGTGATAGAAGCCTAGTAGGATACAACATGTTGTTTAATTGCTTGTCAAGTACTAAAGGCTGGCCACCTTCTGTACTAACCGTGCGATGTAACAAGTGTTCATGATCATAGTGATCTCTCAATAAATTCTTTTACTTCTATACGATGGATCAAGCTTTCGAAGATAGAAGCAGCTAGAAAGGAGTAATATCAGTGCGGTGGTATTCCGAATCTAATGCGTTCGTGATGCTAAGGTTGACGCGGTTATTAAAAGGTTATAGAACGCTAACGAGCAAAAGTATAGCCAGAATAGTATTATGTACGGAAGATAGTAACACTTATGAACTAGAAAAGAATGAGTATCGAGAAGCGAAAGCTATAGTGCTAGAAGCTATAAAGAGAGTCTGTGCAATAGACTTGAAAGAATTTGGAATGATCATTTATCGCGGATCGAGTTTTCTTATGACAATAGATCATATGTCATTATCGAGATGTCGCCTTATGAGATCCTTGAGGGAAGAAAATGTCGATCTCCCTTATATTAGGATGAAGTTGTAGAGCGCAAGATGCTCGGACCAGCAGTAGTCCAAAGGACCAGGGATATAATAGATCTAATCAGAGGACGGCTGGTAGTAGCCCAAGATGGAAATAAGAGGTATGCTGATTTGACCCGAAAGGATAAAGAATATTATGAAATAGGGGACCTAGTAATGTTAAAGGTATCCCTTGGAAAGGATTGATGAGGTTCGGAAAGAAAGGAAAGCTAAGTCTATAATTTGTTGGACCCTTGGAGATATTAAGACATATTGGGAAGTTAGCATATAAGCTAGCCCTACCCCCGAACCTGTAGCAAGTTCATAACGTATTCCACGTATCAATGTTAAGGAAGTGTAATCTGGATGCCAGATAATAGGGGCATATGAGCGCATAGACATGCAACCAGACGTAACCTATATGGAGCAACCAGGAAGGGTTATAGATTGAAAAGGAACAAGTGCTTAGGAGAAGGGTTATCAAACTAGTCAGAGTATGATGGTAGAACCACAATGTGGGAAAATTTACTTGAGAGTTAGAAAGTGCAATGCTAAAAGAGTATCCCTATTCATTTTCTATCTGATTCCGGGACGGAATCCTTTTAAGGAGGGGAGACTGTAATAACCCCAATTTTTGGAATTTTTGAAACACTGATGAATAGTAACTTTTACTGATGATGCTGATTAAGGAAAATTATCAGACCACGCTATATAGGAGTACTGTTATGGAAATTCTAAGATCGTATTTGTATTCCATAAAGTAAATGAGTGTGTGTAAAGGTCATTAGAATTCGAATCCAGACACTTTGATTTTTCCCCAAAATCTACCAGATATCGAAAGAATTGAGTATAAGGTAACATGATTAAAAGGATTTAAATTCAAGGATTATAAGAGAGGATTATAAAAGGAATATAAAATATTGAGAAAGGTTTAAGGGAACCCATTCCCGGATATGATCCCTCAAACAATGAACGAGAACGAGAGTTAAGTGAACCGTAAAATAAATAAACGACCAAGGGACAAGCTCATGCAAGTAGGATGGGAAGAAAGCTTCCAAGAGAAGCTAAAACATGTGGTTAAAGGTTAAGACACCCTTACACCACAAGAAGTGGACATGTGGCATATTGATGATGCAAGCAATGATGTAATAAAAAAGTAAAAGCAAGACATTTTGCAAGGTTGATTTACAACCATGTAAATTCATTTCACTTTCCAAAAAAATCAACCAAGCAACATTCATCTTCTCTCCCCCATTCCAAGCTTCAAAGCTCTCGGCCAAAATAAACCCAGAAACTTCAAACTGCCATATCTCCTTCAATACTCACTTAAATATTGTGTTCAATAGCTCGTTGGAAAGGTATTGAGATTGGCTACAACTATTGTTCGTCTCGTCCAAATAAGCAAGGTAAGACCCTCATTTTTACAGTTCTATCAATCAGACTTTTAGAAACTTCAAAGCCTAACTTTGTGTTCTTGATTTCTTTGGAAAGAGCAAGCTTATATGAGGCTCCCTAAGGCTTCCTAGCAAATTAACACCTCCCAAGGAAGGTATAAACTTCAAACCCTAGCCTTTACTTTGATTATTAGTGAGTTTGATGGTTGGTTTTCTAAATGAGAAGCATGATCTTTGATTATTAGTAGTTTGATTTGAATTTGGAGTGATTTGGTGAATGAATCTTGTTATAGTTAATAGAACTTGATTGTGGTTGGTTGAGATGAAGAATCTGGATAATAAGGACTAGTATATTATTATTTAGTTGAGGTTTTGATGTGTTAATAATTGTGGGTTGTTTGGTGAGGTTTTGGTGTAGTGAGAAACTTGGAAAACTCGTAAACATAGTCGTCGTAATGCCCGTTTTCCTTAGACTATTGTACATGAATCTCGGACCAGATAACTCACTGACCAACCTGTAACATTTCCATGATTAGCTAGAGCGTGTCCTAAGCTTCATTTTGATATGTGGTTCACTTGGTTCCGATGTACGGTTTAGGATAAATGACCGTTTTAAGTAACGGCGTTTCGCGAACGAACCTTTACCCCTCGCTTTACTTTGAGACATTGTTTAAGGATCTTAAAAGAATAATTGGGTTATGAAACAATTATGTAAAGTGTGTTAGGCAGTTGGTAAAGTATTCGCGAAAGAGTCGCCTTAAAATTCGTAACAGTTAAATTACTAAAATTGGTGGAGCCGAGGGTACGCAAGCGAGTAACGCAAATCGTTAAGCGTCTAAGTGACCGTAAGCGACCGTTAGGGTATGAGTGAGTTTTGACTAGTTTCTTAAGCGACCGTGGTCTAATTCCAGCTTATGTTGTTTTTCATAGGTTACCGGACCCACTCTAAGCTTAAGTCTACCCCGGAGCACTCAACCAAGTTTTCTACCCGTTATACTGTTCTTGTGATGTAAATATATTGATGCGTTATCTTGAGATAAGTGCATGGTTGTTATTAGCAAATCTTGCGATATATTGGAGCATGTTGATATGGTATATATATGCATGTTGTGAAATCTTGATATTTTATTATCAATTCAAATGCTTATAAACTGCATAATACATATGCTAGAGATAAGCAGTAGTTGCGTATACCCTTAGTATAGGGGACCCACAGTTGAACATTTTTCTAAACCGGGAGGCGATGTTCTCGAGTATATTATATATATATATAAATATATAAATAGTTTTCAAAACTATTAATCGAATAATGTTTATTCGATAGTTTTATATTATAAGTGAATATTATTATTTTGAATATTCATTTAAGATTCCTATTACGATTAAAGACTAGTTTAATTATTTGAATAGAGTTTCTACTTATGAAATTTATTTTATTTCTATTAATAAATGAATATTAGTCTGAATATTCATTCGAGGACTTATGACTCTGTTTATTTTATTTAATGAATATTAGTTTGAATATTCATTCGAGGACTTATGACTCCGCTTATTTTATTAAATAATATTCTTTATTTTCTTAAAGAATAATGTGTCAATATTCGCCAAGTATTCGGAAAATGATTGATACTATCAAATCATTCTTATTTTAAATATTTCCAGAGATTATTTTCAAACTTTATCAAAACTATTTTTAGAAAGTTAGAGCGGATTCCAAAACTCGTTTTCAAATTTAAGATCTTCCTTTCGAAGGGGATTTAAATACTCCTTAAAAATCTGAGGGATCTGGCTCCGTGATGTATTTTTATATTCGCAACAAGGTTGTTGTTTTGATAAAAGAGTTTTTGATTACTTACCCAACACTCGGGAAGTAAAATTCTTGGAATAAGTTGATCCATTAACAGACATCGCCTGGGAAATATCGGTGAGCTTTCCTTTCCAACTAGATACGACTTCTTGGTGGAGTCGTATCAACAAGTTTCTACTTGGGGAAAGGGGGGACGAGCTTTACGTTTCAGAGTCATGGATTTCATCTGAACTAGGAGTGGCGTAAGTGGTCGAGTGGCGCCGGACCAGCCTTATTATATTGGCCCAAATATCCCATAAGTTCCGCTAAGACGGTCCATTCCTTAGGAGTTCAGCGTTCGGTCGACGTAAATCCGACTATTCTCCTCTACATATAGAAAATGGTGGGGTTGCACTACTGCGACTGATCATCATGAGTGGTCTTCATGGCGCGGCAAACTCCCGTAATGAGTTCATCATCCAGTTGGATATTTCTGCAACACTACCCAGAGCACTTCGAAAGAAAGGCTACGGCTGGGGGATTGTTGAGTGTTGGCAGGGTCGAGTTTTCTAAATGAAGTTTTCATCAAATGAAGTATCTCGTAACTTCATTTCATTTTGATGATATTTCAAAGATTGATTCTATTAAAGTTTTGTCTTGTAGCTTCATCTATGGGATGAACTATTTATACCTTGAACGGTGGTAGTTCAAGTAGTATTCGGAAAAAGATATAAGTATATTGGAGTATCTTGTAACTTCATCTTTTCAACTTATATCTGGTTAATGATTATCTTATGCATGACAAAGATTTTCAGAATAACGTTGAGACAAGGTTAGATATATGAGATCACCTTGCAACGATATTTTTATACAGTTATAAACTGGAACTCTATGTATATTATGCATGGAAGAAAACTTCCAAGATTTTGAAAAGTATATATACATATATACTGAATATTTTGCGACTTGGTCGCGTTAAGATATCAAACTTGGTTCATATCTGCTTGACCAAGACTTTTATGAGTACTATGAGAAGGCTCATATATTGTTAATTACAATACATGTTATTTTGGTGGGCTTGTTGCTCACCCTTGCTTTCTTCTTTCATCACACAACAACAGATAGACAAGATGAACAGGACCAAGCTCCCAATTCACGAGCGGATAGGAAACGTTCCGCAGTTTCCTGTAGGCGTTGATGCCGTTGTAGCCGAGGTAGTAACTACCAATAGGCTAGGTTTTCAACTTTTGATGTACCAGGCTTATGTATATTTATGAATTGTAAAAATGGCAAAGAATATGTAAATTTCAGAAACCCTTTTGAGGTGTAATGACTTATAATTATGGAATAAAATGACTTGTGTTATTGTTTGGTATTCATCTATGAGACTATAACTTGTGGTGTGTGTGTGTATATCGTGGGGTCACAGTACGCAGTAGTTGGTTGATTGTTAAGATTGAGTATCGTTAAGGGAAATGTAACTCGTGACAACCCGGATCCCCTACCCAGGATTTGGGGGTGTTAAACACACGGATTGCAAAGACGGCGCACAGTAGAAAGATTCGCCATACATAATTCATTTTTATACTTATTGTCAGCTTCTCCTAGTCGCCACATAAGTGGTTATATTTTTTATATAAGGCAAAGACGGCACATAAGGAGTACTAGTAGGTCGCCACATGATTTTAACAAAATCTGTAGCCCCAAAATAATTATTTCTGATTAATTTATTTTTCCATAAAAATTAAAATTCTTAAATTTCAATTTTTCTTAGATAATAATTTATGTTTTATTTAATTTTTAAGAAACATCGAAATTCTTGAAAATTAGATTTTACCTAAATATCTGTTTTTGATTAATTTATTTTTTAAGAAAATTAAAAATATTGGAAATTTAAATTTCTTTTAAATATTAAATTAAGGGTACTGAAAGTATTGTAAGTCTCAGGATTCCTCCGGGCTTTTAAAGCGGATTTTAATCTTTTGAAGAAAACGAAGACCATGTGCTATTCAGACAGAGAATTCCCGAATACAAAAATTGAAGATAATGGTTTTCTTACCCTAATCGAACTGATTTCAAGACCTACAGACGAAAATTGAGGAACTTCCTCAAAGGCTTACTCTATAAGATACCACTGGGTTTTTAAACGCATGAATTGAATGAAATTTCTACGGGTACAATTTTTCTCGGAGACTTTAAGACAACTCTATGATTCCAGATTATACAGTCACACAGTGGTTTGTACCAATGCTACATTTATCAGGGAATCAATGTGATCAAATATACAGGAATTGAGAAGGTCAGAGAGAATAGTGGGGACAAACAAACATCTCAGTCACATGTAGTAAACTTGGAACCTCAGGACAGAATGTAAGAGTTACTGATAGTTGAATCAGAGGAAGCTCATGTTGAAGTACTTGAGGGACTGGACATCAGGGCAGTGTTTCACTGTCTGGGAAGTTTAGTCGCATCAGATTCATAAGGGTTACATAAGCTATATCCAAGGATAAAGCCTTTATTCCGTAGCAGAGATTCTTACAGACTAAGTTCAAGAGGTGATTACAAGACTGAGATTGGGACAGAAACAAGATTTGATAGCTACAGTTATGGCAAGAGTAACTATCAGGGGTTTTGCTACAACAGAACAAGAAGCTTGACAAACAAGGATGAAAAGGGATTCAGTTGAAGAGTTGAGACAAAGGTGGAATATTTTCTTAGGGAAGCAGCCAGTCAAAACTTATAGTGCACGGGAAAGAGTTGGGATGGATCAGATGACGAGAATAATGGATATCTTGCTTTCATAGCAATCTCTGAAGATGGTCCAACTCACATATCTCAGGTTTCAATTTCTTGAACCACTACAATATCTTATTTTCAATATTCAATGCATGATAAAATCTTAGTGTTTAAATGTTTGACACTCGCACAATTAGATGATCTTAAATATGTGTTTGAATATTTGTTGAACATAATTAATTACTTTAGTGAGATATATGTTTTCCAGCATATAAGAACTTTGTTTATGCTTATCTCCTGTATCCTATTACAATGTGATTTACTCATTGGATCTGAATTGTTTGTTAAGATGTATTAGTTTATAATTGGATTGAGATAGTCAGATGAGATACATCAACATGATTGAACTAGATAGAATTAATGATTTAGTTGTTAATTCTGTTTGTTCCAGATCATGCCTATATTGCTTAATTCTTATGCGTAATGTTTTTGAATGAATGCCATGTATTCTCAATACAATGCTTGTTTATTTCTATGCCATGAATGCATCTCTTAGTACTTGCATTAATTGTAGAAGAAGCATGTATAGGATTACAATAGGGCAAAGACTGTCAGTCCTGCTTATGTAAGGTTGGAACCATTTTCCCCTAGCCTACAGACAAATCTGTCAAGGGTATTAAAATGGAGAAAATGGTCAGTCAAAGATAAGAATTAGCATGATAAGGTTGCAACTATTGTTATCTCTGTTTATAATAAAATCTCTAATCCAACTGAACCCAAACTGATAAGTTGGGTACCAAGAACTGTTAATCCATTTGTGATTGCAGGACATAACCGGGTAATTGATCCATATATATTCTTGGTAATTCATACTCAAGGCATATGATCAAAGAAAGAGCCTCACAATCAAATGTGGTTGACAGAAGCTATTACGTTAATAATCTTTGGAGATGACAGCAAAGGTTTTCATTACGGGACAAGCTATACAAAAAAGGAATGTCATCATGGACTCAACAATTGCTATCACTGATAACAACTAATTATTTGAGTCATTGATAACAATTGAAGAATCTTTCTTGCTGGAGAATTAAGGTACAAATCCTCTTATCAGATAGTTCTGCATCAAAGGATAAAATTTCAATTCAAAGAAGGCTTAGTGTTTCATCTGAAGCAGGAAGGTTGAGAAGCTTGCTCTTGTTAGAGTAAGGAAAAGAAATGCTCGTGGCTAGACTGGAATCTCAGGAAAGGTGAAGCCAATGGTTTCTACTGTAAAGCCTCATCTAACAAAAGTTTAGCCATAGATTGGAAGCTCTCACCCTTGAATATCATCTCAAGGAACTCTTTTATGAAAAGGGGTTAGTGAGAGGACTGCCTCATTTGAAGTTCATAAGATGATAAATGTGAGGCATGTCAGAAAGAGGAGTAAAAAACAACATCACATCAAGGCAAGGATATACCTTAGTGATGGTGGTTGACTACTCTTATTAAACAAAGATTATTGTTCGTGCGTTCTCAATACAAGACATCATAGATGGTGATTGATCACATCAAAGAAGATCAAGTTGGAAGCAACTGTAAAAGAAATGATCTTATGGTCAGATAATGGGACTGAATTCAAGACGTAGTTCTGATTAATATCTGTAACTTCAAGAATATTTTGAGATATATTCAGCACTGGGAGCTCCGTGTCATAATGGAGTGGTACAAAGGAAGAACCGAAACTTGATTAAATATAACGACTCGGGTATTTTTGAATTATTTAAATATACAATTATGGCAGTATTAAATAAATAAAGTATGTGTATATTTTTCTCATCTCGGTTTTATTTTATTATTATGTATGTGTGATTTACGGTGTACCGGGTTCTTCCCGTAATTAATTATGGAATTATATTGAATTATTTCCACTTTTAAAAGTAAATTTAATGCCAATTTATTTGCATAAATATTTAGATTATCTCTAAAATTATTTTTATGATTTTATGATTACAATAATTATTTTTGGGATTTTATAAAATTTAGAAATCAATATTTCATCAATTATTTAACCCCGTATGATTTTCTGACTGTATTTATTAGTAAAACCCGTATTTAATTCGAGATTCTTTAAAAATTATGAATTTTATATTTTATTAAGTTTAAAATATTCTATGAATTTTAAAATTATTTTGAGAATTTTTGGGATTAAATTTCACCCGTGCGTTGATTCGTGTAATTATTAAAAGCGAGTATAAATTGCATTTTTAGAAATTGTTCTAAAATTTCGAAAGTTATGTTTTTACTTACTTCGGGATATTTCTAACATTTTAAGACTGTTTTGATAATTTTTCGAGACTATTTCGGTGCCACTTGGTTCCTTAAAATGTGAGTGTGGGACAAAAAAAATCGAGCTTGTAATTACAGAAGTGGACACGTGGCTAAACTTCAGTTATGCTCCAAATTTGTGGCTATTATTCATTGGTTGCTGCATAAAAACAAAACAAAACAATATATATAAAAAAAAGACGAATGAAACCCCCTGGTTCATCTTCTTCGCCCCTGTTCTTTTCTTCACAAAAATCACACAGTTTCTCTCTCGTTGTTTTATCTCTCCCAGTCTCTCTCAACTCCGTGTCTCTCTCCTATTCTCTCCTGTCTCCCCTGTTCTTCGGCGTTTTGCCGTTGTTGCTCCAATTTTTCGGCAATTTCGCCGCTGTGTTCTCCCCCTTGCTGCTTCATTTCCAGTGGACATGGTTGTGTGGGTGCGTAAGTGTGCGTGAGTGTGTGTGTTAAGTGCGCGTGTATGTGTATTCCGGTGTGTGTGGTTGCTGTGGATTGTTACTGCCTCTCGCCGGATTCCGGCGAGATGGTGGTGACTTCAGGGGTGTGTACACGCGGCGCGTGTATGCGCACCTGTGGTTTGTCAAGTCTGTTGTGCCCGTATCTTTGTTGTGCTGTGTTGATTTAGTACTCGGTTTTGGTTCCCATTATTTGTGGTTATATTCGTATACAATTCAAATAATTTCTGTGATTTAATAACTTGTGCGAATGATTTAATTATCTGGATTTAAAATTTTGGTGAAATTTTGATAGGAAACCTGAAAGGGTACCGTCGAAATTATGCCGCTGTCAGCAATGAACTCGTTGAACTGACGGATAATTGGCAATGATGATTCGTGAGCCAAATAACAATTTACAAATTTATTTTGTAATTTTCGAAATAAAAAGTGGTAGTTAAATAATATGTGTCGGGATTATTAGATTGTGAAGTTGGTTTGATTGTCCGTTTGATTAGTTAATTGTTGTGATTGACGTCGAATTATTTCGACGGGTAGTCCAATAAACAAAGGGAACGCTGTCCGATTTTCGGGAACGTACCCTGTAACCTATATAGTTATATAGTTATAAATAAATATTCTGTAAAATATAACAGACAATTTGTTTCCTAAAACGATAAGTATATGTGTTCTCCGAAAACGAATATTGAATCAAGATTTGAGTATATGAATCCTGTATATTGCATGTGCTATAGTAATGTATATAAGTACGAGTCGAGATTGTTATCGTTTGGGTAGGATTGGTATTGAGGATATGTCAAGCATAACTGGGTGTCCAACATAGGGTATTTTGACCCTGTAGGTTCTAGTCGGGAAACCGAAATTGGATGTTAGACTAAGGTTAGTCTGGTGGTCGGTAGAAAAGCTCAGTAAGGTTCCAATCAAAGGACTTAAGTGTTGAGGTCGAATCCAGGGTGATTTAGTGGATAGACAATAAGCCTGAGCGACAGAGTCGATCAATAAGAGTTGTAAAGCCCTGTAAGGCAAGTACTTCTAAATTTTTCTCGAGATATATTGTAAATATTTCTAAATTCTCTTTTGACAAATTGTTAATATTCAAATAGCACTGTTTTATATTGTCAGTACTTGGAATTATACAACCTTGAAACTGGATAACATCATTTGAACTTTGAGCCGTAGGCCTTATTCTCTGTAAACCATACTTTGTTGATTTTCAGATACCAAACCACATAAATATAATACTACTCCCCAAATGTATAACTACCAAACACCAAATACTGGAACATAATTGTTTGAAAAACACAGAAACTTTTATACCTTAACCATTCTTTATAACATCAAAGAACTAAACCTTGAAACACTGGAACATAATTGTTCTATTGAATTATATTGTTTATCATACAAAACTGTTTTAGAATTGGATAGTTTTCTTTATGTGGACCTGATTCGTGGTCAGACCAAATTCGTGGTCGAATTAGGCCAATGTGTGCCATGGATCCAGATTATAGAGCAGAGATGTGTGCCTTGCTCGGGGTTAGTGCGTGACTGATTAGCAGCCTAACCTTGGTTTTAAAATTTAAAATGAATGTCCAATTCTAATGATTATTTAACAAGAAACTTGATTCTTCTGAATCATTTCCATTTGAACATTGTTTAACCTCAATTATCATTATTATAACTTGCTGAGCTAGTTAGTTCACTCTTGCAAATCTTTTTATGTATTCTACAGTTAAAGAGGATATGGTTGATAGCGAGGTTCCTCAGTTCAGAGTACGAGCTAGGATTCCAGATTGAGTTGGATCGAGCTAGCAGGAGCTTATATTGGTAGTGGGATAGTAGGATTGTAAGAATAATTTCATTATCAGTTGTAAGTTAAATTAGTTGGGATTTGGTACGTTATAATAAAAGTTAAGGTTGTGGCTTGTTTTCATACTTTAACCTATTACGATCCGTGGTTATGTAAAGTAGGGTCATTGCAAATAATATTTCTTATACAGGTTTATATATTATATATGTGTTGTGGACCCCAAACTTCTGACCCGGGTTTGGAGGGCGCCACGGGTTGGTATCAGAGCTACAGGTTATAAGTCACTGAAACAAGCCTAGATTGTCGGGATTGGGTAGAGGGTTAGGATTAGGAATAGGAAATATAAAGATAAGACGTCATGAGGTTGAGTGCGACTATATAATAAGTTTTCGACATTATTCGTGTTGCAATTCGAAATTCTTAGCTGGCAACGTGATTTCCAGATAATGGCAATGGCAGATCCTGTTTTCCCGGTATCATCTGATCATTCGGAGCCTTCCGTTCGAGGATCGTCATCTTCTCCCAGATTTGATTTGCACCTTGTTCTTCCATCTGTATTAATGGTATTACCTTATGTTATAATAGTTGCACCTCTTCAAGCTATTCTACGCTCTTTTACCACCTCTTGATATGAGACTACCTATTTAAGAACCTCCATATATTTATTCTTGGTTTACTAGACATTCGGCTGTGAGTGTATCTCTTCAGTTTACTCTACACCCTGTTTTATACCCCAGTTTGAAACTTGTCCTATGAAGCAACAGTACCTACGAGGATGAATTCAGGGGTTACAGTATATGTTGAGTACTTGAGATATAAATAAAGGTGAGAATAAGTTTAGAAAGAAGATCCAAGTGTTCCGGAGGATAGCTGTTACCAGGGTAAAAGAAGCCATTAGTGACTAGGCCACCCATGACTAGCTTGTGGAATGGATTAGATAAGTATTGAAAGAGAGTTAGAGGAGATTATGGATCTGGATCTTTCTTGAATTCAGATAATAGTGTTATGATGATGTGATATATTTATAGTAACAAGATGATGTGACATTAGCCGACTTGTTGACTATTGGATAGTCTGCTCCACTTAACGATTGCAAAGTTGATGACGGGAGTATTACCAGTATGGAAGCTTTGATCTGAAGCTACGAATAAGATAACATTCAACGACAACTGAAGTTTTCGTCGATTAAGGAAGGCAAATGGACTCGATAAAGGGAGAAGGTAGATTGGAGTGAACGAACCTCTATGTGATCGTTTTTTTAATTTGGTACCTTGTGATAGGTAGGAAGGGCAGCAACCAACTCATATAGTAAGGACAACCAGATTTGTGATTTTCAAAAATTTAAACAAGTTTTCGAAAAAGGTTTTCCCTTATAAAATTTCTAAAAGCCTTTTTGAATAAAATGAGTTTTAAACATTGGTTGTCAAGTTACTACTTGAGTTTCTTGTTTGCTAAAAGACCCGGATCACCTGGAAGGATGTTTGTTTCAGACTTAGTATGGTTAATTCAGAGAATAAAGTGATCCACGATTATGAAGAAGTTGATTATTCCTAAAGAAAGGTACAAATATTGTTTGATAAGATTAACAACAGAATCAGCATACAGAGCAATTACTCATCCAATTAGTAGGACTATCAGAGTTCAAAGAATTCATTGATTTAACAAAAGCCTGAGTATGATCGAAGAGGATTGGGAAGATTTCCAGACTTTTCTAAAAGAAGAATATTATTAACAAAATGATCGTTATGGCATATGATTAGTGGTTATTCTAAATTAAAAAGAGGAAACTCGAGGTTATCTGGTAAGAACACCATTATAATCAAACTGTTAAAATATTATATGTGTAGATGCGATGTTAAAGACGCAAGACTTAACAAGTAAGAATCTACCATAATACTTAATTAGTGAAGGCATTTCAGCGTACTTTCTAAAGTTGTTACATGATACAATTGGGATATGATCGAACAAGCTCAAAATATGAATACAAGTGAAATATGGATGGTGACCAATAGTATCATTCTTTTCTGCAATATTACAGTGTATATTCTCTTTTTAAATCCTAAATATGTATGAACTTCTTTCCTTGAAAATTCTTTACGGTGATAAGAAAAAGGAGGATGTTTCATTCCTTTAAATTTAATTCTTTCCTTCAAGTTTGCTCTCTGATTGGGACAAACAGTATTATGGTGAGACGCTTTGTCAGGAATGACAAAGAGTCGGGTGGGACGTCACCTAATTATGTGTTGTATGCCATATGGTATGAAAGACTGGCCATCTTAAGTACCAATATGGTTGTCTCATTCATATTCAAATCATTACTTCTTATTTCTTTTCAACTTCAAGTTTATTGAATTGTGAATCCTTCTAGTTATTTCGTTATACTGTTGTTCTTTGCAAAAGTTTTTCAAACAAAAATCAACATATTTTGAACCAAGCAAGCAAAGTTCCATCTACCTCTCATGTATAGGAAGAAAACAAGGGCATATGGCGAGGATTGTAAATCACTAGCCCAGTCAGGAATGCACCAAGAGTCAAGGGAATCTACTCTAATAAGGAATACGTCTCCGAGAACGAGAGTTTGTGATTTTCCTGTGAAATATGTTATTTAGAATACGGATGTGGTGACGTGAATAATTATTGTGGATACCTTATGCATTAAAGTATTAAAAGATGTGAGAGAAACTTGATTGTTTATCTCTCAAGTATTTTGTTGATAAGATGAACTACCCCATTGGATTGATAAGATTATGACTAAAGAACTAGCAAATCAAGAATATGTAATTGTTAAATAAGTGAGTATCAATGGTGGAACTGAGATTTCTGGCAATAAGTTTGTGAAGAATTGATATCATTTAAGGTAAAAGGATTTAACATTATTCTAAGGATTGGATTAACTATTCAAGCGTGATACCCAGATAGACCGTTGTGATGAAAAGATAGTTCTGAAGATGCCAAATGAGAATGTGACGAGGTTTAGAAGATGGAGGAAGGTAAAGAATTTGTTAGCAATGACTTAAGCTAAGAGGTTACCGTGACCAAAAGGTAAGCACTACGGTGATTATGGATAGAAGTCAGGAGTACACAGAATTTGAAAATTTTATAGTACTTAATGAGTTTCAAGATATGTTTCCAGACGAGTTACCAACATTTTCCCCAGATAGAGAAATTGAGTTCATGATTGCCTTAGCATCTGAAATGAAACAACTGTCTCAGGCCCCGCGCAAAATGGCATCAATTAAAATGAAGGAGTTAGCAAAGCAAATGCAAGAGACGTTAGAAGGAGCGATTAGACCTAGTGTACCCTATATGGTGTACCAGTATTACTTGTAATAAGAAAGATGGAAGTATGAGATTATGCGTCGACTAGCAAAAGTTCAACAATTTTACTATCAAGAGTAAGTATCTGTTATCTCGAACTAATAATTTGTTTGATCAAACAGAAGAAGCAAAGTATTTTCTAAAATTAATTTAAGATTTGGGTGTTACCAATTGAAGATTAAACCTATGGACATAACAAGGATAATTTTCAGAACTAGGTAATGTTGTTATAAAATTCTAGTATTGTCATTTGGATTAACCGATATACTAGTAATATTTAAACTTGATGAACAAAATCGTGAAGGAAGATCCGAATAAGTTTTATTTATGTTACTTAAAGTCCAATGAGGATCATGCAAGGTATTTAATGATAATTGGGAAGTCGAAGAAGAAAGAAGATGTATGAAAATTTTACAAGGTGAAAGTTTTGATGGTAGGAAGAATAAATAGTCAGTGAGGAGTAGACCAAAGGGGATCCAGCAGAAATTAAAGTTACTATGAATAAAGAAAGACCAAAAGTACCAGCAAAAGTAAGAAGTTTTATTATGGACCGGTTATTATCGGAAATTTGTTTAAGATTTCTCGAAAGTTGCAATACCTTTGACGAAGCTAACCAGGAAAAGCCAGAAATTTATATGAAATGAAGAAGGGTGAAGAAAGTTTTGCGGAGTTAAAGGAGGGAATGGTTACAGCACCTGCTTTATCACTTTGAAAGTATCAAGGAGATTTTGTAGTTTATAGTGATACTTCTCATTAGGGAATAGGATGTGTGTTGATGCAGCACAATAAAGTTATTGTATATGCCTCCAGAAAACCGAAACCTTATGAGCAGAAGTACCCTACTCATAATTTAGAATTAGTAATAATAATAATATTCTCTTTGAAAGATTGGGAAACATTACATGTATGAAGGAAGGTGTAAGATCTATATGGACTATAAGAGTTTGAAGTATGTATTCACAAGGAAAAGCAAATGTAGTAGCAAGCGCTAAGCAAAATAGAGAAAATAAACCTAGAGACTGCATCGAAAAGTATTACCTATGGAATTTCAGAAGTTGGAGTTGGAAGTCAGATATATAATCCAAATGAAACAAGGATGGGTAGTGTGACCTTTCAGTAAGAGTTGTTAAGAAAAGATAAAGAGATGTCAAGAGAAGATAATGGATCACGATGTTAACAGTTAGTAAGAGGAAATTTATGCACCCAGAAGAATGATCGTAATATTCTCAGGTTCTCTTCCAGCACTTGGATGCTACAAGTAAAAGAGTTGAGAAATGAGATCTTACAGGGAATTCACAATACAAAGTATTTAATTTATATAAGAAATGCCAAGATATATGTTAGGTCCCAATGTGTTTGTAGAAGGGGGGTTGAATACAAACGTTACCAAATAATCGAATAAAATGCGGAATAAAAAAAATGTGAAACAAAATTCAAGTTAAATAAAAATATTATTAAACTTGAAAGGTGTTACAACAACTGTATCGATTACAAGGTATTAATCTCAAATCAATTATCACAAATCTAGAATAAATTCGACATGAACTTTTTCTATTTTTGTAATAATTAGAATCAAATGCTAAACGCGATTTGAGATTAAGTTCTAGGGATTTTAATCCGCTAGATTGATACACAAGAACAAGATAAATAATTCTAGTGGTTTGGATTTAACATTAACAAACTAGAAATTGATCTTGAATTTCTGCAGATGAAGAATGTTATATTTCAAGGCGGCTGCTCTGTTCTTGACTTGTGTGCATGAATATTGATATGCTGCTTCTCTGCTTCTATTTAATCAATCAGCTGAATCAATTGAATTGGAATGACAATCCTTTAAGCTTGCAAGACTTTCGGTAGGACAATTGAATGAACTAGCAAGACAATCTGAATGAACTAGCATGACAATCAGAATGAGCTAGCAAGACAATTATCCTCCTAGAGTAACTTTCGGTATGACAATAGAATATGGCCTAGCATGACAATCGGTATGACAATCCAGATTGTCATGCTAGTTCATTTCCATTTGTTTTGCTGATTTAAGACTTTATTTTAATCCAATTAAACTTCTGAAAATTCCTAAAATTAATTCAGAATTAATTAATCAATTAATTCAATTAATAAATAAATTATTCTTCGCAGATATAATTTATTTTCTTAATTAAATTAGATGAATTAATTAATTAATAGAGAATTAATTCTAGTCTTGAGCAGCAACCATTCTTCTGCAAATCTTCTGAAAATCACTGAAAATTATGAATCAATTCCACCACTTCAACGTTGATACTTGATGTACTGTCTGGTTCATGAGTGACTAACTTCCGTGACGTTTCTTCATGTCTTGACTCTGACACTTTGATTTTCTTCAGATTAAATCCTTGTAATTAATGATACTCTGACGAGATCTCTGTCACTTGATTAAATCCACGATCTTGATTTATATCACTGAGGCATGATCAACTTCTTGAACTTCTTCCAGTGAATTAACTCCTCAAGTCTGTAGATGAACATTGTCTCTGAATCCTTTGACAGATATTACTTTGCGAGATCTCTCTGACGGTCGATCCACTATTTACTTATTACATTCTTATTTGAGTTGAGTTGAATCCTCGAATATACAAATAGGCTATGACATATGACTTACAATCTCCCCCTATTTGTTTGTTAGACAATAACACACAAATACCTAGAGGATAACTCAACTAACAAATAAGAAAAAGATATAAACATACATGCAAAGTAAATAGCAGAAAAGTTCTGGATGAGATTTAACAATTTCCAGATTCCAAGTAGATGTTCCTCTAGACTGAACATATCTTCAAGTAGTTCCATCTTCATTTGTACAACCACATTTCCTGTTGAGAAGCCCATATCTCTTGCTTCTCCCCCTATGAGAATCAACTGATTAAAGAAGATCACCTTCGTTTTACCACCTCTCCCGTACAATAGGATCCGCAGATAAAAACCAATGGTTCTCCTCTAACAGCTTCTTCCCTTATCAGAAAATCACCTTGTGTTTACCACCTCTCCCGTACAATAGGATCCGTAGTTAAAAACAACAATGGTGTGGTGTAGTGTACATTTTTAGGATCTTTTTCTTCCTCCCTGCTATTTCTCCCCCTTAGTTGAGGAATCCTCCAAACTATTACTTAAGCTTTTATCTCCCCCTTAAAGAAGGAATGTATGCCGTCGTCTGAAGGAATTCTCATATTTCACTTGGTTGGAAAAGAAATAACAAGTAGTTTCTTTTTCTTCCTCACTGTGAGTGTGTGATTGTGTTTTAGTGTACCTCACATGTGTTTCACTCTTCTCTCCACTCGTGTTTACACTCTTTCTCACAAGTGTATCACTCCTCTCATAGCTCCATAATCCAGCTGTACCTGCAAGGAAAATCACCTTAGCCATCCTTAAGGAGGTCATAGGTGGTGCAATGGGAGTTCACAAATCCCCATCCTTGTTAAACTCGTCAGATGAATCTGAGTCATAATCTACAAGTTGCTAGTTTCCCTTTTAGGGTTCCAGATTTGAATTCTGGGAAGGTAAACAATGATCCAACGATTTTAGCATAAAGATCAAAGTTCCCTTCTAATGTCTGTGAAGACACTTCCTTGTGACTCATCAGGTAATATCTGAATCATTGTCAACAAGTTGCCGATCTGCACCTATGTCAGATCCACTATCCGCAGATGCATCCAGGGGATTTAAGCCTGGGGAGGTAGACACTGACCACTGACATATGGCTTTTGGATCAGTATCCTCTCCTAACACCTGTAAAGGCAATTGGTCCACTAACGAACCTTGAACAATCGAATCTGACCTTAAAATGGTCGAAACTCTTGTTTCCGTCAACTCATCCTTTGTGTGTGTAACCTCTCCTTGTGCATCAAGAATTGATTATGTTTGAAGTGGTGACACTACATCGGATACCTTGGCCGATAGGCAAAATTCAATAGACTCACCCTGTTGAGAGAATGAATCTAGTAACTATTTTTGTGCCTTTTCAGCCATTACATCTTTTTGAGAAGATGTATGGGGGCTAGCAGTTGTCTCGGTTTAAATACTACTCATCTATGTAGGAGACAGAGCTACTGGGTTGACTACAGAACCTTCCTTATGTGGTGCACTAGGCACTATCTCCCTCACGCTCATTCATACTACATTAAGTGGTAAGAGAGTGTTGGTTGGTTCTGTTTTTGTGTTTGTCTTTACAGTCTGGGATAGACATTGTGGGTTTTCAACCTCATGACTGTTAATGAAAGAAAGTCATTGGAGACTGAACCTGTAACACAGAACATATGGTAATAGAGAGAAAATGATTTACAATAGTGATTTCAAAAGATTTTACATGAAATACGAAACCACTAATGTAGAAAGAAGTTTAATTTTGTTTTTCAATATGAATGAGTTTTTGATAAAACATTGATCACTTAGGGTAAAGTCTAAGTAATTCTCATTCATGTCAAAAGCTTACAAATATCTGCAACATAATGTTAACAACATATCATTGACCGATACTTGTCAAGTACTTTAGATACTAATTGTTATGTTGCATAATCAATATACCACTGCACATATAAAACAATATGATTGTGCTTAGTGATAAAATAGTTATAAATATGACGACTCTACTAGTTCATATAAAATTTCAACTTCTGTTAGAGTGCCATACCATGTCCTTGACGATTGCTTGAGCAGTATACTAGTTCATACCAACCTAAAGTGAGATTGTGAAGAAGAGATTGCATAGTCCAATAGATCTGCAGCTGCAAAGTCCATGAACTGTGGTGCACTGACTTCCTCTGTTGACTCACCAAACAGGAGTACACTTGTACACATCTTACTAGAGTACAATTCCAAGTGTAATGTGCAGCAGGTGTCTGATATTTCGTAATATTCTCAAGTCTCGTCACTGGTGCTATATGTTAGATGATGCTTCCTGATAATAACCTAGCACACTATACAAAATTACAATGATAACATTCCCAGCTTGCAAACAGCCATATCCCTCAGATAAACCTTTGCTGTTATCTCCAAAGGTAACCAGGGGGCCAGCTTTCTCAACCACATTTGATAGCAGGGCTCTATCTCCGGTCATATGTCTTGATGATCCACTGTCAAGAATCCACACTACCGGTTATACTTGTTTAATGCCCTGCACTACAAATGGATTAGACCTTCTTCGGAACCCAAACTTGGTTGGGCCCGGCATACTTGTAGAACTGTCCTTTGTCAGGCAAAACAACATTTTTAATTTTAATGGTCTCAACATCCTCAATGACTGAACATTTGACCTTGTAAACAGCCTTAACAAATTTCTGTTTAAGCTTAGGCACAATTGTCTCCTTTCTAGCCTTAGAAGGACTAGCAGTCTTAGACCTATCATGCTTCTTGTTATTCACATGCTGACGAGGAGTAGTCTTATCATTAGACACATGCTTACCATTAAAATAAGCATACATCATATTAAAAGCACAAGACATACAATTAGCAACACCACATGCTTTATGAGAGTGATTAACAGCAGGCAATTTATGCATGGTAGACATGGCATTATTGTTATCCAACTCATGTGTGTCTGAGTTAGTCTCAGTTGTTTTCACAACTTTGACTGGAACTTTCGACTCACTTGACTTGGAAACAATCTTCTCATTAGCATGATCTTCAGCACGTATTTCTTCATGAATAACAGAAGAGGTCGCATCAAATGGTTCAGCAATTGATGCTTTATAGAGGGGTTCATCAACACCCTTAAGCACATGTGGTACTTCCCTCCCTTTAGCACAGACATGAGGAGGGGAGTTTATGCCTAATTCTCCAATAGCAGCATTGTAATCATAACCTATTCCAGATGTTTGATTAACAGCTTGCTTACTGTAGAACTCTTTAGCCTTCGAACAAGAATTGAAGTAGGCTCTAACCTTAGTCTCAAGACCGGTGATCTTGTCTTTGAGAATAGTTTCGAGTTTTCTATAACAGTCAACTCTATTCTCTAGAAAAGATACATGTTCTTTTAATTTATCTTGATTAATGTGCACAAGTCTTAATTCATTGACCTCTTTCTCAAGGTCTGTGATCTGTAAACTTAACAGTTCATTATCACGACGTGCACAATCTAAGTTACCTCTTAGATGATAAACCATTTCAGCATCAGAAAGTTTTACCTCTATTCTTGACGATGAAGCTTTTCCATCAATAGCCATAAGAGCAAGATTTCCTTCATCTTCATCTTCACTGTCAGTATCATCCCAGCTTCTTCCCTTTGCCAGATAAGCCCTTTCAGAGTTCTTTCTTACTTGCTTTGGCTTCCTACATTCTGTGGCAAAGTGTCCCAACTCATTGCAGTTATAGCATCTAATGGTGCTTCGATCAACCATCCCTGTTTGGTATCCACCACTGCTGGTGTTAGAGGATGAAGATCCACCTTTCTGGAATTTGTTGTAGTTGGACTTGTACTTAAGCTTGGGATTCCTCCTGAATCTGACATTGGAGAATCTCTTGACAATTTGGGCCATTGACTCATCTTCTAATTGCTCCAGCTCTTCCAAGGAATAAAAATCATCACTAGATTGATTTGTAGTAGGAGGATCATATTCTGCTACTATCACATTTTCCTCAGCCTTGGAGAACTGTACCATTCTCTCCGACTGTTGAGATTGTTGTTGTTGTTGACCTTCAGCTACAAGTGCAGTAGATGTGCTGACCATTCTATCCTTCCCGTAGACTTCCTTCTGTTGAATCTGCTCCAACTCATAGGTTTTTAACACTCCATAGAGCCTGTCCAAAGAAATCTCACTCAGATCTCTAGCTTCTCTAATGGCAGTGATTCTATGTTCAAGATGAGCTGGCAGTGTTAAAAGGAACTTTTTGTTGACCTCCCTGATTGAATAATACTTTCCATTGATGTTCAGGTTGTTGATCAACGCATTGTACCTCTCAAACACTTCAGTAATTCCTTCTCCTGGATTTGATTTGAAATGTTCATATTCAGAGGTTAGGATTTCCAACTTGTTCTCCCTAACTTCCTCTGTGCCTTCATTAATCACCTCAATAGTTTCCCACATGTGTTTGGAATTTTTACAGTTCATCACATGTCTGTTCATCAAGGGATCAAGGGAATCAATTAATATTAATTGAAGGCTGGCATCCAAGGAGGCTTCTTCCTTCTCAGCAGGAGTAAAATCTTCAGGCTCTTTTGGATAGGTTCTAGCTTCAGTAGTCACCACACCATCTATTATTACCTCCGGTTCAATAACCATCGGAGTATTTATACCCTTCTTTAACAAGTTTGAATATTTGGGATTTGCAACTTGTAAAAATAATAGCATCTTCTTCTTCCACATGATATAATTCTCTTTATCAAATTGTGGAATTTTAACGGTTCCAACTTTATGTGAAGTCATTATGAATTTTTTGAATAAATAAAAATTCAAGGAGTTGAAAAATCATAAAAGTCTAGGATCTTGATTTGTTCGTTAATCAGAAGGCTCTGATACCAATTGTTAGGTCCCAATGTGTTTGTAGAAGGGGGGTTGAATACAAACGTTACCAAATAATCGAATAAAATGCGGAATAAAAAAAATGTGAAACAAAATTCAAGTTAAATAAAAATATTATTAAACTTGAAAGGTGTTACAACAACTGTATCGATTACAAGGTATTAATCTCAAATCAATTATCACAAATCTAGAATAAATTCGACATGAACTTTTTCTATTTTTGTAATAATTAGAATCAAATGCTAAACGCGATTTGAGATTAAGTTCTAGGGATTTTAATCCGCTAGATTGATACACAAGAACAAGATAAATAATTCTAGTGGTTTGGATTTAACATTAACAAACTAGAAATTGATCTTGAATTTCTGCAGATGAAGAATGTTATATTTCAAGGCGGCTGCTCTGTTCTTGACTTGTGTGCATGAATATTGATATGCTGCTTCTCTGCTTCTATTTAATCAATCAGCTGAATCAATTGAATTGGAATGACAATCCTTTAAGCTTGCAAGACTTTCGGTAGGACAATTGAATGAACTAGCAAGACAATCTGAATGAACTAGCATGACAATCAGAATGAGCTAGCAAGACAATTATCCTCCTAGAGTAACTTTCGGTATGACAATGGAATATGGCCTAGCATGACAATCGGTATGACAATCCAGATTGTCATGCTAGTTCATTTCCATTTGTTTTGCTGATTTAAGACTTTATTTTAATCCAATTAAACTTCTGAAAATTCCTAAAATTAATTCAGAATTAATTAATCAATTAATTCAATTAATAAATAAATTATTCTTTGCAGATATAATTTATTTTCTTAATTAAATTAGATGAATTAATTAATTAATAGAGAATTAATTCTAGTCTTGAGCAGCAACCATTCTTCTGCAAATCTTCTGAAAATCACTGAAAATTATGAATCAATTCCACCACTTCAACGTTGACACTCGATGTACTGTCTGGTTCATGAGTGACTAACTTCCGTGACGTTTCTTCATGTCTTGACTCTGACACTTTGATTTTCTTCAGATTAAATCCTTGTAATTAATGATACTCTGACGAGATCTCTGTCACTTGATTAAATCCACGATCTTGATTTATATCACTGAGGCATGATCAACTTCTTGAACTTCTTCCAGTGAATTAACTCCTCAAGTCTGTAGATGAACATTGTCTCTGAATCCTTTGACAGATATTACTTTGCGAGATCTCTCTGACGGTCGATCCACTATTTACTTATTACATTCTTATTTGAGTTGAGTTGAATCCTCGAATATACAAATAGGCTATGACATATGACTTACAATATACGTAAATTTAAAGAAAAATAGTGATGACTAGATATGAGAAGGAAATTTCAAAATAGATTAGGAAGTATTAGACATGTCAAAGAATTAAGGCGAGGTATCGAAGGCCTAATGGACAAGACAAACCAAAGAGTGGTTTTACCAGAAGCGAATCATAAAGTGTACCAGTGATGCTGTTAGAGAAAAGGAATGAAATTATGAGATTTTGTATTGATTATCGGGAGTTTAACAAAACAACGAATAAGAATAAGTGACCCCTATAAAGAATTGCTTACTTACGAGACCTAATTCAAGAAGTATGTTATGTCTCGGGGATTAACTTAAGATCCGACCTGAGAACATATTAGAAATTACGAATAAAATGAGTTAGGAGCATTGTAAGCTCTGGTGATATTATGTGAAATAACAAGTTTATCAATTATCTATAAGAAATTAAGGAACATGTTGTATAAAGAGTACTCGAATAAGCGAATTGTATTTATTGATAACATCTTCAGCTATTCAGAGAATAAGAGAGTCTGTGTGGAATGCCCAAGAATTTTCCCTCAAAGATTATAAGGAAAGCAGCTATACGTTGAGTTTTCAAGTATGAAATTTTGACCGAGGTTAATAAAAGATTCTGATTAATCAATTAACAACTAACTAAACAAAGCCGTATGGTAACAGATGCCTTGTGTAGAAAGAAAGGATGAGATGTAATTAAGACCCCTGAGGAGTTAATAAAAGAATTGGAAAGAGTGGAATATGAAGTTAAAATACCTAAAGGTGATAAGAAGTGAATATATGAAATTACTTTCCAGCCTTAATTGATGGAAAAGAGTAAGAGATGTTTAAATGTTTGGATACTAAGATAAAAATGAGCACCGCCTATCATCCTTAAACGAAAAGTTAAAGTGAGGAAGCGATTCAGGAAATATAAGATATGTTGAGAGGTTGAGTTTAAGGAAACTTGGGATGATCATTTATCATCGATGTCAGCTTTAGAATGCCACTTTACCAAGCCTTATATGGACGCAAGTGTAGGTCCCCACTTTATTAAGATAAAGTGGGAGAAAGGAAATTGTCAAATTCTAAGTTAATTCAGCACACCAAGGGCGTGGTGATATTGATTGAAGCAGCTCGGAGTAGACAAAGAAAGAAGGAGGAATTGTATCGAGAGAGAGTATGAATATATAAATAGGACCAGAAGTGTTAGTAAAAGTTTCACCTTGAAAAAGATTGGATAGATTTGAATAGAGGGAACAAGCTGAGTCCTAAATTTAGTCAACCATTCGAGGTATTGATAAATATAGATAAAGTTGTTCATGAGTTGATGTTAACATCACAACAGTATGTACATATAATGTGTTTTTCCTGTCAATGTTAAAGTGATAAGTATCTGATTCGAATTAAGTGATTGATTAGGAGCCAATGGGCTCTCGTCCAAGTTTGTTCTACATATAGTGATCAATCCAAATTCTTGATCGTTAAAGGTGAGTCCTTGGAAATGAGTGTATATCTATAGTAAGTACGTTTGAAATCCTCGAGTAGAAGAGTCTACTTGGTAATTAGAGTCAGATATGCTTGACAAATATCCTCACCTGTTTATTTAGATCAGATTTTGAGGACGAAATCTTTTTAAGGGGGAAGGATATAATGACTCGGGTATTTTTGAATTATTTAAATATGTAATTATGGAAGTATTAAATAAATAAAGTATGCGTATATTTTTGTCAACTCGGTTTATTTTATTATTATGTATGTGTAATTTATGGTGTACCGGGTTCTTCCCGTAATTAATTATGAAATTATATTGAATTGTTTCCACTTATAAAAGTAAATTTAATGCCAATTTATTTGCATAAATATTTGGATTATCTCTAAAATTATTTTTATGATTTTATAATTACAATAATTATTTTTGGGATTTTATAAAATTTAGAAATCAATATTTCATCAATTATTTAATCCCGTACGATTTTCTGACTGTATTTATTGGTAAAACCCGTATTTAATTCCGAGATTCTTTAAAAATTATGAAATTTATATTTTATTAAGTTTAAAATATTTTATGAATTTTAAAATTATTTTGAGAATTTTTGGGATTGATTTCACCCGCGCGTTGATTCGCGTAATTGTTAAAAGCGGGTATAAATTGCATTTTTAGAAATTATTTTAAAATTTTGAAAGTTATTTTTTTACTTAGTTCAGGAAATTTCTAACATTTTAAGACTGTTTTGATAATTTTCCGAGACTATTTCCGTGCCACTTGGTTCGTTAAAATGCGAGTGCGAGACAAAAAAAATCGAGCTTGTAATTACAGAAGTGGACACGTGGCTAAACTTCAGTTATGCTCCAGATTCGTGGCTATTCTTCATTGGTTGCTGCAGAAAAACAAAAAAAAATAATATATATATATATATATAAAAGAAGAATGAAACCCCTTGGTTCATCTTCTTCGCCCCTGTTCTTTTCTTCACAAAAATCACACAGTTTCTCTCTCGTTGTTTTATCTCTCCCAGTCTCTCTCAACTTCGTGTCTTTCTCTTATTCTCCCTTCCTGTCTCCCCTGTTCTTCGGCATTTTGCCATTGTTGCCTCATTTCCGGTAAACATGGTTGTGTGGGTGCGTAAGTGTGCGTGAGTGTGTGTGTTAAGTGCGCGTGTGTGTGTACTCCAGTGTGTGTGGTTGCTGTGGATTGTTCCCGCCTCTCGCCGGATTCTGGAGAGATGGTGGTGGCTTCATGGGTGTGTACATGCGGCACGTGTATGCGCACCTGTGGTTTGTCAAGTTTGTTGTACCCGTATCTTTGTTGTGCTGTGTTGATTTAGTACTCGGTTTTGGTTCAAATTATTTGTGGTTATATTCGTATATAATTCAAATGATTTCTGTGATTTAACAACTTGTGCGAATGATTTAATTATCTGGATTTAAAATTTTGGTGAAATTTTGATAGGAAACCCGAAAGGGTACCGTCGAAATTATGTCGCTGTCAGCAATGAACTCGTTGAACTGACGGATAATTGGCAATGATGATTCGTGAGCCAAATAACAATTTACAAATTTATTTTGTAATTTTCAAAATAAAAAGTGGTAGTTAAATAATATGTGTCGGGGTTATTAGATTGTGAAGTTGGTTTGATTGTCGGTTTGATTGGTTAATTGTTGTGATTGACGTCGAATTGTTTCGACGGGTAGTCCGATAAACAAAGGAGACGCTGTCTGATTTTCGGGAACGTACTATAACGACTCGTATATTTTTATATTGTTTTAATGTGTAATTATTAAGTAATTATATAATAAAATATGTCTGTGGGTTCTGTCAGCTGGATAGTAAATTATTATTACTTATATGTAATTAGTTGTGAAGCTGTGTTGTTTTATTTTTGTATTTAAAGAGATCCTATTCAAGATTTATTTTCATATATATGGGAATTATCTCTAAAATCATTTTTATGGCTTCATAATTTTATTAATTATTTTTAGGAGTTTTTAACATTGAGAAATTAATATTTCATCAATTATTTAGCCATATATGATTTTCTGATTTCAATTATTTTTTAAATCCGTATTTAATTCCGGGATTCTTTAAAAATTACGAAATTCATATTTTATTATGTTTGAAATATTTCAAGAATTTTAAAATTATTTTGGAAAATTTTGGGATTAAATTGACCCGCGCATTATTTCGGTTAATCGTCAAATGCGGGTCCGAGTTGCGCTTCAAAAATGATTTAAAATTCTGGAAATTTCGTTTTATTAACTCCTAATTATTTTGGGATTTTTAAAATTATTTTCGTGAATTTGCGGATTGTTTTACCCGCTAAATGCTCGATTAATTCTTTGAATTACGGTGTTAGAAATTAGAAATATAGCGATAAACATAGATAATTGCGATTGTTCTTATCTCCTAGCAGAAGGGGGATTTTTAATCGGGTTCAACCCGTCCTAATTCTCAGCCCTGTCTCTCTCTTACATCCTCTTTCTCGATCTCTTTGCTGCTCAATCTCTCTCGATTGTCTCTCCCCCTCACTCATTTCTCCCTCTCGCCCTTCTCTCTCTTTATCTCTTCTTATTTCTCTTCTTTCTGTGTTTACCCCATTTTCCCCGTCTTCTTCTTCCCTGTTGCCGCCTTGTTGTTCTCTGGTTGATTTTTTTTCTTTTTTTCCGGTGCTAGTCGGAAAGCCCAAGTGTTGGCGCTGGATAGCCTAATGGACAGTCGACAAGTTCAGTAAGGTTCCAATCGAAGGACCAGAGTGTTGAAGTTGAAGCCAGGGTAATCTAGTGGTTAGGTGAAGTTCAGTAAAGATCGTCAGAATCCAAATTCGAACACTTTGATTTTTCCCGAAAATCCACCAGATACCGAAAGAATTGAGTATAAGGTAACATGATTAAAAGGATTTAAATTCAAGGATTATAAGAGGGGATTATAAATGGAATATAAAATATTGAGAAAGGGTAGGGGAACCCAAATAATAAGATCCCGGATATGATCCCTCGAACGATAAACGCGAATGAAAGTTAAGCGAACCGTATAACAGATGAGCGATCATTAGCCAAGTAATTAGGAGTTAATCAAAGGGGTTAGTGGATGATGATGTCATCGCACCAACAAGAGGAAGACAAGTGCAATAAGATGACATAAGTTGATGACATAAGCCTGACCAAATGGGAAGGGTTGGCTGGTTGATTGTGAGCCACACAATTTTTACCATGGTAAAAGGTTATAACAAATAAAAAGGAAGCAACCAAGCAAACACATTCATTTCTTCCCCCCATCTCCTTGCTCACGGTTTTTGAAGAAAAACAAGAAGAAAAATTTCCAAACCCAAACCCAAGCTCCACTCAATCATAATTCAAGAGGTTTGTTTCCTTGGATTCTATATTTCATAACTAAGAAGAGCAAGTAGTTTGAGTGCTTGAATCCAAGGTTTGCTAGCTCAAATAAATCATTTAGTTTAGGGTGAATACTAACTTTCAAGAACAAATTTTTGATTCTTGATTTTATTTGTAAGGTCAAGGTAGCATAATCATAGATCAAGGCTTCCATGGGCATTCCAAGGATCTTTCATTGATTAAAAGCTTCAAGAAGGTATAAAACTTCAAACCCTAGCTTTACTTTTGAGTATTTAGGAATGGTTGTGATTGATATAGTATATGGGAATCATTATGCTTGTTTGCTTAAAGTTTGGTTGAGTTTGTAGTGATTTTGATGGTTGAATCTTGGTTATTAGTTAATGAACCTTAGTATGGTTAGTAGCTTTTGTTGTGATTGAATGAATTGGATAAAACATGAAGTAATGGACTGATGTAGTGAGGATTGGATGGATTTTGGTTGTAATGTTGGTTGTAAGTTGGTTTGTGATTGATTTAGAGTTGTATAAACTTTGGTAATCGCGTAAATATAGCCGTAGTAATGTCCGATTTACCTTAGACTGCTTTTGTTCTTAACATCAGGACCCGTGAACTCACTATTAGGTTTTGACCATTGCCATGATTAGATAGTTCATGTTACAAGCTTCATTTTGATATGTGGTACGCTTAAATCCGATGTACGGTTTAGGAGAAACGACCGTTTTAAGTAACGACATTTCGCGAACTAACCATTACCCCTCACCTTACTTGAAACCTTGGTTAAGGTCCTTAAATGACTAATTGGAGTATGAAACAATTACGTAAAGTGTATTAGACAGTTGGTAGGGTACTCGCGAAAGAATCGCCTTAAAATTCTTAATGGTTAATTTATTAAAAATGATGGAGCCGAGGGTACTCGAGCGACTTAAGTGAATCATTAAGCGCAGAAGCGAGCGTTAGAGTCTAATTGGTTAAAGTCTAGATTCTTAAGGGACTTTGGTTTAATTCCAACTTATATGTTGTTTATAGGTTACCAGACTCGTCCCAGGCCTTTTACCACCCCCCCAGTCGCTCAGGCAAGTTTTCTACTCGTTATACTGTTGTTGTGATGTAAATATATGTATATGCATTATCTTGTGATAAGTGCATGATAGTTATTAGCAAATCTTGTGATATATTGGAGCATGTGATATGGTATATATGCATGTTTGTTTCGTAATCTTGATATCTAATTGTTGATTCAATTGCTTATAAGCTGCATAATACCTATGCTAGAGATAAGCAGTAGTTGCGTATACCCTTAGTATAGGGGACCCAAAGGTGAACATTTTCTAAACCGGGAGTCGATGTTCCCGAGTATAATATATATATTTATATATATATATATGGATATAGTTTTCAAAACTATTAATCGAATAAGGTTTATTCGATAACTTTATTTTAATTAATGAATATTATTTTGAATATTCATTCGAGGACTTATGACTCCGTTTATTTTATTTAATGAATATTATTTTGAATATTCATCCGAGGGCTTATGACTCCGCTCCTTTTATTAAATAATATTCTTTATTTTATTAAAGAATAATGTTTCGATAATCAAACTTATTTTTGAATATTCAAAGGAAGATCGTACTTTCGTATAAGTATATCTTTGGTTATTTATTATTCATTTCAAGTATAAGTTTTACAACTTCTACTTCAATTATATTATAAAGATTATCCTTTATGGGAATACTATTTAAATAATAATATTCAGATATTTTCTAATATTTCGGGACTGATTTATTTCATTAAATCAGCATTACTCCAAACATTCTTAAAAATGTTTTCGAGTGTTCAAAATGATTTTAAAAGTTAGGGCGGATCCCAAAACTCATTTTTATATTTAAGATCTTCCTTTCGAAGGGGATTTTAAATACTCGCTCAAAACCTGAGGGATCCGGCTCTGTGGTGTATTTTATATTTACAACAAGGTTGTAATAACCCCAATTTTTGGAAAATTTTTGAAACCCTTATGAATAGTGTTTTTGCTGAATGATAAAACTTTTCATGCCACACTATGTAGGGGTTCTGTTATTCATCTTCTGGGATATTATTAGTACTCTATGTGGTATATAAGTGTATGAAAAGATCGTCAGAATCCAATTCCGAATACTTTGGTTTTTCCCGGAAATCCACTAGATACGGAAAGAATTGAGTATAACGTAACAGGATAAAAAGGATTTAAATTAAAAGATTATAAGAGAGGATCATAAAAGGAATATAATGTATTGAGAAAGGTTAAGGAAACCCAAGTAATAAGATCCCGGGTATGATCCCTCAAACGATAAACGAAAGCGAAAGTTAAGCGAATCGTATAACGGATCAGCGGTCATTAGGCAAACAATTAGGAAGTTAATCAAAGAGATTAGAGGGGATGATGTCACCCAACCAATGAGAAGAGGACAAAGAGGGGAGGATGACATCATGAGCATGACATAAGCATGACATAAGGGGAAGGAGATGTGGTTAGTTTATAACCACACAAAGACAAGGTTAATAAGGTAATTAACCAAAACAAATCAAAAGAAAATCAACCAACCAAAACAAAAACAAAGCAAACACAAAAATCATTCATCTCTCCCACCTTGCTCTCGGCTTTTCCTATTTTTCAAAGAGAAGAATTTCAAAATCCAAGATCCAAGCTTCCTAAATTGGTAAGATAATTCTCTAGTATTCCTTATGCATAGTTATGGCTATCTTATGAGTTTAAGCCTCTAATTCATTCTCAATCTTCTCCAAGAAATCAATGAGGAAGATAATGAATAGTGATTTCAAGGTTTTTAACTTGATTTTTCTTGTTTTTCCTTTAAGATCCAAGCATCCCTAAGACTCCTCAAGGCTTCCTAAGGCTTCCTAGCTACTCACACCACTTCAAGGAAGGTATATCATCTCCAAACCCTAGCTTTACTTTGTATATTAGGATGATTTTAATAGTTATGGTAAAGAATAGCTTGAAGCTTGTTTGTTTAGAGTTTGGGTTGGAATGGTGTTGAATGAGATGTTGAAATCTTATGGTTTGGTTAAAGGATTTAGTATAGTTTAAATTCAAGTTTTAGGAATAAGTATAATTGTTAATAATGAGTTGGTTGGGGCTGTTGTAATGTGTTATGGATGGGCTTTGGTTGTAAGAATGGATTGGGGTTGTTTGGTGATTGATTTGGATTGGTTTAAATTTGGGAAATCGCATAAACATAGCCGTCGTAATGTCCGATTTACTTTAGACTACTTTTGTACATAACATTAGGACCCGAGAACTCCCTTCTAGGTTTTGACCATTGCCATGATTAGATAGTTCATGTTACGAGCTTCGTTTTGATATGTGGTTCGTTTGATTCCGATGTACGGTTTAGGAGAAAAGGCCGTTTTAAGTAACGACATTTCGCGAACGAACCATTACTCCTCGCCTTACTTTGAAACATAGGTTAAAGACCTTAAAGGGTTAATTAATGTATGAAACAATTATGTTAAGTGTGTTAGGCAGTTGGTAAGACACTCTCGAAGGAATCGCCTTAAAACTCGTAATGGTTAAATTATTAAAAATGGTGGAGCCGAGGGTACTCGAGTGACTTAAGAGAATCAGTAATCGCAAAATGAGCGTTAGAGTCTGAGTTGGTTAGAGTATAGATTTACAAGTGACTTTGGTTTAATTCCAACTTACTTGTTGTTTATAGGTTACCAGACTCGTCCCGAGCCATTCGTAACCCCCAGTCGCTCAGGCAAGTTTTCTATCCGTTATACTGTTGCTGTGATGTATACATTTGTACATGCATTATCTTGTGATGGATGCATAATGGTTATTTAGCAAATTCTTGCGATATATTGTAGCATGTGATATGGTATATATGCATGCCTGTTTCTTATTCTTGAAATATATATCTGTTGGTTCAGTTGATAATACCTATGCCAGAGAATAGCGGTAATTTGCATATACCCTTAGTATAGGGACCCAAAGGTGAAAACATTTTCTAAAACCGGGAGTCGAGGATCCCGAGTAGATTTTATATATATATATATATATATATATATATATATATATATATTTATTTATTTATTTATATATATATGGTTATAGTTTTCAAAACTATTAATCGAATAAGGTTTATTCAATAACTTTATTTTATTTAATGAATATTATTTCGAATATTCATTCGAGGGCTTATGACTCAGCTTATTTATTTATTGAATGTTATTTCGAATATTTATTCGAGGGCTTATGACTCAGCTTATTTATTTATTGAATGTTATTTCGAATATTCATTCGAGGGCTTATGACTCAGCTTATTTTATTTATTGAATATTATTTGAATATTCATTTAAGGATCTATGACTCCTATTATTTGCTGAGATATATTCTTTATTTTATTAAAGAATAAGGTGTCGATAATCAAACTTATTTTTGATTATTCAAATAAAGATAGTACTTTCGTATAAGTATATCTTTGGTTATTTAATATTCATTTCAAGTATAAGTTTTAAAACTTCTACTTCAATTATTTTTATAAAGATTATTCTTTATGGGAATATTATTTAAATAATAATATTCAGATATTTTCTAATATATTGGGACTGATTTATTTTGTTAAATCAGCATCACTCCGAACATTCTCAAAAATGTTTTGCGAGTCTTCAAAATGATTTTTAAAAGTTAGAGCGGATCCCAAAACTCATTTTTATATTTAAGATCCTCCTTTCGAAGGGGATTTAAATACTCGCTCAAAACCTGAGGGATCCGGCTCTGTGGTGTGTTTTATATTCGCAACAAGGTTGCTGTCTTGATAAAAGAGTTTTTGATTACTTACCCAATACTCGGGAAGTAAAATTCTTGGAACAAGTTAATCCATTAACAGGCATCGCCTGGGAAATATCGATGAGTTTTCCTTTCCAACTAGATAAGACTTCTTAGTGGAGCCGTATCAACAAGTTTCTACTTAGGGAAAGTGGGGACGAGCTTTATATTTCAGAGTCATGGATTTCATTTGAACTATGAGTGGCGTAAGTGGTCGAGTAGCGCCGGCCCAGCCTTATTATATTGGCCCAAATGGCCTGGAAGTTCCGCTAAGGCGGTCCATTCCTTAGGAGTTCAGTGTTCGGTTGACAAGTAAATCCGACAGGTTCTCCTCTACATGTAGAAAATGGTTTGGTTGCACTACTACGACTGATCATCGTAAGTGGTCTTCCTGGCGCGGTAAACTCCCGTAATGAGTTCATCATCCAATTGGATATTTCTGCAACACCACCCAGAGCACTTCGATAGAAAGGCTACGATTAGGCGATTGTTGAGTGTTGGCAGGGTCGAGTTTTCAAAATGATGTTTGCATCAAATGAAGTATCTCGTAACTTCATTTTATTTTGATGATATTGTAAAGATTGATCCTATACAAGTTTTGTCTTGTAGCTTAATCTATGGGATGGACTAATTATAACTTGAACGGTGGTAGTTCAAGTAGTATTCGGAAAAGATATAAGTATATTGGAGTATCTTGTAACTTCATCTTTTAAACTTATATCTAGTAAATGATTATCTTATGCATGACAAAGATTTTCAGAAAAACGTTGAGACAAGGTTAGATATATGAGATCACCTTGCAACGATATTTTTTTACAGTTACAAACTGGAACTCTGTGTATATTATGCATGGAAGAGGACTTCCAAGATTTTGAAAAGTATATATACATATATACTGAATATTTTGCGACTTCATCGCATTAAGATATCAAACTTGGTTCATTTCTTTTGACCAAAACTTTCATGAGTACTATGAGAAGGCTCATATATTATTAATCATTATACATATTATTTCGGTGGGCTTGTTGCTCACCCTTGCTTTCTTCTTTCATCACACAACAACAGATAGAAAAGATGAACAGGACCAAGCTCCCGATTCGCAAGCGATTATGAAACGTTTCGCAGTTTCCTATAGGCGTTGATGTCGCTGTAGCTGAGGTAGGAACTACCAATAGGCTAGGCTTTCAACTTTTGATGTACCAGACTTATGTATCTTTATCAATTGTAATAATGGCAAAGAAATGTAAATTTATTCAGAAATCCGTTTAAGGTGTATTGGCATATAATTGTGGAATAAAATGACTTGTGATTATTTTTGGATATTCATCTCTGAGACTATAACTTGTGGTGTGTGTGTTTATTGTGGGGTCACAGTACAGAGTAGTTGATTATTTATTAAGATTGGGTGTTATTAAGGGAAATAGAACTCGTGACAACCCGGATCCCCGACCCCGGATTTGGGGGTGTTACAGAAGTGGTATCAGAGCTAAGCGTTATAAACCTCAGAGATGATGTGACGTTAAGATAATAAGTTCACTAAGATAATAAGAACTCTTGCCAAGTTCATAGTCGGGCTACTTAACATAGTACTGACAGTTAAAACCCTTACGGGAACCCTTACAAATATCGTGATAGTAACATAATTCGTTCTCATATAGGGCAGCGGGGCACCGAACCCTGAGGTTCAGGAGCATCAGCATGAGGATGTTTTATTACAAGTTGGAGATCAAATTGTGAATCCGATGGAGTACCCTAATGAGGGACCGGATGAGATTAATATTAAGAATGTTGCGGTTGAGGATGTTATTCCGGAAAGGATTGTGGCTGAGGAGGATCTCATGGAGGATCCTGACGAGAATGAAGAGAGGACCGTTGAGGAATTGATGACCGTAGTCAGGGCGACTACTAGAGCAAGAATGGCCACGAGGGTGGCACTAGAGGATGAAGAGTTACCAAGGGTATAAAGGTTAATGAGGGCAGAAGGAGTGGGGCCTTCCACGACACCAATTATACCAGTATCAGACCCTCTTCCCGAGGTTCCTGAAAACATCCATGAGGTTCCACCAATTCATGTTCCCTCCCCTGTACAGTGCCCAGCACCTACTGAGGAAATGCCACCTTTATCTCCTGCACCATTGTCACCTGATACTGTGCTTGGTTATCCGTTTGGATCTCCTGGGTCTGCGCCACCTGCACCCCATGGACTGCTAGATGCTACCACTCAGGCTTCTCTTATCGCCAATTATCACATGACTTTGGGTGGCCTATCCGAGGCCCATAATGTTAGGAGTGATCTGTTGGATCGACTTACTGCACCAAGAATTGAGGGCGGGGTACTTCCGGCGGGATTAGCTCATAGCATGGAAAGGATTGAGGCTACCACCCGTGTTACAGCTAGAGGCCATCTTGAGGGTCAGATTGATCCAGCTCTACTTGCAACTATCTTAGACCTCATCACCTCTGTGATGGAGCAGGTTAGGGATGTCGTGCGTGCTCGCATTTCTTGATCCATGGTAGTGTGCAGAGCCAGAGCAATCAGACAAGGGTTTCATGTAGCACCGCTTTTGGAGGATTAGCCTAAGTTATGAATGATTAGTTTTAATGACTAGATGATTAGCTATGGTAGTACTTTTGGGATAGAAGCGATCAGATCACATGATGTAATTCTCTTTAATATGTTCAGTTGTTGTACCCTCGAACCAATGGTTATGTATATATTCGTTAATTTCAGTTCAGATCAGTTCGTGGTGATAAGTTCATATTGTTAATTGCACTATTAACACTTAAGAGGGTGCCATGAAGTTTATAGAACTTGAGAATTCATAATTTGCAATTGTGCAAGGACTGAACGAGGGAAAGACTTAAGCAAAGTAAGTAAGACAAATATCCAGAGATTCTCAAAAAATTTCCAAGTAATATGCCCCCACAAGGAATAAGATTAGGGGCAAACCTTGAATGTGATAATCAGGGAGGTCGCAATTAAGATATAAGGAACCCATAATATAATGAAGTGGAAAATAAAGATTTTAAATTAAAAAGATGACCCCAATTATGGGGAGTAGGAAGAAATATTTAGAATGAGAAAACAGAAGTCGAGCAAGATAGGAAGAACCGGAATGGTACTCCTATTGGGCAATCCATGGACCTGCCTAAAACAAAACTTATACATTTACCCCTAACCACCACCTTGAGGAAACAATGTGGTGTGAAATTCTTTCAGGACCTTTAAGTCGCTAAGCTCTCAGAGTTCCAAGGAACAAGCTGACCCAGTCGAGGCAAGAGCCTGGCTAAAGGAAATACAGGAATCATTTGAGATTCTAAATGATTGACGAATCACAAAAGAGTGTTTTTGTCACTTACCCTCCTAAGAGAGAGACCACCTGCTGGTAAAAGGCCAAGGAAGGCACGAAGCCAGAGGTTATGATAAACTGATTTAAGTTCAGTAAGGTGTTTTCGGGAAAGTACTTCCCAAGGTTATGGAAATAGTGTAAAAGCTTTAGAGCCAGAACAAAGGCAAACGAGTATGATGAATTATGAATCTAAGTTGTAAAAGTTATCAAGATTCGTTCTGAGGACACGAATCCAGAATGACGGGATGTTTGAAATCGATGCTTATGTTGGGTTGGTTCATGAAATAATGATGAGAGAAAGGAAAATAAAAAGAAACTGAAGTGGAAAGGAATATAAAGGCAAGAGAGTTTGAGGAATGATAAGGGAGTTGGGTATGAGGAAACCCTAAGGACTCGTAGTAATAGAAATAGAAAAGTATGTGATCGTCAGGATGAGGGTGATTCACCATGAGTTAAATTGATGGTTGAAGGTATAAGAGATACATATACTTTATCCCCTGTAAGTTGGGAGGATTCGAGGAAACCTTGAGATAGTTCGAAGGATAAATAATGAGACGCGGATAGACTGAGGAGACAAGGAAGTAAGAAATTAGGAAAATTGGATGAAGGAAGTGACCTTCAAGAATATGAAGTGTAAGACCGGTGGCTTGATACCCAGAAAGGGAGACTCCAGGTATAAAAGATATCCCAACATTGAGAGGACTGTTGAAATAAACAACAAAAGTAAATAAGGAATTATTAAGAAGAAGTTCCCGTTGAACACGAGCAATATCTTCCAGAACATCCCTGTTGTCATTACCAAATTAGGAAAGAAAAGCGGGTAAACATTGTTATCTTTTGAAGGCCATATGGGTTGACCTCAGTTCGAATAAGGATGCTATTTTGAAATTGGTATAGACTATCGAGGTGGGAATGATTGAATAAGATAATCTATCAAGGATATATGACTTGATTTATCCATGGAAGGATGCGTGTACCTTTTTAAAGGTGGAATTAAGGATAGAACATCGGTAACTTAAAATGAATCATAGGGGAATGCATAAAGGTTGGCATTTCACCTTTAATAGGGATAGTATGAGTTTTGACAGTATGAATTGGAAAGGATTAAGGTAATAACAACCTTTAAGTATCAGTGGGGAAATTTTTCAGAAACATATAGACAATGGTTCTAGTATTAGTAAAGGGTATTTTGATATGCCCTGTATCTAGGGAATACAGGAGGAACGATTCAAGGATAACCTTAGAGGTTTTACAAGGAGAAAGGTAATATTCAAAATTCTCAAGACTAAAAATGTTGATAAAGGAAATATGACGTAATTATAATGATGCCAAGTGGGGCACGTGTTAAACCACGAGAGAATATGGATCGAACCAGTAAAGGTCGAAATTGTTCAGGGCAATTAGGACCTAAGATAAAAGATGTTCTAAGTATGATTAAAAGTCAGTCGTGACAGTGGTTAACCTCTAAACACTGAGGCAATAACTTATGGAAAAATGGTGATAATTTTTTTTTTTTTTTTACTCATCAGACTTTAAGGAAAACATCTTCACATAAGCTGTGATTGAAATGAGATAGAAAATTATTTGGAGGTGGTTAAAATGACATTGACTATAAGGAAATTTTACTATCAGGAAAGGCCAAAGAGGTGGCCGACACTTTAAAGGTAAAAGGATAATTATCGGCGCTCGTGCCAGAAGAATACAATGATAATGGTTAAAGCCGTGAAGATGGTATTATGGTTTGGAAGATTGACATTCCTTCTGATGACTGTGCAATACCCAACCGTAATAGTAGTTGGTAAAGGTTTAATTCGTGTAATCGCCATGAGCGGGCTATCTATCTTAGAAGGTCCTATCTTGAGAGTAATCCAGGACCATATTTCAAAAAAGGACTAAACGAACCTTTGAGTTAAGTCTTCAATTGAAGGCATACGATTAAGAATGGTATTAACCTGCTATCGTTGCTTTGACTGAAACTCTTCTGCAATTTTATCTACTTCATGTCATGAAAGTACGTCAAGTTCAGGAGTATTCTTCATGAATCATGAACGGTGATCATGTTACCTCCATAGAAGAATTAGATACGAGATGTATGGACTCTGTATGGTTAGCTATTAAGACTTCATGGAAAATGAATGACTACAGTAGGTCAGTGGTGGACCATAGTAAGGCAGCAATGATTCTGCGAGTAATGAGCTGATTACAACCGTGAGAGTTGTATTGGAATGGGTGTTGAGATTGAGTACCACTAATCGGGTCGTGGGAGTGTATAAGTTATCATGGATAGACTAATTAAGTAGAGTATCTACCTATTGAATATTATTCTTTCTTATCAATAGAGAGTCGTATTACTATACGAGGAAGGTTGCGGTGCAAGCATAGAATTCTATTAACGATGATGTATAAAATGAGATTCCAGATTCGATTTTCGATGTCGAGGGAGTTTCATAGGTGATTGAGTATAAGCTCGAGGAAGAGCATGGGTCCGTAGAATGATGGGTGGAATAATAAATATTTAGGCATGTGAAATACGATGCTAAAATACTTGATGTTGATATAAATACATATATGTTTTGTTCTCCTATGACAGACCTCTATAGTTCAGAGGTAGATTCCAAGCCAGATATTTTATGACAATAAATTTTTTTTACGTATATACAATTCTCTTCAGTTCATTCTTTTCTCTTCTTTTCATTTCATATAAACTGAGAGGAACAACCCTTCCAGAAGGGGAGGTATTGCTGAATGACTATCTATCTGTGTGATAGAAGCCGAGTAGGATACCAGCTATTGTTTAATTGCTTGTCAAGTACTAAAGGCTGGCCACCTTCTGTACTAACTATACGATATAACAAGTGTTCATGATCATAGTGATCTCTCAATAAGTTCTTTTACTTCTATATGATTGATCAAACCTTGGAAAATGGAAACAGCTGAGAAAGGAGTAGTAAAGTTATGGTGGTAGTCAGAATGGAAGCACATTCGTGATACTAAGGTTGACGTGGTTATTAAAAGGTTATAGAACGCTAACGAGCAAAAGTATAACCAGTATAATATTAGGAACGGAAGGTAGTAGCGATTACGAACTGGAAAAGAATGGGCATTGAGAAGCAAAAGCTATAATGCTAGAAGCTATGATGGGAGCCGGTGCAATAGACTTGAAAGAATTTAGAATGATCACTTAACGCGGATTAAGTTATCTTACGACAATAAAGCATATGTCATTATCGAGATGTCGCCTTATGAGATCCTTGAGGAAAGACAATGTCGATCTCCCTTATGTTAGGATGAAGTTGTAGAGCGCAAGATGCTCGGACCAGCAGTGGTCCAAAGGACCAAGGATTTAATAGATTTAATCAGAGGACGGCTGGTAGTAGCCCAAGATGGACATAAGAAGTATGTTGATTTGACACGAAAGGACAAAGAATAGGAAGTAGGGGACCTAGTGTTGTTAAAGGTATTCCCTTGGAAACCCTTGGAAAGGATTGATGAGATTCGGAAAGAAAGGAAAGCTAAGTCCACAATTTGTCGGACCCTTGGATATATTAAGAAGTATTGGGAAGTTAGCATATGAGCTAGCCTTACCCCAGAACATGTAGCAAGTCATAACGTGTTTCACGTATCAATGTTAAGGAAGTGTAATTCGGATGCCAGATAAATAGGGGCATATGAGCGCATAGACATGCAACCAGACGTAACCTATATGGAGCAACCAGGAACGGTTATAGAGTGAAAAGGAACAAGTGCTTAAGAGAAGGGTTATCAAACTAGGCGGAGTTTGGTGGTAGGACCACAATGTGGGAAAATTTACTTGAGAGTTAGAAAGTGTAATGCTAAGAGAGTATCCCTATTCATTTTCTATCTGATTCCGGGACAGAATCCTTTTAAGGAGGGGAGACTATAATAACCCCAATTTTTGGAAAAATTTTGAAACCCTTATAAATACTGTTTTTGCTGAATGAGAAAACTTTTCATGCCACACTATGTAGGGGTTCTGTTATTGATCTTCTGGGATATTATTAGTATTCTATGTGGTATATAAGTGTATGAAAAGATCGTCAGAATCCAATTCCGAACACTTTGGTTTTTCCCGGAAATCCACAAGATACAGAAAGAATTGAGTATAAGGTAACAGGATAAAAAGGATTTAAATTAAAAGATTATAAGAGAGGATCATAAAAGGAATATAATGTATTGAGAAAGGTTAAGGAAACCCAAGTAATAAGATCCCGGGTATGATCCCTCAAACGATAAACAAAAGCGAAAGTTAAGCAAACCGTATAACGGATCAGCGGTCATTAGGCAAACAATTAGGAAGTTAATCAAAGAGATTAGAGGGGATGATGTCACCCAACCAATGAGAAGAGGACAAAGAGGGGAGGATGACATCATGAGCATGACATAAGCATGACATAAGGGGAAGGAGATGTGGTTAGTTTATAACCACACAAAGACAAGGTTTATAAGGTAATTAACCAAAACAAATCAAAAGAAAATCAACCAACCAAAACAAAAACAAAGCAAACACAAAAATCATTCATCTCTCCCACCTTGCTCTCGGCTTTTCCTATTTTTCAAAGAGAAGAATTTCAAAATCCAAGATCCAAGCTTCCTAAATTGGTAAGATAATTCTCTAGTATTCATTATGCATAGTTATGGCTATCTTATGAGTTTAAGCCTCTAATTCATTCTCAATCTTCTCCAAGAAATCAATGAGGAAGACAATGAATAGTGATTTCAAGGTTTTTAACTTGATTTTTCTTGTTTTTCCTTTAAGATCCAAGCATCCCTAAGACTCCTCAAGGGTTCCTAAGGCTTCCTAGCTACTCACACCACTTCAAAGAAGGTATATCATCTCCAAACCCTAGCTTTACTTTGTATATTAGGATGATTTTAATAGTTATGGTAAAGAATAGCTTGAAGCTTGTTTGTTTAGAGTTTGGGTTGGAATGGTGTTGAATGAGATGTTGAAATCTTATGGTTTGGTTAAAGGATTTAGTATAGTTTAAATTCAAGTTTTAGGAATAAGTATAATTGTTAATAATGAGTTGGTTGGGGCTGTTGTAATGTGTTATGGATGGGCTTTGGTTGTAAGAATGGATTGGGGTTGTTTGGTGATTGATTTGGATTGGTTTAAATTTGGGAAATCGCGTAAATATAGCCGTCGTAATGTCCGATTTACTTTAGACTACTTTTGTACATAACATTAGGACCCGAGAACTCCCTGCTAGATTTTGACCATTTCCATGATTAGATAATTCATGTTACGAGCTTCGTTTTGATATGTGGTTCGTTTGATTCCGATGTACGGTTTAGGAGAAACGGCCGTTTTAAGTAATGACATTTCGCGAACGAACCATTACCCCTCGCCTTACTTTGAAACATAGGTTAAAGACCTTAAAAGGTTAATTAATGTATGAAACAATTATGTTAAGTGTGTTAGGCAGTTGGTAATACATTCGCGAAGGAATCGCCTTAAAACTCGTAATGGTTAAATTATTAAAAATGGTGGAGTCGAGGGTACTCGAGTGACTTAAGAGAATCAGTAAGCGCAAAACGAGCGTTAGAGTCTGAGTTGGTTAGAGTATAGATTTACAAGTGACTTTGGTTTAATTCCAACTTACTTGTTGTTTATAGGTTACCAGACTCGTCCCGAGCCATTCGTAACCCCCAGTCGCTCAGGCAAGTTTTCTATCCGTTATATTGTTGTTGTGATGTATACATTTGTACATGCATTATCTTGTGATGGATGCATAATGGTTATTTAGCAAATTCTTGCAATATATTGTAGCATGTGATATGGTATATATGCATGCCTATTTCATATTCTTGAAATATATATCTGTTGGTTCAGTTGATAATACCTATGCTAGAGAATAGCGGTAATTTGCATATACCCTTAGTATAGGGACCCAAAGGTGAAAACATTTTCTAAAACCGGGAGTCGAGGATCTCGAGTAGATTTTATATATATATATATATATATATATATATATATATATATATATATGGTTATAGTTTTCAAAACTATTAATCGAATAAGGTTTATTCGATAATTTTATTTTATTTAATGAATATTATTTCGTATATTCATTCGAGGGCTTATGACTCAGCTTATTTATTTATTGAATGTTATTTCGAATATTCATTCGAGGGCTTATGACTCAGCTTATTTATTTATTGAATGTTATTTCGAATATTCATTCGAGGGCTTATGACTCACCTTATTTTATTTATTGAATATTATTTGAATATTCATTTGAGGATCTATGACTCCGATTATTTGCTGAGATATATTCTTTATTTTATTAAAGAATAAGGTGTCGATAATCAAACTTATTTTTTATTATTCAAATAAAGATAGTACTTTCGTATAAGTATATCTTTGGTTATTTAATATTCATTTCAAGTATAAGTTTTAAAACTTCTACTTCAATTATTTTTATAAAGATTATTCTTTATGGGAATATTATTTAAATAATAATATTCAGATATTTTCTAATATATTGGGACTGATTTATTTTGTTAAATCAGCATCACTCCGAACATTCTCATAAATGTTTTGCGAGTCTTCAAAATGATTTTTAAAAGTTAGAGCGGATCCCAAAACTCATTTTTATATTTAAGATCCTCCTTTCGAAGGGGATTTAAATACTCGCTCAAAACCTGAGGGATCCGGCTCTGTGGTGTGTTTTATATTCGCAACAAGGTTGCTGTCTTGATAAAAGAGTTTTTGATTACTTACCCAATACTCGGGGAGTAAAATTCTTGGAACAAGTAAATCCATTAACAGGCATCGCCTGGGAAATATCGGTGAGTTCTCCTTTCCAACTAGATACGACTTCTTAGTGGAGCTGTTACGACCGGCATTTTATGTAATATTATTTGTGAATAATATTAAGTTAAATAAAAATATATTCAATGCTTGTACGTTTGTGTGAGTGAAAATTTCTGTATTATAAATTTGCTTTGGGTAGTATATGATTTTTCAAAGCAAGAATTTATTTAATTTCTTTATTTTTTTGATTTATAAGGAATATTCTAAGCTTTGGAAAAATTTTCTTTTAAAAGACATTTTGTACACAAATTGTGAAAATGATTTTATAAAGTCTCTAAAAATACAAGTTAATTTATGGTAGAAATTTTATAATTTTTGAACTTGTATTTTATTTTATAAAAATAAATCATTATAAATTTTAGTTGTCATAATTATTAAATTACATGAATAACCTTGCATGCAAACTCTCTTCTATTTAACCAAAGGGCAAAGAAGACATTCTCAACCCCACTAACTCACCTTTTGCTAGCCAAATTACCTCCTTGACCTTGCATGCAAATTTGCCTAACTTTAGCTAGAGGGTTACTCTTGTCATTTCCTAAATCCACTCACATTTAGCCAAGTCAAAGACATAAAAACAAAACTAAAGTGATGATCACTCCATTTTTACTCCACCCTCCCCATTTCTCCTCCCTCCCTCTCGGCTCAACCCTCCCTCTCGGCCATCCCATAGCCGAGGCTCTCCATCCCCTTCATTTCTTCATTCTTCCACCCAAACAATCATCTTATATTCAAGTAATTTTACTCCCTATATGTTATTCTTATATATTTCAAAAGTTTAGAGTGAAAAACCTATGTTTTGACCTTGCATGGTGATGTTTTTGTTAAACTCAAAATGAACCTCCTTGATTCTTGTGAATCTAAGGCTTTCACCATGAGTTATAGTATCATAGGGTCAAGAATGGCTAGACATAAGAGTGTTACACTTATGCGAATGCTGTTTTTACCCTAATCCCTTCGGCCATGACTTGATAGGAGCCGAATGGATGGTGTTTTGTTGCCTTGTTAACATTTTTGTGTATTTTGTGATGATAACATGAATTTTGTAGTAAAATCTTGATAAAATCCTTTTGCATGCTAGTTGATCATTTAGTTGTAATCCATGTTAGGCTTGCATGTTAAATTATGATAAAAATTTATTTGGAAATCATGTTGATTTGGCTTGAAAGATCCGAAAGCATGCATGCATGCAAATCACTTTTGATTTTTGGAAGTTTTGATCATTTAGATTCATGTTGTTAGTGAGCCTTAATTCCAGTAGGAATAATGTATTAATATTGAGTTATGCTTCTTGTTGCATGGTAATAATTCGTGGTTATCTTTTATAAAAATATATATATCTTGTTGTTTCAAAAGCATAAAGGTTTGTGATTTGTAAAGAGTAGTCTCTCTTATTTTGCCATAGTTGCACCTTAGGTAAGGATGATCTCACCAAGAGTATTTTGAGAAAAAGGGAGTTAGTTCAGTAGAATACCAAGTATAAGTCTTGGTTTAAGTATTTAGTTATTGATAATTGGGTTTGTCAAGTCAAAAACCTTGGAAAATGAGAGTTATAGTTTCTGCAGAAAAATCAGTTTAGTACCCTGAGGTTTAGAGTGAGTTTTGACCATGTCATTGATGTGCACTTTGAGGCCCAAGCCACCAGAAGTTAGTATGGGGAGTATATAATAAGTTTTAGGAGTTGGTTGGAGGTTTGCATGTCATTTGGTTAGGTGCACAAATAGAATAACAAAATCTGTCCAGCAGGGGACAGTTTTGTTGCAACTTAGAAATAGGGAGATTTGGCCATGTCATGGGTAGGCCCTCATTAGGCCCAATTGGGCCTTAGTTAGAGGGTATGTCAGAGAAGTTTTTCCAACCATAGTTCATAGGATATGAGCTAGAACCATGTGTCACAAGTTAATTCAAGTCAGGGCGTTTTCTGCCCAGAAAAACAGGGGTACCTTGGACTTTTAGCTTAGGCCCAAGAAGGCCCAAGCCAGGCCTTTGAGCCACATCAAGCTTGTGAGATGCCCTTAGGTCAGGAGAGTCTTGTGTAAAAATTTTGAAGAAAAACTTGTAGTTTAAGAGTGTCTAATGCACTCAAGAAACCTTAGTTACCATTCTGAAATTTGCACCAGTGAGCACTTTCACTTATCACATAGTTTTAGGACACTTAGAAGTGAGTATTAGGTCGACCACCATAGTTGTAAGATAGTATAAGGTCAGTAGAGCAAAAGGCACAAGTGAGGGTCAATAGGTTTTGGATAATTTAGGAAAGGCACATTGAGTTAGGAAGCCCAAATTTGAAGACTTCGTTTAGTTAGCGACCAAGTAACTTAAGTGGTGAGTCGAGATCATCCAAGCCTAATGTGGCATTATGGTGTATATGATGTTATTTGGTATTAATATACGATATGTGATTATGTGGCTACGTGTGTACATTTGAAAATATAAATGGTGGATATGAATTAAGTGTGTATAGGCCTAAGTGCCATCCATGTTTAATTTTGGGTTGTAAATAGGTTAAGATGGTAAGAATATATTATAATGAGGATTATTATTATTTATGTAGGATCTCGAGACGAGGGAAAACTTGCCATAAAAGTCGAGTGAAGCTCCAGTTGTTGCTCCTACCAGTCAGACCAGACCAGTCTATCTCAAGGCAAGTGATTCAACTTGACCTTCGCATTTACTGTAAACAGTTCATGTATATATCGATGCAATTATCCTGAGTCATTTTGATATACTTAAATCAAGAGCATCTTTTGTTTATCTTTGAGTTACATAGAGATGCCATGAACCCTCGAGTACGTATTGCAAGTAGTTCAAAAGTCTTTCATGATAGTTTAATGCCATGATAAAATAGAGATTTGTTATAATACCTTATTGATCCTTTTGATTATCATGCTATTGATCCCTGAGAAATCTTGATATTGCACCCTGATGCTTGAATTCAACTCTTGAAATAACCTCGATAGAAACTTTATCTTGATGTTCTAGTACCTATACCTTGTCTACAACCATTGCCTTAAGCCTAGTTTGGCATTACTCTTTCATATTATCCAATAGCCTTGCTTAATTTCCTTGTCAAAAATTCTTGTTTATGGAAATCTCTCGATTACCTAATATAGTAAAGCCTAGTGGATCATGGCCCTGAGATTTAGTGTCATATTTCCAGTGTTTCAAGTTGATCTATAATCCCCTGATAAAAATGATTTCAGAGATTTTGTCATAAATCGGCATCAGTTTTCAAAATGAATAAAAGGTGGATTTTTCAGTCCCAAAGGGGGACAAATGTTTTCTTGAATGGTGGATCTGGACTGAGACGCGAGTCCTTTCCACACTTATATTAGGCTTAAAAGTTGCCTAGGGATTCCCAATAATGTTTTAGAACCCAGCGAGGTTCGGGATTACTTCGCGGCTGATCACCGGCTGTAATCCGTAGCGTCATAAAATGATTTTGATTAAGAATGGTTTTAAAATTTGTTTTGATGCAAGCAAAATGATGCCAACTCACATAAGTTTTATCTCTCGATTATCATTGATTATGTCATTCCATTGTCATTCCTAAAGGTATATCTCGATTATGCTATGCGTTGTATTGTCAGCACTTGTTGAGCTTTTGGCTCACTTCTTGCTTTACCCTGATATTACAGCTAGCAGCCATGGTTAGATTCAAGCAGACTGCCCGTAAGACCTGTGATGCTGATGCTTATGTTCGAGCTCAGGTAGAATAAGTAATAATAGTTGTGTGAGGACTCGATATTTGTAATCAGATGTAATAGTTGGTAGTGTTGGGCTGTTCCAAACCCTAAACTGTAAGATCTTGGATTTTGGTTGTGTAATACTCATTAAAATGATGTAATAGCTATATTTATTTTGCTATTTAAGTTGGGGGTGTGACAGGTTTTGGTATCAGAGCTACGGTTTAGAGTCCCTGGACAGCCCAAATAGGTTATAGGATTTGTGTGTAAGTTATAGATATTATGCGAGAGAGTAGGTGAAGTAAATTATTATTAATACTCCTCTTATTGGTTGTCAGCAAAGGGCGCATTCCTCGTCATCCTCTGGGTCGGACGACACTATTGCTTTCTCCGTGTATGCTGAGTTGAGGCGCGAGTTCGACATGCTTCAGGGCAAGTACGACCGACTGATAGACCGACTGAAGAACGTGTATCCGGACAGCCGAAACTACGAAGGGAAGCCCAAGGAGCAGATGATTGCGAGACTTGAGACCTTGGTTCGGTACGTCAACACTAAGCTTGAGGAGATGCCAGCGCACCGGGACCGCACCAGCCAGTATGTCATTCAGATGGTGGCGGATGAGCTCCAGAGCATTGCGCAGACGCTTCGAGAGGAAAAGACTACCAAGCCCCGTTCAGATGGAGTGGAGCCTTAGTTCTTTCCATTTACCTTTCATGTTGTTGTACTATCAGACTCTATGGAATCCCCAGTTGTTTCCGTCTTTCCTTTAAATAAGCCTGTTATTCCTAGAATCAGACTATGTCCCAAATCCTATGTACTGTGACCTTTAAAATTTCAATAATTATGTGCTATTGTTCTATTTGCTCTCAACTGTTATTTTATGTTTTTATCATCATATCTGCTTAATTTGGAAACTTGACCCCATATGTAAATGAGAATGCCATGCGATACCCTCGAATCATTTTATCATTCATATTTGTTATAACCCAACTCTTATTTCAGGATCATGCCTCCCAAAAAGAAGAATCCAACAACCACCTCCACCCCAGACCCAAATATTCTTCGACTACTGGAAACCTTGCAACAGCAAACCAATGCTATAGCTCAACAACAACTAACTCTTCAACAACGAATTGAAAACCAAGATAACCGTGAGCCATATCAACCACCTGAACCACCAGTACCACCAAGACAAATTGTCACTTTCAAGGCTTTTCAGAATGTGAATCCACCTGTATTTCATGATACCACTGATCCAGTGATAGCAAACACATGGATCAAGGAGATGGAAAGGGCTTTTGAGTTGGTGCAGATAGGAGACGATCAGAAGACGCTGTATGCCACTTACTTCTTGAAGGGAGAAGTCATTTATTGGTGGGAATCAGTAAAATCCATGGAAGTCACTCAGCAGGTTTCTTGGGAGAGATTTAAGAAGTTATTTCTGGACAAGTATTACCCTAAGTACATGCAGAATCAGATGGAGCTAAAATTTCTTGAGTTAAAGCAAGGGAACATGACTGTACTGGAATATGAGAAGAAGTTCACTGAGTTGTCAAGGTTTGTGACAAAGTATACTAGCACTGAGGAAGAAAAAGCAAAGAAATTTCAGCAAGGATTGGAGCCTTGGATCAGAGATAGGGTGGCTATGTTTGAGCTTGAAACTTATGCGGGAGTAGTACAGAAAGCTGCTTTGATTGAGAATAATGGGATGCAGTCAAGGAAAGAGAGGGATAACAAGAAGAGGAAGGTTCCATTTTATGGAGAAAAGTCTGAAGCTGGAAGTTCGCAAGATCGGAATGTAAAGAGGATTGGTTTCCAGAAGGGCGGAAATTTTCAAAGGAAAGGAAATTTGGGCAAAAGGCAAGAATCAAAAGGGAACAATCAGGCAAGCCAAGGGCAAGTTGGAGAAAACAGGTTCCAGAGGCCAGAATGCAAGCACTGTGGAAGAAGGCACCCCGGAGTATGCAATAAGCTGAGTATGACCTGTTATAGGTGCAATCAGAAGGGACATTTGGCAAATGAGTGCAAGATGCCGAAGCCAGGAGTTACGTGCTACAAATGTGGGAAGACTGGACACATGGCTAGGGAGTGTAAGGCAACAGGACCAGACAGAGCTCTGATGAACGTGGCAAGTACCAGTGCAAGCGTGCCAGCTGAGGTATTGGCGTTACCTCCACCACCCACACCAACCCTGCAAGCAACAGCAAGGACATTGATCTAAAGATGAAGGATGCTGTTCAGAATTCTGAGGTGATAGCAGGTACACTTTTACTCAATAATGTCAAAGCTAAAGTATTGATTGATTCGGGAGCAACAAGATCTTTCATATCAGAATCCTTTGTTAATAAGCTCCAATGTGATAAAACGGTTATGAGTGAGGTAGTAAATGTGGTAATTGCGAACCAAGAGAAGATTCCTGTGAATCAATTTTGTCCAAAATGTGAGATTGATATTTCGGGATATAAGTTCTCAGCCGACTTGATACTCTTCAAGCTGGGAGAGTTTGATATAATTTTAGGAATGGATTGGTTAGGAGAGAATAGCGCTCAGATAAATTGTAAGACCAAGAGAGTGTATTTAAAGACGAAGAGTGGAGAGAAGGTAGTATTTAAGGGACAGAGGCAAGAGCGACTATTTCTTACAATTATTCAGGCTAAGAAGTTACTTAGAAAAGGTTGTGAGTCGTTCCTAGCATATGTAGTGGATTCAGAGAGAGGCAGCCCCAGCATGGAAGATATTCCTGTAGTTAATGAATTCCCCGATGTGTTTCCCGACGAACTACCAGGATTACCACCAGATCGACAAATTGAGTTCGAGATCAACCTTGCTCCAGGCACGGAACCAGTTTCAAAGGTTCCGTATAGGATGGCACCAGCAGAAATGAAAGAGTTGGCGAGCCAGCTACAAGAATTATTGGATAAGGGAGTGATACGACCAAGTACGTCGCCATGGGGAGCACCTGTTCTCTTTGTGAAGAAGAAAGATGGGAGTATGCGTCTATGCATAGATTACCGAGAGTTGAATAAAGTAACGATCAAGAACCGCTACCCGCTACCAAGGATAGATGACCTTTTTGATCAGTTAAAGGGAGCAAAATGTTTTTCGAAGATTGACTTGAGATCGGGATACCATCAATTAAAGATCAAGGAAGAAGATATTCTCAAGACCGCATTTAGGACCAGATATGGGCATTATGAATTCCTAGTAATGCCGTTTGGATTGACCAACGCTCCGGCCGCATTTATGGATCTGATGAATCGAGTATTTAAGAAGTATTTGGATAAATTTGTCGTGGTATTTATCGATGACATCCTTATTTATTCTAAGTCGGAAGAAGAACATAAGCAGCACCTCTGGATAGCATTGGAGATACTCCGACAAGAGAAGTTGTATGCCAAGTTTACCAAATGTGAGTTTTGGTTAAAGGAAGTTCAATTTTTGGGGCATGTTATTGGAAATGATGGAATTAAAGTGGATCCGGCGAAGATTGAGGCAGTTATGAGTTGGGAGAGGCCAAAGACTCCTACGGAAGTGCGAAGTTTTCTAGGATTGGCCGGATACTATAGAAGATTCGTCAAGGATTTCTCGAAGATCGCCACGCCATTGACTAAGTTAACCAGAAAGAATCAAAAGTTTGAATGGAGTGCAGAATGTGAAAATAGCTTTCAAGAGTTAAAACAGAAGTTGGTAACAGCTCCGGTGTTGGTACTTCCAGATGATCAAGGGAATTTTGTAATATTCAGCGACGCTTCACATAAGGGTTTGGGTTGTGTGTTGATGCAACACAGTAAGGTAATAGCATATGCGTCAAGATAGTTGAAGCCGCACGAGTTAAAGTATCCGACGCATGACTTGGAACTAGCCGCCATAGTGTTCGCACTCAAGATTTGGAGACACTATCTCTATGGAGAAAAGTGTGAAATCTACACGGATCACAAGAGTTTAAAGTACATTTTTACTCAGAAAGAGCTCAATATGAGGCAGAGGAGATGGCTGGAATTGATTAAGGACTATGACTGTTCGATAAATTACCATCCTGGAAAGGCGAACGTAGTAGCCGATGCGCTGAGTCGGAAGGAAAGATTGAATATAATGATAACATCAAAAGAGTTATCTGAAGAAATCGGAAAATTTGAATTGGAACTTTGTGCTTATGGGAAAGTCAAAGAAGTTTGTCATGCAATGACCTTTCAGCCAACACTACTGGAAAAGATAAAGAAGTGTCAAGAGGAAGTAATGGAAAAAGAGAAAAATCAGTTATCTGGAGAAGAGATTAATACTAAAAGGGATGAGCAAGGAATACTAAGGTTTTCATCCAGAATATGGATTCCCCATGTATCTGAATTAAAGAATGAGATCCTCCATGAAGCCCACCATTCGAAATTTTCAATCCACCCGGGAAGCACCAAGATGTATCAAGACTTAAAGAAGAACTTTTGGTGGCCAAATATGAAAAGAGACGTGGCAGAATGGGTTGCGAAGTGCTATACCTGTCAGAAAGTAAAGGCAGAACATCAACGACCAAGCGGATTAATTCAGCCCCTGAAGATTCCAGAATGGAAATGGGAAAATATCGCTATGGACTTTATAGTAGGACTACCGCGAACAAAATCCGGACATGACGCAATATGGGTTATAATTGATCGTCTTACGAAGTCGGCGCATTTCCTTCCAATAAATGAGAAGTCGTCACTGGACAAGTTGGTTCATCTGTATGTGCACGAAATCGTATTAAGGCATGGAGTACCCGTATCAATAGTTTCAGACAGAGATCCCCGATTTAACTCAAGATTCTGGAAGCAATTCCAGGAATGTCTTGGCACGAAGTTGAATATGAGCACGGCGTATCACCCGCAGACTGATGGCCAGAGTGAAAGAACAATTCAAACAATTGAAGACATGTTGCGCAGTTGTGCAATCGATTTTGCTGGAAGTTGGGACGACCACCTGCCATTGATTGAATTTTCATATAACAACAGCTATCATTCCAGTATCGGCATGCCACCATATGAAGCTTTGTACGGGCGAAAATGTAGATCACCAACAAGTTGGGATGAAGTAGGAGAAGGAAGAATTCTCGGCTCAGAATTGGTACAACAGTTGCATAACTCAGTCAAGTTAATTCAGAAAAGGTTGCTTGCTGCTCAAGATAGACAGAGGAAGTATGCGGATCCAGCGCGTAAGGATGTTCAATTCCAAATTGGCGAAGCTGTGTTGCTAAAAGTGTCACCTAGGAAAGGGTTGATAAGATTTGGCAAGAAAGGAAAGTTAGCACCTAGATACATAGGTCCTTTTGAGATTTTGAGTCAAGTAGGAAAGGTGGCCTACGAGTTGGCCTTACCACCTCAGTATCGGCATGTGCATAATGTATTCCATGTGTCGTTGCTTAAGAAGTACAATCCTGACGCTAGCCATGTGATAGAATATGAACCTGTAGAAATTCAGGCAGACCTGTCATTTGTGGAGCAACCGGTTAAAGTACTCGACTGGCAAGTAAAGAGTCTTAGAAATAAATCAGTAAAGTTAGTGAAAGTACTTTGGAGGAACCCTAAGGTCGAAGAGTCGACTTGGGAGTTAGAGTCTGATATGCGTTCCCGGTATCCTCATCTGTTCTCTTAGATTCTGGGGACAGAATCCCTTAAGGGGGAGAGGATGTTACGACCGGCATTTTATGTAATATTATTTGTGAATAATATTAAGTTAAATAAAAATATATTCAATGCTTGTACGTTTGTGTGAGTGAAAATTTCTGTATTATAAATTTGCTTTGGGTAGTATATGATTTTTCAAAGCAAGAATTTATTTAATTTCTTTATTTTTTGATTTATAAGGAATATTCTAAGCTTTGGAAAAATTTTCTTTTAAAAGACATTTTGTACACAAATTGTGAAAATGATTTTATAAAGTCTCTAAAAATACAAGTTAATTTATGGTAGAAATTTTATAATTTTTGAACTTGTATTTTATTTTATAAAAATAAATCATTATAAATTTTAGTTGTCATAATTATTAAATTACATGAATAACCTTGCATGCAAACTCTCTTCTATTTAACCAAAGGGCAAAGAAGACATTCTCAACCCCACTTAACTCACCTTTTGCTAGCCAAATTACCTCCTTGACCTTGCATGCAAATTTGCCTAACTTTAGCTAGAGGGTTACTCTTGTCATTTCCTAAATCCACTCACATTTAGCCAAGTCAAAGACATAAAAACAAAACTAAAGTGATGATCACTCCATTTTTACTCCACCCTCCCCATTTCTCCTCCCTCCCTCTCGGCTCAACCCTCCCTCTCGGCCATCCCATAGCCGAGGCTCTCCATCCCCTTCATTTCTTCATTCTTCCACCCAAACAATCATCTTATATTCAAGTAATTTTACTCCCTATATGTTATTCTTATATATTTCAAAAGTTTAGAGTGAAAAACCTATGTTTTGACCTTGCATGGTGATGTTTTTGTTAAACTCAAAATGAACCTCCTTGATTCTTGTGAATCTAAGGCTTTCACCATGAGTTATAGTATCATAGGGTCAAGAATGGCTAGACATAAGAGTGTTACACTTATGCGAATGCTGTTTTTACCCTAATCCCTTCGGCCATGACTTGATAGGAGCCGAATGGATGGTGTTTTGTTGCCTTGTTAACATTTTTGTGTATTTTGTGATGATAACATGAATTTTGTAGTAAAATCTTGATAAAATCCTTTTGCATGCTAGTTGATCATTTAGTTGTAATCCATGTTAGGCTTGCATGTTAAATTATGATAAAAATTTATTTGGAAATCATGTTGATTTGGCTTGAAAGATCCGAAAGCATGCATGCATGCAAATCACTTTTGATTTTTGGAAGTTTTGATCATTTAGATTCATGTTGTTAGTGAGCCTTAATTCCAGTAGGAATAATGTATTAATATTGAGTTATGCTTCTTGTTGCATGGTAATAATTCGTGGTTATCTTTTATAAAAATATATATATCTTGTTGTTTCAAAAGCATAAAGGTTTGTGATTTGTAAAGAGTAGTCTCTCTTATTTTGCCATAGTTGCACCTTAGGTAAGGATGATCTCACCAAGAGTATTTTGAGAAAAAGGGAGTTAGTTCAGTAGAATACCAAGTATAAGTCTTGGTTTAAGTATTTAGTTATTGATAATTGGGTTTGTCAAGTCAAAAACCTTGGAAAATGAGAGTTATAGTTTCTGCAGAAAAATCAGTTTAGTACCCTGAGGTTTAGAGTGAGTTTTGACCATGTCATTGATGTGCACTTTGAGGCCCAAGCCACCAGAAGTTAGTATGGGGAGTATATAATAAGTTTTAGGAGTTGGTTGGAGGTTTGCATGTCATTTGGTTAGGTGCACAAATAGAATAACAAAATCTGTCCAGCAGGGGACAGTTTTGTTGCAACTTAGAAATAGGGAGATTTGGCCATGTCATGGGTAGGCCCTCATTAGGCCCAATTGGGCCTTAGTTAGAGGGTATGTCAGAGAAGTTTTTCCAACCATAGTTCATAGGATATGAGCTAGAACCATGTGTCACAAGTTAATTCAAGTCAGGGCGTTTTCTGCCCAGAAAAACAGGGGTACCTTGGACTTTTAGCTTAGGCCCAAGAAGGCCCAAGCCAGGCCTTTGAGCCACATCAAGCTTGTGAGATGCCCTTAGGTCAGGAGAGTCTTGTGTAAAAATTTTGAAGAAAAACTTGTAGTTTAAGAGTGTCTAATGCACTCAAGAAACCTTAGTTACCATTCTGAAATTTGCACCAGTGAGCACTTTCACTTATCACATAGTTTTAGGACACTTAGAAGTGAGTATTAGGTCGACCACCATAGTTGTAAGATAGTATAAGGTCAGTAGAGCAAAAGGCACAAGTGAGGGTCAATAGGTTTTGGATAATTTAGGAAAGGCACATTGAGTTAGGAAGCCCAAATTTGAAGACTTCGTTTAGTTAGCGACCAAGTAACTTAAGTGGTGAGTCGAGATCATCCAAGCCTAATGTGGCATTATGGTGTATATGATGTTATTTGGTATTAATATACGATATGTGATTATGTGGCTACGTGTGTACATTTGAAAATATAAATGGTGGATATGAATTAAGTGTGTATAGGCCTAAGTGCCATCCATGTTTAATTTCGGGTTATAAATAGGTTAAGATGGTAAGAATATATTATAATGAGGATTATTATTATTTATGTAGGATCTCGAGACGAGGGAAAACTTGCCATAAAAGTCGAGTGAAGCTCCAGTTGTTGCTCCTACCAGTCAGACCAGACCAGTCTATCTCAAGGCAAGTGATTCAACTTGACCTTCGCATTTACTGTAAACAGTTCATGTATATATCGATGCAATTATCCTGAGTCATTTTGATATACTTAAATCAAGAGCATCTTTTGTTTATCTTTGAGTTACATAGAGATGCCATGAACCCTCGAGTACGTATTGCAAGTAGTTCAAAAGTCTTTCATGATAGTTTAATGCCATGATAAAATAGAGATTTGTTATAATACCTTATTGATCCTTTTGATTATCATGCTATTGATCCCTGAGAAATCTTGATATTGCACCCTGATGCTTGAATTCAACTCTTGAAATAACCTCGATAGAAACTTTATCTTGATGTTCTAGTACCTATACCTTGTCTACAACCATTGCCTTAAGCCTAGTTTGGCATTACTCTTTCATATTATCCAATAGCCTTGCTTAATTTCCTTGTCAAAAATTCTTGTTTATGGAAATCTCTCGATTACCTAATATAGTAAAGCCTAGTGGATCATGGCCCTGAGATTTAGTGTCATATTTCCAGTGTTTCAAGTTGATCTATAATCCCCTGATAAAAATGATTTCAGAGATTTTGTCATAAATCGGCATCAGTTTTCAAAATGAATAAAAGGTGGATTTTTCAGTCCCAAAGGGGGACAAATGTTTTCTTGAATGGTGGATCTGGACTGAGACGCGAGTCCTTTCCACACTTATATTAGGCTTAAAAGTTGCCTAGGGATTCCCAATAATGTTTTAGAACCCAGCGAGGTTCGGGATTACTTCGCGGCTGATCACCGGCTGTAATCCGTAGCGTCATAAAATGATTTTGATTAAGAATGGTTTTAAAATTTGTTTTGATGCAAGCAAAATGATGCCAACTCACATAAGTTTTATCTCTCGATTATCATTGATTATGTCATTCCATTGTCATTCCTAAAGGTATATCTCGATTATGCTATGCATTGTATTGTCAGCACTTGTTGAGCTTTTGGCTCACTTCTTGCTTTACCCTGATATTACAGCTAGCAGCCATGGTTAGATTCAAGCAGACTGCCCGTAAGACCTGTGATGCTGATGCTTATGTTCGAGCTCAGGTAGAATAAGTAATAATAGTTGTGTGAGGACTCGATATTTGTAATCAGATGTAATAGTTGGTAGTGTTGGGCTGTTCCAAACCCTAAACTGTAAGATCTTGGATTTTGGTTGTGTAATACTCATTAAAATGATGTAATAGCTATATTTATTTTGCTATTTAAGTTGGGGGTGTGACAGGAGCCGTATCAACAAGTTTCTACTTGGGAAAGTGGGTACGAGCTTTACCTTTCAGAGTCATGGATTTCATCTGAACCAAGAGTGGCGTAAGTGGTCGAGTAGCGCCGGCCCAGCCTTATTATATTGGACCAAATGGCCTGGAAGTTCCGCTAAGGCGGTCCATTCCTTAGGAGTTCAGTGTTCGGTTGACAAGTAAATCCGACAGGTTCTCCTCTACATGTAGAAAATGGTGGGGTTTCACTACTACGACTGATCATCGTAAGTGGTCTTCCTGGCGCGGAAAACTCCCGTAATGAGTTCATCATCCAATTGGATATTTCTGCAACACTACCCAGAGCACTTCGATAAAAAGGCTACGATTGGGCGATTGTTGAGTGTTGGCAGGGTCGAGTTTTCAAAATGATGTTTGCATCAAATGAAGTATCTCGTAACTTCATTTTATTTTGATGATATTGTAAAGATTGATTCTATACAAGTTTTATCTTGTAGCTTAATCTATGGGATGGACTAATTATAACTTGAACGGTGGTAGTTCAAGTAGTATTCAGAAAAGATATAAGTATATTGGAGTATCTTGTAACTTCATCTTTTAAACTTATATCTAGTAAATGATTATCTTATGCATGACAAAGATTTTCAGAAAAACGTTGAGACAAGGTTAGATATATGAGATCACCTTGCAACGATATTTTTTTTACAGTTACAAACTGGAACTCTGTGTATATTATGCATGGAAGAGGACTTCCAAGATTTTGAAAAGTATATATACATATATACTGAATATTTTGTGACTTCATCGCTTTAAGATATCAAACTTGGTTCATTTCTTTTGACCAAGACTTTCATGAGTACTATGAGAAGGCTCATATATTGTTAATCATTATACATATTATTTCGGTGGGCTTGTTGCTCACCCTTGCTTTCTTCTTTCATCACACAACAACAGATAGAAAAGATGAACATGACCAAGCTCCCAATTCGCAAGCGATTAGGAAACGTTCCGCAGTTTCCTATAGGCGTTGATGTCGCTGTAGCTGAGGTAGGAACTACCAATAGGCTAGGCTTTCAACTTTTGATGTACCAGACTTATGTATCTTTATCAATTGTAATAATGGCAAAGAAATGTAAATTTATTCAGAAACCCGTTTAAGGTGTATTGGCATATAATTGTGGAATAAAATGACTTGTGATTATTTTTGGATATTCATCTCTGAGACTATAACTTGTGGTGTGTGTGTTTATTGTGGGGTCACAGTACAGAGTAGTTGATTATTTATTAAGATTGGGTGTTATTAAGGGAAATTGAACTCGTGACAACCCGGATCCCCGACCCCGGATTTGGGGGTCTTACAAAGGTTGCTGTTTCTTAAGGGAACACCAAATCTAGGTATTTGGTACCCTAAAGAATCTGGTTTTAACCTTGTTGGATATACAGATTCAGATTACGTAGGAAGTGTTGTTGATAGGAAAAGCACCTCAGGGAGTTGTCAATTCCTAGGTAGCAGACTAGTCTCATGGTACAGCAAGAAACAACAAACAGTTTCAAATTCAACGGCCGGGGCTGAATATATTGCTGCTGAAAGCTGCTGTGCTCAGATCTTGTGGATTAGGAATCAGCTACGGGACTATGGCTCTGTATTGAACAAAATACCTATTCTATGTGAAAATACAAGTGCAATAGCCATCACCAACAACCCTGTGCAGCATACAAGGACCAAGCACATTGACATCAGGTATTATTTTATTAGAGAGCACGTCATGAATGGTACTGTTGAACTATTTTTTGTTCCAACTGAAGAACAAATAGCAGATATTTTCACTAAACCTCTTGATGAAACATTTACCAAATTAGTTGGTAAATTGGGTATGTTGAATAGCTTTAGTGATTAAACTTGTGAATATCTGAAATCTGTTCTTGAGTGAATTTACAAATGAATTTTTCATAAATGAAAAATTCATTTGCAAATTTATTTTATCATTTTCCAAAATTTCTTGCTTATTTCTATGTAATTTTTTATTATCCTATCTTATTTATTTACTCAACTTTTTAATTTTAATGTCTCAGAATATTATATTTTCTCTAAAAAATATTTTTCTATGAATTTTATTTGCTAAAATTCAAAAGAAATCTATTTTTGGACTGAAAATATAATTATCTCTGAAATATTTTAATTGTGTAAATATTTTCAGCCATATCTATATTAGTATTTATTGTAGTTTTCTGTAATTTTGTTTATATATATATATATATGTTCTGTTTTTGTTAAAAACTGTTTGTATTTGTTTTTGTTAAAAACAGTTTTTTATTTTAATTATTAAATATATATATTTGTTTGTTTGTGTTAAGTTTATACTTGAATGACAATCGGCAAGACAATTGAAATTGTCTTGCTGAAAGTCATTTCAGTATATTTATATAAATATGTAATTTAGTTTATACTAGAATGACAATCGGCAAGACAATTGAAATTGTCTTGCTGAAAGTCATTCCAGTACAAATACGTGTTTATTTTTAATACAGTTTAATTTTATAACTGGCAAGACAATCGGTATGACTATTGATTGTCATGCCAGTAATAAAATTAATATCAGATATTTTATGATTTATTTTGTACTGGTATGACAATCGGTGTGACTATTAGATTGTCATACCAGTTATATATTATTACTATTTTTTGTTTTGTCTTCTCAAAATGCCTGGTATGACGATCGGGAAGACAATCGGTATGACTTTCCTCGATTGTCATACCAGTTGCCTTCTTAAACGTTTTTTTTTGTTTTGTAAATCATTCAGTTCAGTTTTTCTTCAAAATTCCAACAGTCTTCATTTTCTCTCTTATTTCTCTCTCTCTCTATTCGATTAAAATCAAAACCCATCTCCATTGTCTTTCTTGCTCGAGTTTTTACTCAGCAAACTAAAACATCACTTCTGTTATATACATACGTATATACATACAGAAGTGCTGCGAAATTTTTTAAAAAAAAATTCGATTTTTCCCCAAAAATCAGTTTGTGTTTGTTTGATTTTGGGTAATTCTATTTAATTTTGTTTGGTGTCTTGTGCGTTTTTCAAATCTGCTTTTGTGAGTTAAGAACTTTAACGAGATACATTTCTTTCTAAATTCTTCGAATATAATTGATTTAATTCGAATTTTCTTAATATTTTTCTTGAAATTCTGAAAGTGTGTAATTTATTATTTTTAAATGGCTCTCAATTTCCAAATTGTCGCACATAATCTTGTTGGTTATTTTAATCCAGATAAATGTGATGTAGAAAAATTTAAGCCGTGGATTAGATTTTTAAATGACCATTCGATTGTTAGCTCTGCTATTAAATCAAATGTGATTTTAAATGTTGATCTGCTCAGACTGATTTGCACAACCTCTACTGTGGCCGATGATTTTAAATCTTTTTCATTCACCGTGGCAAACACACAGTATGTGGTTGATGAAACAGTCGTCAATCGAGCGTTAAATTTTCCTATGGACAATTTCTGTAATTTGCCCTCTGAAAATGATATTTCAAACTTTTTCCATGCTATTCACTATCAGGGGGTGATTAATTTAACCAAGTTGTCTAAATCCAATTTGGTTTCTGAATGGGATATTTTCTTCGATACACTTTCTAAAGTGTTTGCCAACTGCACTAAATCCAACTTTCATAACATCACTTCCACTCTGCAGTATATTAGTCTTGCGGTTGTTTTCAATCAAAGGATCAATTTTAGCAAACTACTTTTACCCATTCTTTTGAGATGTCTCACTACTACTTTACGTGATCATTCTACAAATCGTAGGGTCTCGTGCTACTATGCTCGTTTTCTCATGCTCATAGCAGAACATATTCTCTCACCTAAGCATAAAGCCCTATTTGCTAACTCCTCAGTAACCGAACCCCCTCCAGTAAGCAAAAAGATTTATACCCGCCAAGACACAACTTTCAAATTCATGCAAGTTCCAGTACTTGTATCTGTTTTCATGGCCACTTATATTCCTTTACATATCTTCAATCTTCCCGGTCATGAACAGCAAGCTCAACCTCCAGTGGTTCAAACCACCCAGGCTCAAACATCAGATGCTCTTCCTCTACAGGTAATAGTTCCTCAAACTCAACATATTCCTACTTCTGTTGAAAGACCCCCAGTGGTTGATAGGACTGACCATGAAGTTGTAGAACCACAGCTTCAATCCCAGGTCATAGAGCCAAACACAGAGTCATAACCTATCTCAACCTCTCCCCCACTGTCTAAAATGTTGCCTAGAAGATTAGTAGGAAGTAGTTTGTTAGTGGATGTAAATGAACCCTCAGCTCTGCCTCCACCCAAGAAAAGGAAAACATTTACTGAGGCATCTGAAAGCCCATCATTGTCCTCCCAACAGGACATAGACTTTGAAATGGCCACTGAACAGTTACTAGAAACATTCTCTCAACAGGATGAATCTATTGAAATTCGCCATAGGGCCATGGCATCCTGTACTGAGTCAAGCACAATTCCATTACTCACAATGGAAACATACAGACCAGTAGATGATACTCAGGACATGGAGCGAGGAGTGCACATAGAGTCGGTTACAGTGCCTGCCATAGTTACGGCAGAAGAGCAGTCACATGCTTCTGAGGGAAAATCTGACTCTCAGCCACCTTTAATAGAGTAATTTTCTCCCCTCCCAGATCCAACACCTCTGGCTCCCTCACGGGATTCTCCACTCGCAGATTTATCTGGAGAAAGTGGAGGGCAACTCGGTCAATCTATCCCTGAAGTAATTCAGACATCTATTTCACATGAAATGATAGGTTTGACTGAGGATCGGGACTCACAAATTCCCATTACACCACCACTGACCTCTCTTGAAGAGGCTAGGGTGATTTTAAATGCAGGTATAGAAGATCAGCATCAGGAAGACTCCTCACGAGCAATTATATTGAGAGATACACATGCACGTGAGTTGAGTGAATCAAACAGGAGAGATATTCAGGTGAGCGCACACACAGACACAAACACTAAAAATCTGTTAGCTCAAATTGCTCATCTCAAGGAACAACTTGCAAAAAGTCAGGCTGAAGCTAAATCATTCAAAGCACAAGTGGTTGAACGGTCTTCTTCTTCCACCTCTGTTAATAATCAGCTGGCTCTTATCAGGACTGAAATATCAGATTTGAAGACATCTGTTGTACCAAAGCTAAACTCAATCCAGGCATCTCCAACGTTATCAGTTGACGACATTTCAAACTTTTGCTCTCTACATACAAGAATGACTTCTCTTGAAGACTTGGTTGAAATGAATCATTCACTGGATTCCTCCAGATTTCTGAAGATAGAGACGGGTATGGAACATCTGAATGAAGGGATGAAGCACTTGTACTTCATGATCAAAAATTCTCACTGTCCCAATGAAGAACAAAGAACTTTCTTTGAAGGGCCGTCTGGTGGAGGCTCAGGCTCGGGAGGTGATGGAGGTCATGGAGGATCTAAGGGAAAGTCTGTAGAGCATTCCTCAACTAAGGGGGAGAAGAAAGGGAGAAGTGAAAAGGGAAAAGAAAAAGGTTCGTCTGCTGGAGGCACAGGGAAGCCTGATGATATCTACTATAGTGGAGAACAGGATGACTTTGATATTTGTGACGTTCCCACTGAACCAGTCTTGGAAGATAAAGATGGTTTCTTTGAAGCTGAGGAAAGTGATTTTGGAGAATGGGAAGAGGAAGCTCCAGTGGATCCTCTGTTTGAGAAAGAGTTTCAGCAGTAGCAGTCAGAGATGAAAAGAAAAGAAGCTGAACTCAAAAAGGTATCCCAGATCATTGACATGAGGAAAGACATACAAAGAACAGAAACTCTTCAAAAGCAACGTCTTCATGACATTAAAGCTCAAGAAAGGAGAAGAGATGTCAGACTGAAGATTGGTGAAAAATGGGATGAAGCTAGGAGAGTACTTGATATGCCTCAGCTGAGCACAAACAATGATAGGCAGTTTCTACATCTTCTGGACAAGCTGGAGATCTCTAATCCAAACAATGACATGTACATGAATGCTATAAAGACTGAAGTCTCAAGGATCACAGCTACCTTTGACAGATCCCTAAATGAGATGAGCATATTTGTATATTATCAGAGCGAAGGATCTTTCAAGGTGTCACTTCATCTGTTTGAGAATCGTTCATTGTCAGAGACTTGGGTTCTTCTCAACAAAGTCAAAAGAAGCTCAAAGTTGAATGAAGTTCTTCGAGAAAGGCTCAAAGAGTTTGCCAGCAGGGCTAGTCCTCAAGTGGTCAACAATCCTCATCAGGTAAGATTCTTTAAGTCTGACTGTCTTCAAATCTGCCAGCTCGATTCACAATCTCTTAAAGACTACTCAGCTAAGCATCTGGTCTGGATGGAACATCACTTAAAAACTGCTGGATATTCATCCATGTTGAAAACTCAAGCAGCTGATCTGATTCAAGCTTATTGTGAAAAGAATATTAAAAGGTACAATCAACTCAAGAATAAGCTAAAGACAGTTGGAGTTCAACCAGTTAGACCAGACAGCTTCACTTCAGAAAAGGATCGTGTCTTTGACAAGGAGTTGCTTCAAGATTTGGAAGAAGGTGAAGTCGGAAGAGAAGACAACTGAATTCAATTAGCTCAAAACTCAACGTAATATGATTAGAGCTTTATGAATCAAGATAGACTAATGTAGTTATATCTTCAGGCTAGAGGAACATCTATCTTGTATTCACTTGTAAATTTCGTTTGGAATCTGGAAAATGTTAAATATAATCCAAAACTTTTCTACTATTTACTTTGCATTACTGTTTATATCTTTTTCTTATTTGTTAGTTGAGTTATCCTCTAGGTATTTATTGTTATTGTCTAACAAACAAATAGGGGGAGATTGAAAGGCATATGTCATAGCCTATTTGTTTATTCGAGGATTTAACTCAACTCAAATAAGGATGTAACAAGTAAATAGTGGTTCTATCGTCAGAGAGATCTCTCAGAGTAACATATGTCAAAGGATTAAGTAACATTGTTCTTCTACAGACTTGATGACTTAATTCACTGGAAGAAGCTCAAGAAATTGATCAAGCCTCAGTGATATAAATCAAGATTGTGGATTTAATCAAGTGACAGAGATCTCGTCAGGGTATCAATTAATTACAAGGATTTAGTCTGAAGAAAATCAAGAGTATCAAAGTCAAGGCATGAAGAAACGTCACGAAAGTTAGTCACTCATGAACCAGACAGTACATCGAGTGTCAACATTGAAGTGATGGAATTGATTCGTAATTGACAGAGATTTTCAGAAGAATGGTTGCTGCTCAAGATTAGTATTAATTCTCTATTAATTAATTAAGTCATATAATTTAATTAAGAAAATAAATTATATCTGCAAAGATTAATTTATTGATTAATTGAATTAATTGATTAATTAATTCAGAATTAATATTAAGGTTTTTCAGAATTTAAATTGGATTAAAATCTATTTAAATTCAACAAGTCAATCTGATTGTACTAATATGACAATCGGTATGAAAATTGATAGTCATACCGAAAATCATGCTAGTACAAATAATTGTCTTGCCGAAAGTTACACTGGGAGGAGGATAGTCTTGCTAGTTCATTTGATAGTCCTACCGAAAGTCTTACCAGTTAAAAGAATTGTCATGCTGAGCCAAAAGAATTGTCTTGCTGAAAGTCTTACTGATTCAATAGAAGTGTTTTGTTTACAAAACCAACAGAAGCAGATCATTCAAAAGACAGCAGAGCATTGAATATATCATTCAGCAGAACACAGAACAAAAGAAACCTGCAGAGAAATTGTTGCAAATTCACAGATCAATTATTTTTAGTATATATTATTAAATCCAATCCACTAGAAATACTTTTCTTGTTCTTGTGTAACTATCTAGCGGATCGAAATCCCTAGAACTTAATCTCAAATTGCTTTTAGCATTTGATCTTTTTATTGCAAAAATAGAAAAAGTTCATGTCGAATTTATTCTAGATTTGTGATAATTGATTTGAGATTAATCCCTTGTAAACGAACCGTTGTTGTAACACCTTTCAAGTTTAATAATAATTTTATTTAACTTGAATTTTGTTTCACTTTTTTTCCGTATTTTATTCGATTAAACGGTATTGTTTGTATTCAACCCCCCTTCTACAAACATATTGAGACCTAACAACTTGTGTAGGAGTAGGTCTATTTCTTAATAGAAATTGCCTGACCTCTCTAGGAAGAAAGGGTGGTCCTGAAAATTTATTCTTTCCATCCCTTTTGATATGATTAGTGATTGCTTTTTCAGAAATTTTAAAAATAGGGAGTAATTCATCATCATCAAACATAGCATTAGGGCATAGAAAATTGAAAATCAGTTACAAAAACCTAGTATACCCTATTACTCCTGAAGCATCTGCTCTCCTTGAAATTATGAACTATAATATAGTATCATCATAATCAAAATTACCAGAGTTAAGAAGAGAGTATCCAATTCTTAGGGAAGTGGATGGAAGAGCATCAAAGTTTGTTGTATTATTCAAGAAACAGCTACTGATACATTCAAAGGAAAAGTTTGGTCCTGGCCAGTTTTCCAACGGTTGTGATTTCTCCTTGATAGCCTAAAGTCCTGAGCATATCAAACACCTGCTCAGTGGTATGAGTATCAGGAACACCATCAAGAGCAGGCAATCTCAAGGCTTGAAGAAGAATGTCAGCATCAACTTGATATATTTGGTCCTTATACTCAAAGGAAAAGCCAATATGTGTTGGATTTACCACAACTGTGTTCCAGACCTGCATGACAGCCATGTATAACACCTTAACAGGATTTATGAGAGCATACCCAATTGGACATAGAAGAAGAAAATCCTGAATATCATGAAAAGATGATGGTAGCTGCTGGTGTGTAAGCAGAGCTAAGTAATTGTTAGTGCCAAATGTGTTTCCATGAATGATTGTGGTTTGACTGAAGAGTGGTGAAACTTCAGACGTTGTCATGATGTGAATAGCTTATGAGAGAGAGTAAGTGTAAGATGTGCGCAGTGAAACTAAGTGTATGATGAATTGTGTCATAGAATTTCTTCTAGTTTTTATAGCTTCACTATTCAGAAATAGGTATAACACACTTGTATGAAGGAGGTAACTTAGCGAATTTGACTTCGAACAGGAAACAATTTTTGAGTAATTGAGTTTGACGGTGGAGTAAATTGTGGATGTAAATACAAAATACATACAGTTATATCAAGACACAACCATAGAAATTTGTTTATCTGATAATCCACCATTAGTCATTAATTAAGTGAGACATCTATTGCAACAATAAAGCTTACTCGGAGATTGATTAACACTAATAATCTGAATTAGAACGTGTTGACCTGTCGTCAGGATTTGAGACTTTTCTTATGTCATGATTTTACTAAGTCAGGATATGTAGATTCAAATTCAACATTTGTTTATCAAAGCATCACAAAGTATTAGCAACCACAATTTTAATTAAAACATTCATCAAGAAATACAATTCAAGTAGATGAAAGTAAAGATTAACAGGCTTCAAAAAGAATAGTCATATGCATATAATTCGAGATAAGCATAGACTAAAACTTGCAAAAAGAAATTTCATAATATATCAAAATATTACATTTCATGAAATTCATAGATTACATGTAAAAGATTACAAGATAATCCTAGTCTAAGATGATGAACATCAACAGCCTTAGTCTAAGAAGGAAGGCTATTGATTAGTTCCTCCTGTTGTTGACAACTAGCACTGCAAGACGGATGATCCGTTCTTGCTGAAGAAGAGCCTCACTCCGTTCTTCTTCCAAGCGATCAAGATGGAGTTGATAATCCATCTCAAAAACAAGAGATTTGTCTGAACCTCTTGTGGAACCAGGTTCCATATCTCATCAGGAATGGCAGTGACATGCCATTCATGCTCCCAGTCACCACAACTGAACTCGACGTTGAAGTTTTCATAGTTCATAAACATGTTTACAAGAGAGAGAGAGAGAGAGAGAATAGTTTTGTGTTTGAGTAGGAAAAGATGTGATTTTACTGAAGGATGAGCAGTCATGTAAATAACCAAGAGAATATCAAGAGTCTAAGAAACTGAAGAGTTAACTTAGTGAATTAACCAAAAGATTTCTTTTTAAAGCGCATCTCCCTAGACTGATGTGTAATGATAACAATGATATATTTATTCAAACATGCACAATTAGCAAATAAATTCACTTAATTTATCATGCATATTAAATAGAATACATCAAATATTTCTGGCTTAATATCTAAAAATTACAGCATTTAGTACATATCAGGATTTGATCAATATACATCAGGATTTGATCAAATATGAATTGAAATAAAAATTTACTTGTCCCAATTAACCAGACCAAGTTCATTCACAAGCTTTGTAAATGTTTTTTCAGTTAATGGCTTTGTGAAGATATCGGCCAACTGCTGATCAGTGGGAACAAAATGAAGCTCTATTGTTCCTTCCATGACATGCTCTCTTATGAAGTGATATCTGATACTGATGTGCTTTGTAAGAGAGTGTTGCACCGGATTCCCTGTCATAGCAATAGCACTTTGATTATTACAATAAATAGGAATTTTTGAGAATGATAATCCATAGTCCATGAGCGAATTTCTCATCCATAACAACTGAGCACAACAACTCCCAGCTGTAATATATTCAGCCTCAGCAGTTGAAGTAGAAATAAACTTCTACTTCTTGTTGAACCATGAGACTAATCTGCCTCCCAAGAACTGACAGCTCCCTGATGTACTCTTCCTGTCTATTTTACATCAAGCAAAATCAGCATCTGAATATCCACATAATGCAAAGTCAGCTTCCCTTGCATACCAAAGTCCAAGTGAAACAGTACCCTTTAGGTATCTGAAGATTCTCTTTACTGCAATAAGATGTGGCTCCCTTGGATTTGCCTTTATTTGGATCAAGTTTTGTAGCAGTTGCCATAGGAGTACTTGCAGTTGCACTTTTTTGCATATTAAACCTCTTCAGTAGATTTTTTGTGTACTTGGACTAATTGATATAGATGCCATTTTTAGTCTGTTTAATCTGCAAGCCTATGAAGTAGCTCATCTCTCCCATCATACTCATTTGATATCTTGATTGCATCAACTTTGAAAACTTATCACACAGTGTTTGATTAGTTGATCCAAAAATGATATCATCCACATAAATTTGGACTAGATGCAAATCTTTACCTTTATTCAGATAAAATAGGGTTTTATCTATTGTACCTCTTTTGAATCCACTTTCAAGTGAAAACTGAGCAAGGGTTTCATACCATGCTCTAGGTGCTTGCTTCAGTCCATAGAGTGCTTTACCAAGTCTGTAAATATAGGTAGGATGTTTGGGATCCACAAATCCTGGTGGTTGTTCAATATAGACTTCTTCTTCAAGTTCTCCATTGAGAAATGCACTCTTGACATCCATCTGGAAGACCTTGAACTTCTTGTGAGCAGCATATGCCAAGAAGATTCTGATTGCTTCCAGCCTAGTAACAGGAGCAAATGCCTCATCATAGTCAATGTCTTCTTGTTGGGAATATCCTTTAGCCACTAACCTTGCCTTATTTCTGATGATTGTTCCATCAGAATTAGTCTTATTTCTAAAGACCCACTTTGTGCCCATAATTGACCTGAACAAAAGAATCAGTCTTTGGCTCTTCTTTTGAAAGTAAATTGTGATATAAAAATTCATTCTGAGTTGCACTTCTTGTCTTTACCCCATCATCAGGATTTCCAATGATCAGATCAGGAGTATGACCTTTAGTCCATTTTCTGGCACTAGGAAGTGTCCTTCTGGGGCTTGATGCTCCCCCTGAATTGTATGCCTCTTCAAATGCATTTGAGGCTCCCCCTGAATCTGTTGTGTTATCTCCTGACGAGATATTGGGACTTGACTCATGTTCATTTGATGGTGAATCAGCATTGGATTCTGAGAGATTAGATTGAGAAGAATCTTGAGATGATTTTTCAGTGTTGGTATCATCAGCTGACCCTTGTTATTGCTCCCCCTCAACATGTGCAGGATCATTAGTACAATGATTATCTTCAGAATCTGAAGGAGTACCAGGATTTGGATCATCAGGATTTGACAGTTCATTAGAGTTTGATCCAGATTCCAACAATGCATTTTCATTTGCAAAGATTAAGCTTTCATGAGTGTCTTCTTTAAAACCAGGAATCTTCTTATCATCAAAAGATACATTTATAGAGACTACTACAGTATATGTTCTCAGATTGAATACTCTGTATGCTTTTGATGGTGAGTATCCAACAAAGATTCCTTCATCAGCCTTTGATTTAAATTTTCCAAGCTGATCAGTATGAGTTCTCAAAACAAAGCACTTACATCAAACCACATGAAGATATTTGAGATTGGGCTTCTTTTCTTTTATCATTTGATAAGGAGTAACACCATGTCTGTTTATCAGAGTGATATTCTGAGTATAACAGGCTGTGTTTACTGCTTCAGCCCAAAAGTAAGTGGGTAGTTTTACTTCCTCTAGCAGAGTTCTGCCAGCTTCAATCAAGCATATGTTCTTCCTCTCAATAATACCATTTTGCTGAGGTGTACCAGGAGCTGAGAATTGTTGCTCTATGCCTTTGTACTTGCAGAGTTCCTCCATCTTTGAGTTCTTGAATTCAGTGACATTATCACTTCTCAGAATTTTCACTTTGTGAGTAGATCCATTTTCAATTTTCCTTATATGGTCCAGAAGAATTTCTGGAGTTTCATCCTTCCTGTGTATAAAATAGACCCATGTATATCTAGTGAAATCATCAACAATTATAAGTGTGTACCTTTTCTTGTTGATGGACATTATGTTCACTGGTCCAAAAAGGTCCAGGTGCAGCATGTGATATGGCTCATAGATAGAGAATTCTGTTTTGCTTTTGAAAGATACTCTTTTTGTTTATACTTTTGGAAAGCATCACAAAGACCATCACTTGAGTATAGCATGTTTGGCAATCCTCTTACAAGCTCCTTCTTGGCAAGTTCATTGATTGAGTTAAAGTTGAGATGTGAGAGCTTCTTATGCCAGTTCCAGCTCTCATCTATTGATGCCTTAGAGATAAGGCAAGTAGCTTCCTTTTTAAGACTTTCATGTAGCCTTGCTTCATAAATGTTACCATGTCTGTATCCTATCAATAAAATTCTATTTGACTTTTTATGAACAACTTCACAGTGTGAGTCATAGAATACCACATGATAACCTATGTCAGTGATTTGACTGATGCTCAGAAGATTATGCTTCAGTCCATCCACCAGAGCTACATTCTCTATTGCCACTCTTCCAATTATCAAGTTGCCATATCCCAGAGTATGTCCTACATTTCCATCTCCATAAGATACATCTGGGCCAGCCTTCTTCTCAAATTCTGACAGCAGAGATTTATTTCCAATCATGTGTCCTGAACATCCACTATTTAAGACAAGTGTATTTTTCTTATTACCCTGCAATCAGAAGAGTAATTAATTATAAGGATTTTTAAGGACCCATACTTGTTGGGTCCTCTTTTTGGACAACTTAAGCCTTTGTGTGTCATGAGTACTTTTGACAGTTTTTCCTTTGTCATGATTTGTCTTGTCAGAAGCAAATTTAGTAAAATCAACAGAATTAAGCACACAAGCAACTTTATTAAACTTAGGCAAAGGTTCATAGTAATTGTGATACAACTTGTGATAAGGACTACAAGTATAAATCGAATGCCAACTACTACCACAATGAAAATAAGGATGTTGTGGTTTATAAAATACTGATCTACCCCTAACATCAGACTCAGGAATAACAGTTTTCTTTTTCTTATTCCTCCTGCAATCAATAGCAAGATGATTAGTATTTCAACAGTTAAAACAAGTTTTCCTAGGAACATTGGGAACAACCTTGTAATTTGAATCCTTAGAAATACCTTGCTTACCATTCCTGTTTCTTTTAGGACTTTTTGCTTGAGGTTTATCAGTAGCCTCAGATATTTTCTTTTTCAATTGTCCTGCTGACAAAATTCCTATGTTCTTTTATTTCTTAACAAACATAATGGTTTCCTTGCTTTCATTTCTTAGATTTTTATTACTTACCAGTTTTTCTTGTGATACTGATGTTGAACCCTTTTCAAAGGTGGATTTGGATTCATCAGCTTCTGAAGAGATAAACTTAACAGGAGTTTTAAGAGTAATTTTATTTTCAGTGTCAACATCCTTAACTCCATCTTTATAGCCTAAGCATTATTTCCAGTTTTTCTTTGAGATTATCTCATGAACCTTTTTGCCTGAAACAGTCCAGGCTTTTAGAGTTTTTCTCTCATTTTCTAGATCATTTTCTAACATACTGTATCTAGACTCAAAAATCTTAACTGGATGTTTAGCTCTCTCACATTCTTTCTTCAAATCTATCGGATTTATTAAGTCAGACTCTGACGGTTCATTCCTAGACTTCAGGATCTCAATTTCAGTTATAAGTCTATCATTTTCTAGAGTCTTATTCTTAAAATTACCATGCAAAGATTTAAGAATAGATTTCAATTCAGATATGTTTTCAGTATCAAAAGAGAAGAAAGGAGTTTGTACCTTAGGCTCAGAAGGAGCAAGATCATCAAGATCATTCATATTTCTCATACGATTCATACGATTCTCAGTATCAGTATTTGAGCATGACCATGCATTTTATAGTCTTACTCAATCAAGAGGCCAATAATATCACTCCTTTAATAAATGAGAGCTAAATCCTTTAATAAAGGAGGGCTAAATCTCATCTAGATCATTCATATTTCTCATACGATTCATAATGTACCCAATGTCTACTTTTATTATTACCTGGACAAGGATAACTTTCAATAGTATCAAAGTATATTAATTCTCGTATAGAAATATAATAATTTCAGGTCAAAGGACCAATACATCATTATCACTGTGAGATTAACTTATGACACTTCAAACATGTTGTATCTCACAACGGTATTGCCCAGTAAAGATGCAATTGTTTAAGGGGGATTGGATACAATTGTATAGATGTTTCGAATAAGTAATAAAATATAACAGCTTTTTATATTTCTGATAAAAACTGTTACAAAATCCTCTCAAGAAATACTGATGTTCTTGAGAGCTTCTAGGTCGAATGATCCTCGAGTGTGATATATGTAGGATTTTTAACGCAGCGGGGGCATGGCAAAACACTTTTACACATACAAAATCCAAATAAAAGCATATAAATCGTGAATAAAAATTCGAGGGATCGAATCTAACCTTTTAAAATAATTCGGAGACAATGATCAGAGATCCTTAGCAGTTGCTCCTCAAGTGTGAAGCACTCCACCGGTATCCACCAAGAAAACGATGTTAAGGAGGAGGAAGGAGGTGGAGAGAATTGGGTTTTCCAAACTTTTTGGGTTTTCAGGTTTGATGTGGGTTCGAATAAAATAGGGTCTATAATAGTGTATTTATAGGCAAAATTTTCAGCTGAAATTTTCCCATAAATATTATTATTATTATTATCCCATTTATTATTCTCATTAATAATTAAAACACCTTTTAATCATTAATCCTTTTTCTAAACACTTTAGAAATAATTCTCTCTCTTGATTTAATTTCCAAAAATTAAATCCTTTAATTAATAATATTAAGAACTTTTCTTAATTAATTTATAATCAATTAAATCTCATTTAATCAATTATTAAATTTTCCAATTAATTATTTATTTCACAAATAAATAATTATTAGCCATTATTAATTAATTCCTCCACCATTAAATCATTCTCTTTTTATGGTGTGACCCTGTAGGTTCAATATTAAGCCGGTAGTAGAAATAAATAATAATAAAACTATTTTATCATTATTTATATAAATTCTCTAATTTATTAAATATGATTAATTAATTAATCACATTTATTCTACATCGTGAGGGATACTTCTCAGCATATCGCGACTATCCGGATAATATGAATTCACTGCTTAGAATACCAAGAACCTATTCAGTGAATAGTTACAGTACAATAAACTCCTTCTAACCTATAATGTCCCGATTAAATACAAGGCATGGATCTCGTGTCAAGCCTATTTAATTCAATCACTTTGCTTACCATTTACTATGCGTAGTTCTATGCAAATTAGAAACTCCTTTCTAATTTCATTCACTCTGGCCAGAGATTCCTGAACTAGCATAAGTGGATCAGCCTTGAACATTCGCTTCCTTCACTGGAAGGGGTAGATCCTTTATTGATCATGCACTATCTTCGTGTACAAATTCCTATACCCAGAAGAGCCCTAATAATTGTCCCTGGAGACTAAGAACTAAACCAAAGCATAGTTCAGTGTACACAAGATGACTATGATGACCTCAAGTCTAAGGATACTTGTATAACTATCACTATGTGAACAACTGCTGACACGTGAGTGAACTCCATCAATTGTTCAGCTGTGCGAGTCATGTTCAGTGAACTTATTCTATAATAAGCACCTACATACTAGCTATAGTGTCACCACACAAATGTCTATGAGAATAGACATCCTTCATAATGAAGCAAGCATAGTATGTACCGATCTTTGCGGATTATTAATTACCAGTTAGTAATCCTATGACCAGGAACTATTTAAGTTTAGAGTTATCATCTTTTTAGGTCTCACTATTATGATCTCATCATAATCCATAAAAAGCTTTACTCTAAACTATGGTATATCTTATTTAAACACTTAAATAGATAAAGCCCGTAATAAAAACAAAACAAGTCTTTATTAATATCAATGAAATCAAAACAGATTACATAAAAGTTATTCCTAAATCCTAATACATGATTGGACTTAGGACATATTCCTTTCAATCTCCCACTTGTACTAAAGCCAATCACTCTGGTATCTAATACCCATCTTGTCTTTATGACGATCAAAGTGACTTTCATAAAGTAGCTTTGTGAGTAGTTCTGCTATGTTGTTATGTGTGTCAACTCCAATTCAATACAATACAAGAAATGTTACCGCGCTCCCACTAACCCTTTTGTAGACGCATGGTTCATCTACATTTTTTATAAAATCAAACTCTTTGATTGTCTCATCAAAACGAATGTTCCATCTTTCGAGAAGCTTGCTTTAAACCACATATGGTTCGCAGCAGCTTACACACTAGGTTTTCATTTCTCTTAGAAAGAAAACCATCTGGCTAATTGCCAGATCTCATAGTCGTAGTAAGCAGCAATCGCAAGCAAAATTCGAACTGATTTTAACAGGGCTACAGGTAAAAGGTTTCATCAAAGTCAATCCATTGCCTTTGTTTGAATCCTTTTGCCACAAGCCTGCCCTTATAGGTCTCCACCTGGCCATCTGCTATAATCTATCTTTTGTATACCGTATACATAGATTCCATTCCGGATTTCATGGCACTATGCCATTTCTCTGAGTCAACACTACTCATAGCCTCATTATAGGTCACAGGGTCGTAATCATCAATGATCGACAACTCTTTGTCATTCTCAATGACAAGGCCATAATACCTCTCAGGTTAGCGAGACACTCTCCCTGATCTATGAATGGGCTGTTCCACAAAAGGTTGTTCAGTCGGAACAGGTGTTTTCACTTGATCCGTAGTAGTTTGTGCTTCTTGAACTTCATCAAGTTCAATTTTGCTCCCACTGTTTCCTTCAAGGATAAACTCCTTTTCCAAGAAGGTAGCATGTCTGGATACAAACACCTGATGATCGGTGTAAAAGTAATACCCTAAAGTCTCTTTAGGATATCCCACAAAACTACATCTTACGGATTGATATTCCAGCTTATCTGGGTCAACTTACTTGACATAAGCTGGACATCCCCAAATCTTAACGTGTTTAAGACTCGGTTTCCTTTCTTTCCATATCTCATACGAAGTTTGAGGAACAGATTTTGGGAGGCACCTTATTCAGTAAATATGCTGAGGTTTCCAATGCATAACCCCATAGGAATACTGGAAGATTTGCATAGCTCATCATGGACCGAACTATGTCTAACAAAGTTCGATTTCTCCTTTCAGATACTAATCTGGAGGAGTCCACTGGGAGACTATACCATTTACTTTGAGATAATCCAGAAACTCTCCATTCAAGTATTCACCATCTCGATCTAATCGAAGAATTATAATACTATTTTTGGTTGTTTCTCCACTTCATACTTATACTCTTTGAACTTTTCAAAGGCTTCAGACTTGTGTTTCATCAAAACACATATCCGAATCCAGATCTATCATCTATGAACATAATGAAGTATGAAAATCCACCCATGGCTTGCGTAGACATTGGTCCACATACAACTGTGTAGTAAATCTGCAGCCCTCTCTCCATGTCCACTAAATGGAGACTACAGTGCCACTATAAAGTGAGATTTTCATCATCCCTTTTCTTTTATTAGTTTGTTCAATCTGAAGTAAATTATGTCATATATATACAGACCATTATTTAAAGTACCACGTCCATAAAGAATATTATCTCTAAGAATAGAACATTCATTATTCTCAATAATAAATGAAAAATCCACCCAAGTCTAACATGGGAATAATATTCCTCACAATCGAGGGAACAAAATAACAATTATTTCAAACAATAGTCTTGCCTGTAGGCCTATGTAAATGAAACGATTCTACATCTACAGCAGCAACTCTTGCTCCATTTCCATCAGTAGAATCACCTCATCTTCCTCAAGAGTCCTACTTCTCCTTGGTCCCTGCAACAAATTGCAGATATGAGAACCACAGGCGGTATCTAATACCCAAGTAGAAATGACATATTCACTTCTATCATGAACATACCTGAATCAGAAGCGGTAGTCTCACTACCCTTCTTCTTCTTCAATTCTGCAAGGTAAACCTTGCAGTTCCTCTTCCAGTGCCCCACCTTGTTACAGTGAAAGCAAACAACTTTGCTCTTGGGGTCTTCAGCTTTTGGTGGAACCGGCATTTTCTCACCTACTTTCTTCCTCTTGGAAGAGTTTCTCTTCCTTTTCTTAGGATTGGAACCTTCACCAATTAGAAGAACAGAACTCTTCTTAGGGGGAAAATTCGATTCCGCAGTCTTCAACATGTTGTGGAGTTCAGGCAGGCTGACATCCAACTTATTCATGTGAAAGTTCACAAAAAACTGCGAGAACGAACTCGGAAGCGATTGCAAGACCAAGCCTTGGCTCAACTCCCCATCCATGGCAAAACCAAGTTGTCCAAGACGTTCAATCAAATTGATCATCTTAAGTACATGGTCATTCAAAGATGATCCCTCAGACATCCTACAACCGAACAACTCCTTCGATATCTCATATCGAGCTGTCCTCCCTGCCACATCATACAACTCTTGTAGATGCACGAGGATAGTGTGAGCATCCATATGCTCATATTGCTCCTGTAGCTCAATGTTCATGGAAGCTAGCATGATGCATTGAGCAACATTTGCATCATCTATCCACTTACGATACACAACATGTTCATCATTATGTGCATCATTAGCAGGTTCAGTAGGCTTAGGTGAGTCAATCACGTATTCCAACTTCTCAATCCTGAGAACAATTCTCAAGTTTCGAAGCCAGTCAGCATAATTAGGACCAGTCAATTTGTGAGCATCTAGTATGCTCCTGAGTGATAGTGCAGAAGACATAATGTATATTGTAAATCTGTAAATGATAAACACATAACAACACTTAGCAAATATTCGATTTCATTTCAAAAAATACTATATGAATCGGGTCTTTATTCATAAGTGGCTCCCACTAGTTTATCTTATTTATTCAACCCCCTACGTGAAAAATTAAGCATTCATAATGCTAGTGGGAATAGGGATCCTACATTCCATTACACAACCCCGGCTGTGGCACGAAACGCCATGTAATGTTCAATAGGCAGACAACTCTTGTCAATTACATCTAATGTTATTCCCTAATCAAACTTTAGCCTCTTGAATAATTGAGTCACGGCTGTGGCACGACAAACTCAATATTCTAAGTCAAGTCTAACCAAATATTCCGTACAATTGAATCAGTCCCCAAAGGCCCACGGCTGTGGCACGTAACGACCTTTAGATTCTTATTCAATGTACACATCTTTATGTAATAGACAAGTATTTCTTATTTCGAAATCAAAGCCCTCGGCTGTGGCACGAAACGACAATGATTCAAAAATTAGAACTACTTTCTACCATGTTGGAAGGCTATGACCGACACAAGCCCGTTGTATCATTGGCCAATTACTACTTGATATTATTTAATTTTAGAGGGATTATATTATGTTATAATCATAATCATATTATAAAGAAATTCTTCCTTTTAAATTAAATATTTCAAATCAATAATCAATAATCAGATGATTCCCAGATCGGGTGGAGCATTGTCAAGAGGCGTCTCTTAATAACCCTTTCTTACAGATAAAAATCTGTTGTTGACAGAATCATCCTTTCTCTCATATCGAAAATTCATATTCAATTACGTGTTTCATAAACACAAGAATCTCATGATTGTATTCATAATATTATTCTTAAGGTTATGAAACAATTTCACTATACTAGGTTTTCTAACAAACGCCTTATGTTCATTTAAGTTCACCTAAATCTATCATCGCATGATAAACTAAGCATATATCACATATATAAACATGAATAAACATCAAGGTAGGCATGTTACATCATCTACCACATTAGTCTAAGCATTATACATCTCTAAGTATCACATGAAGCATTTAAAAGCAATTCAAACAGTTAAAAACAGCTTTAAAACACTTCATGGAAATATAAACAGTTCAAAACTTTTATATAAACTAAAATTGATCACTCCATTAGATCCGTCTCGGAAAAACGAATCCAAAGGTATATTGCACGCCCAAAATGGAGTTACGAAACTCCCAGAAAATCAATTTTAAAATCAACAGACGGGCTGTAACGTATTCCCTGTAACGCATTCCGGTGATGCGTTACACCCCTTTTAAGCCATTAAAGGGTGTAACGCATTCCGTGAATGCGCCACAGGTGTGTAACGCATTCCCGGAATGCGTTACACCCCTATTTTTTTTTGTTTTTCAGCAGCCGCCGCCGCCTTTTCTTCCTCGATCGCCGCGCCCGCCTGACATTGCTTTTCTCTGATCTTTCTTTCCGTGCCAACAGACAGAGTACAGACAACACACATATGTAGTACATATATATATACATACTTACAAACAATTTATATATATGTATATATGATTTATTTAATTACGAATTTAATTATAAGAACTTCAAAAATTCATAATAAAAAATCTATACATCATAAAATTATGAAAAAAATACCCAGACGATCTACAACACTTGTAGAACCCAGATCTACATTCAAAATTATTCTGAGAAACGATTTCTCATCAGACAAAATTAATTCATGATATAACTTGTAAAAATCATAATTAATTCATACAAGCAAATAAAATTCTGAAATTTTTACCACAGATCTATATGCATACAACCTATGCTCTGATGCCATTGTAGGATTTTTAATGCAGCGGGGGCATGGCAAAACACTTTTACACATACAAAATCCAAATAAAAGCATATAAATCGTGAATAAAAATTCGAGGGATCGAATCTAACCTTTTAAAATAATTCGGAGACAACGATCAGAGATCCTTAGCAGTTGCTCCTCAAGTGTGAAGCACTCCACCGGTATCCACCAAGAAAACGATGTTAAGGAGGAGGAAGGAGGTGGAGAGAATTGGGTTTTCCAAATTTTTGGGTTTTCAGGTTTGATGTGGGTTCGAATAAAATAGGGTCTATAATAGTGTATTTATAGGCAAAATTTTCAGCTGAAATTTTCCCATAAATATTATTATTATTATCGCATTTATTATTCTCATTAATAATTAAAACACCTTTTAATCATTAATCCTTTTTTCTAAACACTTTAGAAATAATTCTCTCTCTTGATTTAATTTCCAAAAATTAAATCCTTTAATTAATAATATTAAGAACTTTTCTTAATTAATTTATAATCAATTAAATCTCATTTAATCAATTATTAAATTTGCCAATTAATTATTTATTTCATAAATAAATAATTATTAGTCATTATTAATTAATTCCTCCACCATTAAATCATTCTCTTTTTATGGTGTGACCCTGTAGGTTCAATATTAAGCCGGTAGTAGAAATAAATAATAATAAAACTATTTTATCATTATTTATATAAATTCTCTAATTTATTAAATATGATTAATTAATTAATCACATTTATTCTACATCGTGAGGGATACTTCTCAGCATATCGCGACTATCCGGATAATATGAAATCACTGCTTAGAATACCAAGAACCTATTCAGTGAATAGTTACCATACAATAAACTCCTTCTACCCTACAATGTCCCGATTAAATACAAGGCATGGATCTCGTGTCAAGCCTATCTAATTCAATCACTTTGCTTACCATTTACTATGCGTAGTTCTATGCAAATTAGAAACTCCTTTCTAATTTCATTCACTCTGGCCAGAGATTCCTGAACTAGCATAAGTGGATCATCCTTGAACATTCGCTTCCTTCACTGGAAGGGGTAGATCCTTTATTGATCATACACTATCTTCGTGTACAAATTCCTATACCCAGAAGAGCCCTAATAATTGTCCCTGGAGACTAAGAACTAAACCAAAGCATAGTTCAGTGTACACAAGATGACTATGATGACCTCAAGTCTAAGGATACTTGTACAACTATCACTATGTGAACAACTGCTGACACGTGAGTGAACTCCATCAGTTGTTCAGCTATGCGAGTCATGTTCAGTGAACTTATTCTATAATAAGCACCTACATACTAGCTATAGTGTCACCATACAAATGTCTATGAGAATAGACATCCTTCATAATGAAGCAAGCATAGTATGTACCGATCTTTGCGGATTATTAATTACCAGTTAGTAATCCTATGACCAAGAACTATTTAAGTTTAGAGTTATCATCTTTTTAGGTCTCACTATTATGATCTCATCATAATCGATAAAAAGCTTTACTCTAAACTATGATATATCTTATTTAAACACTTAAATAGATAAAGCCCGTAATAAAAACAAAACAAGTCTTTATTAATATCAATGAAATCAAAACAGATTACATAAAAGTTATTCATAAATCCTAATACATGATTGGACTTAGGACATATTCCTTTCAATATACTAAATGATGACCTAAATTATGTTTATATACTACACAGCTACAACAGATTAATCTAAGATATGCATTATCAAAACTAACTGAAACTGATACATATCTTAAACTAAACAGATAAAGTCCTATAACTCAGATGTAACAGATATTTGCTCCACATTATAAGGAACAGAACAAATCCTCTAATGCTGACTGTCTTCAAATACTGATGTCATTCAAATACTGATGACATGTCAAATCCTGACTGTACATCAGATCCTGATGACACCTGAATAGCCAGAACCTGAGATTCTTCTGATCATTGAGAATTCAATATATAACAAACGGATCAATCCAGCACCATGTATTTAATACATGTGCCTGTGTATTGACTTTAGTATCACCATACCTCTGATCAATGAGATGTGATCATCAGCCAACAAATAAACTAGTCTCAATGTATTTATTATCATCCCTTAACAGGAGTTTTAAGAGTAATTTTATTTTCAGTGTCAACATCCTTAACTTCATCTTTATAGCCTAAGCATTATTTCCAGTTTTTCTTTGAGATTATCTCATGAAGCTTTTTGCCTGAAACAGTCAAGGCTTTAAGAGTTTTTCTCTCATTTTCTAGATCCTTTTCTAACATACTATATCTAGCCTCAAGAATCTTAACTGAATGTTTAGCTCTCTCATATTCTTTCTTCAAATCTATCTGATTTATTAAGTCAGACTCTAACTGTTCATTCCTAGACTTCAGGATCTCAATTTCAGTTATAAGTCTATCATTTTCTAGAGTTTTATTCTTAAAATTACCATGCAAAGATTTAAGAATAGATTTCAATTCAGATATGTTTTCAGTATCAAAAAAGAAGAAAGGAGTTTGTACCTTAGGATCAGAAACAGCAGGATCATCAAGACTAGCCATCAGTGCATAGCAAATGTCTTCATCTTCAGAATCAGAGTCCACCTAAATCTTGCTTGATGTGATCAGGCCTTTGCTCTTCCCTTTATCATGCTTTGTTTTCTTGCACTATGTGGCAAAGTGACCATGTTCATCACAGTTGTAGAATTTGATCTTTGTCCTCTCTACCTTCCCAGCTCTAGAGTCCCTTCCATCTTTTCTCCCAGTTGACTTCCTTTCACTTCCAGTAAACTTCTTCCTGAAGTTTCTGTTGTTCTTAGACTTCCTGAATTGCATCCTCCTGAAGCCCTTAACCAGTAATGCGGCCATTTGCATGACATCAGAATCTGTCATGTTCTCATCAGTTTCAGAATCAGTATCATCATCAGGATTTGATGATGAATCATTAGTATCTGATTCTGGAAAATTGTTCTTCTTTCTTGCAGCTCCAGCAGACTTTTCTCTTGAAGCTTTATCATTCTTTTTCAAAGCAAAAGATTTCCCTTTGTTGCTTTTCCTCTCTCTCCTTTGCTGAACTTCCAAGTCATGAGTTTTCAGCATGCCATAGACTTCATCCAGAGTAATTACGTCCAGATCATACTGATGTCGTATGATTGAAGTCTGAGCATCCCATTCTTCACTCAAGGCTCTCAGAAACTTGGTGTTTAAATCCTCTCGATCATACACCTTTCCCACCAAAGACAGATTATTTAGCAGAGTTAGAAATCTATCATAGATGTCAGTGAGACTTTCATCAGGGTTGGCTTCAAAGTGTCAGAACAGCCCTTCTGTTCTTTTTGATGGCCATGCTTCCTTGACATTGAGTTTCAAGAGCATCCCAGATCTCTTTGGCAGTCTTGTAGGCTATAACCCTATTTGACATCATAGAATCAAGACTGTTATGCAAAATGTTTCTTACCTTTGCATCTTTCAGCACATCTACTTTCTCTTCTGGTGTCCACCCAGTCTTCTTCTTTAGTTGATAATGCTCAGCAATAGTAGGAGTTGCGGGCATCAGTTTTGTTGGCATGAAGGGTCCATCATTGATTACATCTAGATAATCTGGATCTGTAGCTTCCAGGTACATGAGCATCTTCACCTTCTATGTTGGATATTCAGTCTTTTTCAGAATGGGAATTTTAATGCTTTCATACTTGTTCAGAGACATGTGTAGATTGTTTCTTATTGTAAATTTATCAGTGAGCTCTGATACCAATTGTTGCCCAGTAAAGATACAATTATTTAAGGGGGGTTGGATACAATTGTATAAATATTTCGAACAAGTAATAAAATATAACAGCTTTTATATTTCTGATAAAAACTGTTACAAAATCCTCTCAAGAAATACTAATATTCTTGAGAGCTGCTAGGTCGAATGATCCTAGAGTGTGATATACTAAGTGATAACCTAAACTGTGTTTATATACTACACAGCTACAACAGATTAATCTAAGATATGCATTATCAAAAACTAACTGAAACTGATACATATCTTAAACTAAACAGATAAAGTCCTATAACTAAAACGTAACATATATATGCTCCATATTATAAGAAACAGAACAAATCCTCTAATGCTGACTGTCTTCAAATACTGATGTCATTCAAATACTGATGACATGTCAAATCCTGATTGTACATCAGATCCTGATGACACCCGAACAGCCCGATCCTGAGCATCTTCTGATCATTGGGAATTCAATATGTAACAAACGGATCAATCCAGCACCATGTATTTAATACATGTGTCTGTGTATTGACTTTAGTATCATCATACCTATGATCAATGGGATGTGATCATCAGCCAGCAAACACACTAGTCTCAATGTATTTATTATCGTCCCTTAACAATAATACTTGACCAGGGACCTTTAGGAATATCAATAGTATTCTCATAATCTCATTTCTAAGTCACGTACTTTGAGATATAAATTTGCATAGCATATTCCAAGGACATTTATTAATCTAACATCTTATCGCGGAAAATAAAGATATGATAAATTACTAAAGAATAATCCATATAATCAAAATTAATAATCCAAATGTTTCATAATATAAACATAATAGTGTTATCTCTAGGGCACAAACACTAACAAGAACACCTCATCAAAATGGGGTAGTTGAGAGGAAGAATAGAACACTAGTAGAGGATGCTAGAACAATGTTGCAAGATGCAAAATTGCCAACTTGTTTTTTGGGATGAAGCTGTGAACACTGCATGCTATACTCATAATAGATATCTCATTTACAAGAATCTTGGCAAGTCACCTGCTATGTGCTAAAGGAAAACTCTGAATATGTGGGAAAATTTGACTCTAAAATTTTTTAGGCAAGTTTTCTGGGATATTCATTGGAGAGAACTGCATACAAAGTCTATGTGATTGAACATAAGAAAATTATGGAAAGCACAGATATTACTTTTGATGATGACAAGTTCCCATGCTTGGAATGTGTTGAGTGGCATATATGACACTTTATTACGCTTCATAAAGCTTTGAATTAGTGTATTTATACTCAAGTTATTGGTGTTTTAATGTATTTTCTAATGTTTTTGCATTTTCAGGCATTCTCTAGGTAATCAGGTGAATTAGCATTGTTTTGGTGCTAATTTGGTGTCAAGAAGGTGTTGGAATAAAGCTAGTGGAAGACCAGCTCAAATCAAGAAGGAAAAGAAGAAGTCAAAGTTTTGAACAGTTAGCGAGCGCGCCCGCGCTGTCAAAGAGCGCGCCCGCGCCCAAACATCAGAAACCTAGCGCGCCCGTGCTGACTAAGCGCGCGGCCGCGCCGTGTCGGGATAGAAGAATCCTGATTCTACTTAGCTTTTGAGAGAGAGACTTCTACTTTGCATGGGGCTGCTATATAAAAAATTTTAAAGCTCGTTTTTCATGGGATATCAAGGTAGAGACATATCAGAGCCTAAGGAGAAGACAGCAAGAGACCTATAGAACAATTCAACAAAGGCGAAGATGATCTAGTTTATTCTTGTGAATCTTTGTTTTGAGTTGTAATCTTGGATGCTCGTTTCTTGTTTTGTTGAACCTATACTCTTATGTTAACTTTGTTTTATTATTCGTTATATAGACTACATTTATTATACCATGCTTTAATCGGAACCCACATTGATGATGAGTCCGATTATGGGCTAATCGTTATCGTGGGGTCCTAGCGGATTTATTTATGGATTTCTTTAGTTGATTTGTTTCGATGCTTTAGTGTGTGGTGATTGTATGATAACCTAGTATTGGTTGTGCATATTCGCCTTATGAGCGTCGCGAACTTATAAGATAGTGTGTTAATCTTTAATGAAGCGAAAGTGAATTTAAGGATTTAGAACTTGCCATGCTAGCATAGGTTCATATATTTGTTATGCATGATTCGTGGGTAATTTTAACCATCTTACTTGCCCTATGTAATCAAGATAGATAACTTGTGCTTAAACCGTTATGTTGTCAAATTCTATAGACATATAGGGTCTCAATATAATTGGTGTCTATTCAGCTTCTATCTCTTTTGTGGATGACTGGTAGTATGGTATTAGTGCAATGAAAGTTGGCATTTATCAGTTTTGTGTTGTTTGATTAGAGTCATCACCATTACATGCTAAGGTTAAGAACGAAAAGGATATTAAATGAAGTATTTAATGAAGTTAGAATCCCATGTTTGTTATATATATTAATTCAATCATTCTTATTCCTTTAGTTATAATTGTTAGTTTAATTCTTAGTATAAACAATCTCAATTTGTTATTCGTCTTAGCATTGAATGATAACCATACATTATTGCTTAAGTGCATAAATTATAAAGTTAACCTAAACTAGTCCCTGTGGGAATGAATCTGATTTATATCTTATACTACTTGTGAACGCGTATACTTACGTGTAATTTTAGCGCGTATTTAGTGACTAACAAGTTTTTGGCGCCGCTGCCGGGGACTCGGTGTTAATTTTTAGTTTATGTGTTTTCCAGCAGTGGTCGTTAAAGTTCATTGACTCGGACATTGTTACTTCTCTGTTTCCTTGTCTTATTTCAGATACTCTAGCAAATGTGTATGCATACGCGTTTACGGTCTCATAAGAGAATTCTGGATAAAACCGAGGAAGAAGTTGTGGTGGTTCGAATGGAAGTTTTTAAGAATAAAAGAAGGTAGAAGAAGAAGAGAAAGTCGAGGAACCAGTTTTAGTAGTGATGGGAGATCAAGCAGAAAATCCTAAGGCTTTGATGGACTATTCTCAGCCTAAGATCAATGACATTCAGTCAAGCATCATCAGGCCAGCCATCAGGGCTAACACTTTTGAGATCAAGTCAAGCACGATTCAGATGATACATAACTCAGTTCAGTTTGGGGGTTCTCTACTGAAGACCCCAACATGCACATCAGGGATTTTATCAAGATCTGCGACACTTTCAAGTTCAATGATGTGCTGAAGATGCTATCACCACTTGGGAAGATCTTGCTCAAAAATTTCTCACTAAATTCTTCCCTATGGGGAAGACTGTTGCAATCAGGAATGCTCTTACTCAGCTTGCTCAGAAAACTGGAGAATCTCTGTGTGAGGCTTGGGATCGATATACGGAGATGCTAAGGAGGTGCCCACACCATGGCATGCCTGATTGGATGATTATAAACTGCTTCTACAATGGATTGGGTGCTACTTCTAGACCCATGCTCAATGCAGCATCAAGAGGAGCCTTGTGGGTTAAGAGCTAAAATAAAGCTTATGAATTGATCGAACTGATGGCTACTAATGAAGACCAGAATCCTTCTCAGAGACTGACTCTGGGAAAAGTAGCCGGAATTCTGGAGTTGGATGCAACAACTGTTATAGATGCCCAACTTAAGCCTTTGACGATGAAGGTGGACAATTTGGCTAATTATGGAGTTAATCAAATTGCTAGTGTCTGCGAGCTTTGTGCTGGTGTCCATGAGACTGATCAGTGCGCAATTTCTAGTGAATCAGCTCACTTCATGAGCAACTTTCTGCATTCGCAGCAACCTGTGCCAGCCACTTATCATCCCAATAATCGCAATCATCCTAATTTCAGTTGAAGAAACCCTCGGAATGCGGTTCAACAGCCTTATCAGCAGTATTCGGCTAAGCAGTACAACCCCCTGGTTTTCAGCAACTGCAATATGCACCAAGACAGCAACTTCAGTTGCAACAAGCTAATGAAAAATCTGAATTAGAGGAGTTGGAGCTTATGTGCAAGAGTCAAGCTATTTCAATCAAGACCTTGGAAAATCAAATTGGGAAAATTTCCAATGCTAAATTGTCAGCCTGGTACACTACCTAGTGACACCGAAGTGCCAGGAAAGAGGGAAGCTAAGGAGCAGGTAAAGGCAATCACTCTGAGGTCTGGAAAGGTTGCGAATCCTGATCAAACTCAAGTGTTGACTGAAGAAGCTAGGGCTGAGAAAGAAATAGAGCAGCAGGAAGTAGAAGTGGAACCAAGGAAGACTAGTGTTGAGCACACTCCTCTTTAGGGTAATACAGGGGAGAAACAGATCTATCCTCTACCGCCTTTTCCTAAGCGGCTGCAGAAGAAAAAGATGGACAAGCAATTTGAGAAGTTTCTGGAGGTGTTCAAGAAACTTCATATCAACATACCTTTCGATGAGGCTATTTGAGTAGATGCCTAGTTACGCAAAGTTTATGAAAGGTATTCCCTCTCGAAAAGTGAAGCTTGAAGATTTAGTGATTGTCGCTCTCACGGAGGTATGCAGTGTTGTACTGCAACAGAAGTTGCCTCCAAAGTTTAAAGATCCGGGAAGGTTCACTATTCCGTGTACTATTGGAAAAGTGTCTTTTGACAGATGCTTATGTGACTTGGGAGCTAGTCTCAATCTAATGCCTTTGTCAATCTTCAAGCAGTTGGACTTACCTGATCCAAAACTGACTTATATGACTTTGCAGTTGGCCGACTGTTTACATATTCGTGAGGTATTGTGGAGGATGTCTTGGTCAAGGATGATAAACTCATCTTCCCTGCTGATTTCATAATTCTTAATTTCGAGGAGGATAAGAAGATTCCCATAATCTTGGAAAGACCTTTCTTGGCGACTGGCTGAACATTGATAGATGTGTAGAAGGGTGAGCTTACAATGTGAGTGCTGGATCAGGATGTAACTTTTAATGTGTTCAATGCTATGAAATTTCTTACAAAATATGAGGAGTGCTTAACGGTAGAGTTGGTCGATTCTGCGGTGACTTTGGAACTTGATCAATTGCTGAGGTCTGATGCCTTAGAAAAGGCCTTATTGGGGAATTCAGATAGCGAAGATGATGAAAGTGAAGAGCAATTGCAATATTTGAATGCTTCTCCCTGGAAGAGGAAGATTGATATGTCTTTTGAATCTCTTGGAATGGAGGAATTGAACAAAGCTCCTAAACGCCTCAAGCCATCTATTGAGGAAGCCCCAACTCTCGAGCTTAAGCCTTTACCTGATCATTTGAGGTATGCTTTTTTAGGTGATGCATCTACTCTGCCTGTGATTATTGCATCTGACCTTTCAGGTAGTGACGAGGAAAAGCTTCTGAGGATTCTGAGAGAGTTCAAATCGGCAATTGGTTGGACTATAGCAGATATCAAGGGAATCAGCCCTTCTTATTGCATGCATAAAATTCTGCTAGAGGAAGGTAGCAAGCCTATGGTCGAGCAGCAAAGAAAACTTAATCCAATCATGAAGGAAGTAGTGAAGAAGGAAATTCTTAAGTGGCTAGATGCAGGGATTATCTATCCTATTTCTGACAGTTCATGGGTGAGCCTAGTTCAATGTGTGTCAAAGAAATGTGGAATAACTGTGGTAGCAAATGAGAAGAATGAGCTTATTCCTACACAAACAGTCATGGGGTGGAGAGTTTGTATGGACTATAGAAAGCTGAACAAGGCCACTAGAAAGGATCACTATCCTTTGCCCTTCAGTGACCAGATGTTTGACAGATTGGTGGGTCATGAGTACTACTGTCTTCTAGATGGCTATTCGGGTTACAATCAGATTTGTATCACTCCTGAGGATCAGGGGAAGACTACCTTCACTTGTCCATTTGGTACTTTCTCCTTCAGACGAGTTTCTTTTAGTCTGTGTGGTGCACCAGCCACATTTCAGAGATGTATGATGGCCATTTTTTTTGATATAATTTGCCAGAATGTGGAAGTTTTCATGGACGACTTCTCTGTATTTGGAGATTCTTTTGATGAATGCTTGCAAAATCTTGGACACGTTCTCAAGAGGTGTGTTGAGACCAATTTGGTTCTCAATTGGGAGAAATGTCACTTTATGGTGCGATAGGGCATTATTCTTAGGCACAAGGTTTCTAGTAAGGGTCTTGAGGTGGACATAGCCAAAGTGGGGGTCATTGAGAATCTTCCTCCACCTATTTTTGTTAAGGGAATTTGTAGTTTTCTTGGGCATGCGGGTTTTTATAGGCATTTCATCAAGGACTTTTCTAAGATTTCGAAGCCATTGTGCAGTTTTCTAGAGAAAGATGTCCCTTTAAAGTTTGATGATGAGTGCCTTGCAACTTTTGAAACATTGAAGAAGAGTTTAATCACGGCACCTGTCATAACTGCACCTGATTGGAATGAACCTTTTGAGATGATGTGCGATGCAAGTGACTATACAGTTGGAGCAGTTCTTGGGCAAAGGAAGAACAACATATTTCATGTCGTCTACTATGCTAGCAAGACCCTAAATGGTGCTCAACTGAATTATACTACTACGGAGAAAGAACGTTTGGCTATTGTCTATGGTTTTGAGAAATTTTGATCTTATCTACTTGGGACTAAGGTGACAGTTTTCACTGATCACGCTGTAATTCGTTATCTCGTCTCAAAGAAGGACTCGAAGCCTAGATTGATTAGATGGGTTTTTTTGCTTCAAGAATTTGAACTAGAGATCAAGGATAAAAAGGGGACTGAAAATCAAGTCGCTGATCATCTCTCGCGTTTAGAGAACCCTAATGCTACTTCATTGGATAAGACATTGATAAATGAGTCTTTTCCCGAGGATCAGCTATTTGGAGTGAAAGAAGAAGAACCGTGGTTTTCAGACATTGTGAACTACCTTGTGAGTAATATCATGCCTCCCGACTTATCATATGCTCAAAGGAAGAAGTTTCTGCTTGAAGTGAAGTGGTATATGTGGGATGAGCCATTTATTTTTCGGCAAGGAGCTGACCAAATCATCAGGAGATGTATTCCTTACAGCGAAACGGGGGGGATCTTGCGAGATTGCCACTCAACGGCTTATGGAGGACATTATGGTGGAGAAAAGACAACAGCTCATATTCTTCACGCAGGTTTCTTTTGGCCGACCTTGTTTAAAGATGCTCACCGGTTTGTTTTGAAATATGATCGATGTCAACGTGTGGGTAATATGTCTAAGTGGGATGAGATGCCTCTTAATGTCCTTCTCGAGGTTGAGGTCTTCGATGTTTGGGGAATTGACTTCATGGGGCCATTTGTCTCATCTTATAACAATCAATACATCCTGTTGGCGATTGATTATGTGCCAAAATGGGTTGAAGTTAAGGCGTTGCCAACGAACGATGCAAAAGTGGTGCTTAATTTTCTTCACAAGCATATATTCACAAGGTTTTGAACTCCAAGAGTCATAATCAGTGATGAGGGGTCGCATTTTTGCAATCACAAGTTCACTGCTATGATGCAAAGGTATAATATGAACCATCGCATTGCTACGGCTTATCATCCTCAGAAAAATGGTCAAGCTAAGGTGTCTAACAGAGAGATCAAGCGCATTTTAGAGAAAGTTGTGTGTCCATCGAGGAAAGATTGGTCTTTGAAGCTTGATGAAGTTATTTGGGCGTATAGAACAACATATAAGACTCCATTCAGAATGTCGCCGTTTCAGTTAGTCGATGGTAAGGGGTGTCATTTGCATGTAGAGCTCGAGCTAAGGCATATTGGGCTTTGAAGAAATTGAATCTTGACTTGGATGCGGCTGGAAAGAAGAGGATGCTTTAATTGAATGAACTACACGAGTTTCGACTTCAAGCTTATGAGAACAACAAAATGTACAAGGAAAAAGTCAAGAGGTGGCACGACAGGGGTCTAGTGCTCAAATCATTTGTGTCGGGGCAACAAGTGTTGGGAACCACGGACTTAGGGTGTTACTACATTTTACGATAAAGATTACGAAAAGAGGATTACCTTGTTAATGGTTGATTCCACGCTCTTCTATTGTATTCCCAAATTCCCTTGAGCAAAGTGTGGCCTCCGTCTTCTCAAGTTATCCTCTATTCTTGCTCCTTGGTGGCTACAATATGTTTTCACACAATTTCCAAGCAAGAAGAGAATAAGAATATATATATATAGGCTACAATAGGGACCATGGATAATTAGGTTGGGCCTTCTAATTACATCTTGAGCCTAGCCCAATGTAATTAAATATTAATTCAATCCACTAAAGAATTAATATTTGCACTACCTTTCCTAATACCGTAATTTAATTAATTCGATTCCAATATTATTTGCTTATTAAATTCCCCATGTTTAAAATATCATATGTCCATTAATTAAATAAATTACTGATAATTTATTTAATTAATATCTTTTATCCTTGATCATCCACTCAACCTTTATTTAATTATGCCAGAATAAATTCCACCTGCAGGGTTTCACATAATTAAATCTTTTTGAGCTTTCAAGGGGACATCATTAACCCGAATATTATCAGGACATAGATTCCTTCAATAAATAATATCCACCATGTATATAATTCCATCACCCAAAATATAATGATATAATTCAAAAGAATTATTTCATATATAAATCAAACCATGTAAATAATATACACGTGTCAATTACTATTTCCGGATTAAGAACCTAAGCATTAATAATAACATAGAATCTTAGTTCTCCTTCTTAATCAGTATTAAGGGAACAATTCTAAATTTGATCATGTTCAATATACACAAAGTATACTAGTATTATTTATTAGTCAATATAAACTAATCTAAATAATACTACAGCCATACCAGTGGATTGTCCAACACCACATGTGCTGTGAACCTTATTATATTATATAACCGTATTTAACAATCTAATATTCTGTATCCCATTTGATACTAGATTGTTCACAATATATAATATTAGACAACATGTAAACATTCAAATGATTCTCGAATAAACTGGCCAGAAATAAATGTACATACTTCAAATAAATATTTTCAGTATACACTAACAATCTCCCACTTATACTCAAAATATTCTATGTGTACATCAGTGTTTATTTAATCCACTATTACATAAAAATCTATGTGTCCATCCATCTGACTCCTATCGCTTCCACATGCTTGTCAAAAACCTTGGTTGGCAAGCTCTTTGTGAAAAGATCTGCTCGGTTGTCTTCTGATGATATGTGAGCCACAACTATATCCCCTCGCTTTATGATTCCTCGTATGAGATGATACTTACGTTCAATATGTTTAGCTTCTTTGTGGTCTCGCGGTTCCTTTGAATTTGCCACAGCACCAGTGTTATCACAATACACCGTCAAGCTCCTAGGCAAATTAGGTACCACATCTAAGTCCAAAAGGAAGTTCCTGAACCATACAGCCTCCTTGGCAGCCTCAGAGGCCGCCACGTACTCGGCCTCCATGGTGGAGTCTGCAATGCATTTCTGCTTTACACTCCTCCATATAACGGCTCCACCTCCCAAAGTAAAAATATATCCCGAGGTTGATTTCCTCTTATCCCTATCTGATTGGAAATCTGAATCAGTATATCCCAAAGGAAATAGATCTGAGGCCTTGTAAATTAACATATACTCCTTAGTCCTTCTCAGGTACTTGAGTATAGTTTTTAGTGCACTCCAATGTTCCTGACCTGGGTTCGACTGATATCTACTAACCATGCCTACAGCAAAGCAGATGTCAGGCCTCGTACATAACATAGCATACATTAAGCTTCCACATGCTGAAGCATAAGGAACTGCTTTCATGCTCTCTATATCCTTAGGTGTCGAAGGACACTGCTTCTTAGATAGAGCAACTCCATGCTTAAAAGGTAAAAAACCTTTCTTGGAGTTTTGCATGTTAAAACAAGCTAATACTTCATCAATGTAGGGCTCTTGAGATAAAGCCAACATCCTTTTCTTGCGATCCCTTATAACTTTGATCCCAAGGATGTATGCCGCTTCACCTAAGTCCTTCATGTCAAATTGTTTGAACAACCATGCCTTTACTGATGACAACATCTCAACATTGTTTCCAATGAGTAAAATATCATCTACATATAGTACTAGAAAAACCATTGCATTACCTTCACTTCTCTTATACACACACGATTCGCTTGGACTTTGATCAAATCCATATGACTGGACTGCCTGATCAAAATGAATATTCCAATCTCTAGAAGCTTGTTTAAGTCCATAAATAGACCTCTTAAGCTTACATACCAGATGCTCTTGGCCTTCCTTAATGAATCCTTTTGGTTGCTGCATATAGATGGTTTCTTCAAGACTTCCATTAAGAAAGGTTGTCTTGACATCCATTTGCCAAATCTCATAATCGAGATGAGCTGCTATAGATAAAAGAATACGGATTGACTTAAGCATGACTATCGGTGAAAAGGTTTCCTCATAATCGATACCTTCTTTCTGAGTATACCCTTTTGCAACAAGTCTTGCTTTCCAGGCTTTCACATTTTTATCTAATCCCCTCTTTTTCTTGTAGATCCACTTACATCCAATAGGTTTTATACCTCTGGGTGGTTCCACGAGCTCCCAGACCTGATTAGAATACATTGATTCTATCTCAGATTCCATTGCCTTTTGCCAAAGATCTGCATCTTTATCTTGTACTGCCTCTTCGTATGTACGGGGATCATCATCATGTTCACCAGGGACCAAGTCTGAAGACTCTCCCAAAAATATGAATCTATCAGGCTGTTGAACAACCCTCCCACTACGACGAGGCACTGGTGCGGTATTAGTGACAGGTTGTACATTATGTTGTGGTTGTTCAACTTGTACTACAGCTTCATGGGTATTATTTGTCCCTCCTACTAGTTCCTCTAAAACGACACTACTCATGGGTTTGTGATTCATTATATAGTCCTCCTCCAAGAATCTTGCATTGGTGCTAACAATGACATCCCGATTCTTCGGACTATAAAATAAATATCCTTTCATTCCCATGGGGTAGCCTACAAACAACCTTACTTCTGTACAAGATTCTAACTTAGTCGTGTTCTTGTTCAGCACATGTGATGGACAACCCCATATTCGAATATGTCTTAGACTTGGTTTATCCCCGGTCCACAATTCTAAGGGGGTTTTAGGAACCGACTTAGAAGGTACTAAGTTCAGAAGATAAGCTGCTGTCTCTAAGGCATGTCCCCAAAACGACTTGGGTAAATCCGAATAACTCATCATCGATCTAACACTCTCTAAAAGAGTCCGGTTCCTTCTCTCTGCTACACCGTTCTGCTGGGGTGTGCCTGGTGCAGTTAACTGGGATTCTATCCCATTTTCTGATAAATATTCCCTAAATTCTCCAAGCAAGTATTCGCCACCACGATCTGATCGTAGTGACTTGATACTTTTATTAAGTCACTTCTCCGTTTTAGCTTTGTACTCTTTGAACTTATCAAAGCACTCAGACTTACGGTGCAACAAATAAACGTACCCATATCTAAAATAATTATCAATGAAAGTGATGAAATATTCATAACCACCTCTTGCTTGGATATTCATGGGTCCACATAAATCAGAGTGAACCAATTCTAACAGTTGTTTGGCTCTATTCCCTTTTGCCTTGGAAGGCCTATTAGTCATTTTACCTTCCAAGCAGGATTCACAAACTGGAAATGGCTCCACTGCCAATGAGCTTAAAGGCCCGTCTACTACCAGTCTTTGAATCCTCCTCAAGTTAATATGACCTAATCTCAAGTGCCAAAGAAATGTTTGGTTCAAACTAGAAGGTTCCTTTCTTTTAGTAGAGTTAGAAGATGTGTTGTTCAATTCCCTAAATTGCAGTTGCAGTGCAGGTTGACTAGGATTAATTATATATAAATTGTCTTGCAATGTACCAGAACATATAATTCGTTTATTCATCATAATAGAAACATTACGATCCAAACAAACATTATAACCATCCAAAGCAAGTTTAGAAACCGAAATTAAATTCCTTCTAAAAGAAGGTACATAAAGACAATTGTTCAAAACCAAAATCCTATTAGAACCAAAAGATAAATGAATAACTCCTACTGCAACTACTGCTACTTTCGTAGCATCTCCCATGAACACGTATATCTCACCATCTCTAAGCATTCTGGATAGTTGGAACCCCTGTATAGAATTACAAACATGATCAGTGGCTCCTGTATCTACACACCAAGTGCTCGTAGATATAGCCGCTATAAATGTTTCTGTAACTAGAGAAAGAGACATACCAGTATTGTTTGTCTTCTTAGGAAGAGGACAATCCTGTTTCCAGTAACCTGACTGTTTGCATCTGAAGCACTTTCCCTTAGGTTTTTTCACACCACCCTGAACTCCCACTACCTTCACAGCTTTCTGTATCTGAGCCTTTTTCTTCTTCTTAATACCTTTCGGCTTAGAGGAAGAACCTTTCTCAGCCACATTCACTTGAACACTCTGCTAAAATAATCCTTTAGCTGCCTGAAGTTCTGTCAGCAGTTCCGCGAGACTATACTGCCTCTTGTTCATGTTGTAATTCAAGCGGAACTGCTCAAAACTCTTGGACAAGCTCATAAGGATAATGTCAATCTGGGTTTCCCCGTCAAGTTCAGCACCAAGGATCTCTATCTCATTCAGATGAGACATCATCTTGAGAACATGATCCCTTACAGGTGTGCCTTCATCCATCTGAGTGTTCATTAAAGTCTTCATGGCTACTTGCCTAGCAGCTCTATTCTGATCTCCAAAAAGTTCCTTAAGATTAAAGAGCATATCCGAAGTAGTGGCCATAGACTGATGCTGATGCTGCAAAACACCCGACATTGCTGCCAGAATGTAACATCGCGACATTTCATCAACCTTAATCCACCATTTATAATACTCTTTCTCATCTTCAGGAGCATCAACAGCAGGCTGTTCAGGCTTGGGTTCATAAGTGCAAAACTTGTACTCCTCAGCAGTCAACACAATGTCCAAATTTCGTTTCCATTCAATATAGTTAGGTCCGGTAAGTTTGTTATCCTTAAGTATGGTGAATAGTGGATTAAAACCCATTTTATCCTGAGAATCATGCATAAAAACATCACATAAATAAGGGTGCATTAATTATTAAGATCTATTGATTCCTCTAACAATTATTAAAATTTAATGCACTAACATATAAACACCATAAGCTTCTGGTACGCCACGATGTGTGACATGTATACCACCTAATTTTGTTTAAATGTTACTTCGGTCCTATTACTAAACAATATGCCACGTTGGGGTGGACTATATTATTTTTCATAGCTAAGTGTATACCATCATCAAATCTTAAATTATTTGAAATCTATGGAACTTGGTACGCCACGATGGGTGGCGTGTATACCTTCCAATTATTCATAATTTTTCCTTGAATAGAATACTTCAATTCAATATTCATCAATGGTTTGATTTCCAGGTAGTGGAGGAGTCACATCGGTCTCGCTTAAAACCCACAGCCTTACAAGTTCGATGAACCCGTTTTTGACAAAATCGCCCCAAATCAGAAATAAAGAAAATCCGTATTTATTCCTTTCAAAATTTATTAATTTAAGAAGTTTGTTCTAGTAATTTCTATAACATTCTAGACACCATAAATTACATGCCACGATGGGTGACGTATATATAATTTATATTCGTCTTTATGTTAAATTACCTACAACCAATAATGGAGACCATGGGATTTAATTTTATATTAATTCCCTCTCCCACTTAGAATTTTTTTTTATTAAAATTGAGAAATTTTAAAATTAAATGGGGCCCTATGTTGTTATAATTATGTCTAATCATGCATTCAAAATACACACATAATTTTAGCAACATATAACATTTAATTAAAGCAATAAATAAAATTTATGTCCATGTCGTCCTAATTAAGTTAAACATGCAATTTTAAAAGAATTACACACATAATTAACGACACACATAATCAATAAATTAAAGCAATAATTAAAATTTAATGGAAAAAATTAAAATAAATTTTCCACTATTATGGCCCTTGAAAAAAAATCCAGCTCTCAAAAAAAATCTGCCCCAAGCGCGCCCCGACGCCCCCAGCAGCCCCAGCAGCCCCAGCAGTCTCAGCTGCCGCAGCAGCCCCAGCAGCCCCAGCAGCCTCAGCAGTCCCAGCTGCCGCAGCAGCCCCAGCAGTCCCAGCTGCCGCAGCGGCCCCAGCAGCCCCATGTAATCGCACAGCGGAACAAAAAACTACCGGAATTGATTTCCGATCGCACATAACTATTACAAAATACCCGGAACAGTTACAAAAAAATAGATCTAATACAAAACTAGTTTTGTAAAATCTATTCTAACACGATCAACCCTCGTGTAAATTACAACCACGTGGAAACCAAAATAAAAATTAACCACGATTAAACCACGTGGGATCCAAACACATAATTAAAATATACATGGCCATAATAGTGGATTAACAACCTGCATCAAAACTAATACAAGCAAAACACTATATACACGCATATATAATTACGACATGGACATTATATCATAAAACATAGAACCCATTACCAGGCTCTGATACCAATTGTTGGGAACCACGGACTTAGGGTGTTACTACGTTTTACGATAAAGATTACGAAAAGAGGATTACCTTGTTAATGGTTGATTCCACGCTCTTCTATTGTATTCCCAAATTCCCTTGAGCGAAGTGTGGCCTCCGTCTTCTCAAGTTATCCTCTCTTCTTGCTCCTTGGTGGCTAGAATATGTTTTCACACAATAGCCAAGCAAGAAGAGAATAAGAATATATATAGGCTACAATAGGGACCATGGATAATTAGGTTGGGCCTTCTAATTACATCTTGAGCCTAGCCCAATGTAATTAAATATTAATTCAATCCACTAAAGAATTAATTTTTGCACTACCTTTCCTAATACCGTAATTTAATTAATTCGGTTCCAATATTATTTGCTTATTAAATTCCCCATGTTTAAAATATCATATGTCCATTAATTAAATAAATTACTGATAATTTATTTAATTAATATCTTTTATCCTTGATCATCCACCCAACCTTTATTTAATTATGCCAGAATAAATTCCACCTGCAGGGTTTCACATAATTAAATCTTTTTGAGCTTTCAAGGGGACATCATTAACCCGAATATTATCAGGACATGGATTCCTTCAATAAATAATATCCATCATGTATATAATTCCATCACCCAAAATATAATGATATAATTCAAAAGAATTATTTCATATATAAATCAAAGTATGTAAATAATATACACGTGTCAATTACTATTTCCGGATTAAGAACCTAAGCATTAATAATAACATAGAATCTTAGTTCTCCTTCTTAATCAGTATTAAGGGAACAATTCTAAATTTGATCCTGTTCAATATACATAAAGTATACTAGTATTATTTATTAGTCAATATAAACTAATCTAAATAATACTACAACCATACCAGTGGATTGTCCAACACCACATGTGCTGTGAACCTTATTATATTATATAACCGTATTTAACAATCTAATATTCTGTATTCCATTTGATACTAGATTGTTCACAATATATAATATTAGACAACATGTAAACATTCAAATAATTCTCAAATAAACTGGCCAGAAATAAATGTACATACTTCAAATAAATATTTTCAGTATACACTAACAACAAGTTCTTTTGTTTAACTCTCGTCTCCATTTTTTCCCTAGAAAGTTAAAGTCAAGATGGTCAGGGCCCTTCGCAATCAAAACTGTGTTTCCGCATGGAGCGGTGGAAATTTTTAAAAGTGATCCGGGCCAGGCATTTAAGGTCAATGGTCAGAGGTTGAAGCATTACTATGGTGACACGGCAAACCGTTAGGTGGTTAGTACCGTTTTATTATCCGTTTGAGCTCAAGGTTCTACGTCGAGCTAGCGACGTAAAAGAAGCGCTTCTTGGGAGGCAACCCAAGTTTGTTGTACATTAGTAGTTAGAGCAAGCAAGAAGAAAGGAGAAAAACATAAAAAAATCAGAAAAGGAAAAAACATCAGGGCCAACTTCAGTAGCCAAGCGCGCCCATACTGATCTAGCGCGCGGCCACACTATTTTTCCAAAAAGGTAAGCGTGCCCACGCTGATCTAGCGCGCGCCTGCGCCGGTTTTCCAAAAGGTGAGTATGCCCGCGCTGTCAAAGCGCGCGGCCGCGCTGGGGTCCTGACTTAGAAAAAACAGCAGTTTGAAGAGTAAAAAACGGGATTTTTCCCACAAAATCAATTCCAAACCGAATTCTACTCTTCCACATCCCGAATTTCCCTCTCCAAATCAAACCCATTATTCCCACGATTCCCAGAATCAATTCCCACTTCTATTCCATATCTAATTCTCATCTCCCCTCCTTTAAATACACACACTTATACACAAACTTCTCCACCACTTCAAAAATTCTCAAACATAAATCTCTCTCAAACACTTAGTTTTTATTCTCTCTTATTCAACCCCAATGGCACCGAAGAGGCAAAGAACGCAAGTAAGCAGCAACACCACCGATTCTTCATCTGCGGGTGGTGTGAGGCCAAGGTTTTCTACTCCTGAGCCTGAAGAGGAGTACACGAGGCTTCTCTCGAAGCCTATTACTAAGGAGCGAGGTTTTCTGCCATCAGGAAAGGATGGTAAGCTGTTGGAGATGATTCTTGAGATGGGCTGGGTTCCTTTTTATGAGGATCCCGCTGCTGTGCCCATGAGTGTTGTGCGGGAGTTATATGTTAACGCTAAGGCGGAGAAGAATGGCTTCATGGTGGTTAGGAGGATGACTGTAGAGTACAGTGCTAATGCCATTAGGAGGGTGATTGAGCAGCCCGCGAGGAAGCCCGGTCAGGACACTTGGAATGATAAGACTCCCGAGGACTTCAACTTGGATCTGATCGTTGCGACTCTGTGTGTGCTGGAGACTCACTGGAAGTTCAAGAGGGGCACTACTGATTACTCCATATTCCCTGTATCGTGCATGAACAGGTTTGCACGGGCTTGGAACTCATTTATTTATGCTAACATCATGCCATCTTTTAATGTGCATGAGATTACTGTGGAGTGTGCTCATCTGCTGTGGGGTATTCTTCAGGGCTATTACATTGATTTGGGGATGGTGATTTATCAAGGGATTTTGAGATTCTTGAGAGGAGGTACTATGGGTTCTATACTCTATGCGTCTGTTGTGATGAAGTTGTGCATGGCAGTTGGTGTTCATTGGCCCGCACATTAGTAGCTACAGCTTCTATCGACAGTTCTACGCTGTTGAACATGACTGAGTGGGGAGGAGGTAAGCCTGATTTGAAGGGGCTTGGTTACTCTTTTGACCATCTACCAAGTGGAAGGCCTCACGATCAGATGTATGCGGGTGGAACACAGCAGGCAAGTAAGGCGGCTTGGAGAGCTCAGTTAGGAGAAGAGGCTGGTTCATCGCAGCAGCAGCAGAGGTTGGATCTGGTTTGAGTTCGACGCAGTATAGGCGTCTAGCAAGGAGGATGGATGCGATGCACGATATTCATAGTCGATTTGCACATGATCTCACCCAGGCACTTGGGACTGCATTTAGAGTCATCGGTGTTGACATCCAGTGGCCAGTATTTGGTGAGGACTCTATGTATCCGCCTCCAGACACACTTGACACTCCACCTATTGAGGGTGATGCTTCTGATTCGGAGTAGGTATGCCTGATTCCTTACTATTACCTTCACTGAGGACAGTGAATAATTTAAGTTTGGGGGTAATAGTTGAAGGAATATGTTTTGTGTGAGTCGCATATAGTTGCATATTCATGATAGTTTAGTGCATATAGTTTGCATATTTTTCCATGTAGTAGTTTTTTTTATTTTTGGTAGTTTTTATGGTAGTTTGTTCATATAGTTGCATGCATGTGCATAATAACATGATCCCGTAGATGATTTTTCTGATTAATTTATGATATTGATGCTAGTGTAGTGATGTCGTATTTAGTGATGATAAGTCTTATTGAATTGATTTGCATGCTAGAGACATTTGTATTTCACTAAGTGTTATAGGTTTCTAGAGTGCTAGATAATGTTCATGGTTTATTTGTTTATCGAGGTTTAATCGCTTGTTTATATTTAGAATTTTGGATATTCTCTTAATAATAAATTAGCATAGATATTTAAAAATTAGAGACAATTGGATTTCAATGCTAGTTGTTGTGGCTAGGTGTCAAATGGCTAGTAGCCGACTCATATTTATATGAGTAGTCTAGGGTTGAACGAGATGGAGTGAAACGCACTCGTTCAGAAATTTGAAAAAAAATAGAGAAAAAAAGAGTGAAAAGGAAAGAAAAAAAGGAGTGTTATGTATAATTAATCACAAGTGGGCTCTTTAGTACTCGAATTATTAAGTTCTTAGGGGACTTTGTGCCTAGTGACCTAAGGCTTTTATAGTCTAGGATCCGCTAACCTAACGCTCGCTACATGGGTACTATTGTATAAGTCTTTTGTGGACCTCACTCATTGCACATTCAAATAAGCATATGTGTGTTGTTTTGTTTGAATAAAAGCATAAATCCATATACAACTCCGATATAAGAATTGAAGCATTAAAAGTCATTTTGGGTTTAGCTTTTAATTTATTTATAAACTTGCGATTATTTTGATAAGTAGTGAGTCATGATTGTTGATCTAGTTGCGATAGTATATCTGTAAGCAATTGCACAATACGCATGTCTTTGGTTTGTAGATTGATTTGTGAGGTTTGGTTGATCTTTATGCTAATAACTGTATTTACCGAGGTGTTGCTTGTTGATTGTTTTGTTATTCTTTGGGGATCGTTGCATTCATTTAGTTGCATTCATGCATTTTTATTTCTTGTTATTTTACTTTGTTTATGCTTGAGGACAAGCATCGATTCAAGTTTGGGGGTATGTTGAGTGGCATTTATGACACTTTATTACGCTCCATAAAGCTTTGAATTGGTGTATTTGTACTCAAGTTATTGGTGTTTTAATATGTTTTCTAGTGTTTGTGCATTTTCAGGCATTCTCCAGGTAATTAGGTGAATTAGCATTATTTTGGTGCTAATTTGGTGTCAATAAAGTGTTGGAATAAAGATAGTGGACGACCAGCTCAAATCAAGAAGGAAAAGAAGAAGTCAAAGTTTTGAACAGTGAGCCAGCGCGCCCGTGCTGTCAAAGCGCACGGCCGCGCTCAAACATCAGAAACCCAGCGCGCCTACACTGATCAAGAACGTGGCCGCACCGTGTCGGGATAGAAGAATCCTGATTCTACTTGGCTTTTGAGAGAGAGACTTCTACTTTACATGGGACTGCTATATAAACAATTTTAAAGCTCATTTTTCATAGGATATCAATGTAGAGACATATCAGAGCTTAAGGAGAAGATGGCAAGAGATCTATAGCACAATTCAACAAAGGCAAAAATGATCTAGTTTATTCTTGTTAATCTTTGTTTTGAGTTGTAATCTTGGATGCTCGTTTCTTATTTTATTAAACATATACTCTTGTGTTAACTTTGTTTTATTATTCGTTATAAAGACTATGTTTATTATACCATGCTTTCATCGGAACCCACGTTGATGACGAAGTCCAATTATGGGTTAATCGTTATCGTTGGGCTCTAGTGGATTTATTTGTGGATTTCTTTAGTTGATTTATTTCGATGCCTTAGTGTGTGGTGATTGTATGATAACCTAGTATTGGTTGTGCATATTCGTCTTATGAGCGTCGCAAACTTATAAGATAGTGTGTTAATTTTTAATGAAGCGAAAGTGAATTTAAGGATTTAGAACTTGCCATGCTAGCATAGGTTCATGTATTTGTTATGCATGATTCGTGGGTAATTTTAACCATTTTACTTGCCCTCTGTACACAAGATAGATAACTTGTGCTTAAACCGTTATGTTGTCAAATTCTATAGATATATAGGGTCTCAATATAATTGGTGTCTATTTAGCTTCTATCTCTTTTGTGGATGTCTGGTAGTATGGCATTAGTGCAACGTGTTAGGCCTCAATGATACTATAGAAGGGGGTTGAATATAGTATCTACGATCAATTCGATTATGAACACAAGTATGTAACAGAAAACAAGTTTATTCAATATATCAAACTCTGTTATAGTAGGTTTAATCAACTCTCTCAGTGATGTATGATATCACTAAGAGCTGCTAGGGTTACAATGAATAATCTTCTCGTGAATGATAACACATATAGTGTAAACCCTCATCTGTGTTTATATATTACACAGTTACAAGATAACTACCAATTGATATGATAATGATTATGTTTCCTAGAATATATCAATCAGAGATTAACTATTATAGTCCTATAGTTGTCCAATTCTTCATGCATATCTTTACTTGTTTAATCCAGATCATCTCCTGTAAAGCAGCCGCTTTTCATCCCTGAAGTGTATCCGCACTTAAGTCCTGATATAAGTTCTGGTGCCTTAAGTTCTGATAACTTCCTGTCTTTAGTAAGTTCTGATTTCTAGTTAAGTTCTGATATTCTGATAATAAGTTCTGAAACTAAACAAATTAGATTAGACATGACATCACAAATATATCAAATATATCTAACAATCTCCCCCAACTTGTAAATTATGAAAAATATACAAGTTAATAGATTTGATGATGTCAAAAACATTTAAGTACAAATGCAATAAGATATTATTTAAAACAGCTAAATACAACTTACAGTACATGTAGCTTTACCAATATCACTGGATCAATCTGAATCCAAAGTGATTCCTTGTAAAGTCTGTTACCAGCTTGTCCTCAGCATTTCTCAGAACTTCAACTAATTGTGCTTTGACTTGCATCAGTTCTTCATCTTCATTATTACCAATCTGATAAATGGTTGCTCTGAGTGCAGGAATTGATGTTCTTTCAAGTCCATCTCTAAGTCTGATAACTCTGGGATGTGAAGAGTCTTCATTGTAGCATAAGCATCTTCCTTTCAGAATTACTTCTACCTTAGCAAAATTCTTCCTCATAGGAATTTCTCTTCAATCATCCTCAGTGATTTTTGGAATGTATTCAGAAGCTTTTGACCCAGAAATTCTGAGAAGATCTCTTATATCCTTCAAAATCTAATCTGGCCATCTTCTTGTAACATCAAATTTTACTTCCAGAAGATAGTGAATATGTTGAATCTCTTTGATAGACTTCTTTAGCACATCAGAATCTGTTATTCTGTAAGTTCTGCCATCATTGAGAAACAGGATCAATTTTTCTTTAACTTCTGATTTATCATGAGTATCCATGACAGTTTGAGCAGACAGCACTTTCTCAAGGTGCTTTTGTTTGATTTCTTCATATGATTTATCTCTCAAAATGAAAGGATCTCTGAGAGTAACTTCTACTCCTGTTTGTATCTTTTCATTGTTAGAACCTAATCCAGACTTGTCTCTAGCTTTCTTGGATTTTAACCCAAATGTTGCAAGTTGATTCAACATTAGATTGGTCTTAGGTTCCACTGGAGTAACTTTGTTCCATAGCAGCTTCTTTTTCTGATAAAGTGTTAAGCTGTCTATGTCAACTTAAGCAGTGTCATAGGTTGATGTCTTGATGAATTTATCAGGATTTATAGTTTTATCTGTAGCTTGCTGTTATGAAATATCTTTACTCTGAACAACTTGAGCTATGTCAGAGGTTATCTTAAATTCTTCTGTCATCCTCTTTCTCTTCATAGTTTCAATTGTTTCATCTTCAGCAGCAGTATCATCAAAGACTTGAACCATCTTATACATAGGATCCATCAGAATTTGAGGAATCTTCATTTTCTGCTTCTTGACTGTCTCCCCAACTTTTCCTTTTCCCTTGTGTTTGGGATCAGTAGTAGTTTGAGATCTAGTACTTGATCTAAGAATCTCTGTGGCGGATCTTTCTTTTATCACAATCCCCTTTTCTTTTGGCCTTGGTGGCTTTTTAGCATCAGAAGCTTTTGACTTTGGTTTTCTCTTCTCAGCAGCAAATTTAGCTTTTTCTTCTCTTAATTCCTCTAAATCCACTCCTGGATTATCCTTAAGAAATAGTCTCTTGGCCAGTTCTTCATCAATAGTTTGAATTTTGGGATCCTTGTAAAAGAATGTTGCTTTCTTTCCCTTAAATTTCAGAGTCTGCAAAAACTTCTATGAATCTTGGCTTCCAGCTTGAATCATTACATCAGAAGTAGTTGTCAGAACTTGATCATCATAATTTGTGATCAACAAAGGAATATCCTGATTTGTAGGCTTCTTTCCTTCCTTATTCCTCCTTTGAGTAGAACCAGACAATCTCTGATGAGAACCTGTCTATTGAGAAGGAATCCTGCTCAATTGCTCTCCTTGACCGTGACCTCTACTCTTATCAGAGTTTCCTTGATCATCACCATGATCATCCTTTTTCTTCAGTATCTTGATTGGTGAGTATTTGGACTTAACTACCTTCTCCCTATTTTTGGCATCATCTGTCAGGAGTAGAGAAAGAAGGAGTTCCACTGAAGATTGGATCTCATTTAATTGATTCTATTGAGCAGCTTGATTTTGTAAGACCTCATCCAGTTGGGCCTGCTGCTTTTCTTGAACAAGCTCAATAGCCTCCACTTTTTCTTGAATTGGTCTGATAAATCTATTCTTGTCTAGTTTGAGCATCAAGTCTAGCTTATCAGTTGTTTCCTGAAGTTTATCAACATTTTCATTTTCATGAGTCCTGGAGTGTAGACCTTGAAGAGTTTTAGTACTGAGAGCAGTGACTTTAAGTTGTGTGTTGAAGTCAGAATTTATCAGCAACTCATCAGCTTTTGCAACATGATCTGTCAGAATAGTTGAGCTGGGAATGAAGTCAGGTTTATTCCACTTCTTTGTCCATTCAACTCCTCTAAAGGTTTCCTCCCATGGAACAAGAACATCTTCTTCAGCAAATTTAAACAGTGCCTCCTTGCCAAGAATTGGAGCATTAACTGGAGCACTTGCTGGAGCACTATCTCCAGAATTTGATAAAGTCTCATCATCTTCTGATAACACCAGAGTGTGTGTAACTGAAAGAGATTCTAGAGCTTCTGTTTCAAAATTCTGATCTTCAGGCTCTAAATCCAGAATTGGTGTAGTAGGAATTTCTGCATTTAGTATTGGAGAAACAGGTGGAGTTGCCTCTTTTGCTGGTGGTGCTTCCAGATATAAAACAGTTGGAATATTCAACCTGTGAATATCAATTTCAGGACTTAACCCTGAATCTCCAACTGTGGCAGTTTCTTTGAATGAAGAGATAAGAGGTGGATCACTGTGTCTTGAACAGTGTCTTCAGGTTGAGGTGGAGCTGTCTAAGCTTCAATGACTGTAGGTTCTGATGAGATCAGAGATTCCTGATCCCCTTCCTCAGCATCTTCAGCATCCTCAAATTGAATTTGTGCAATATGCACACCTGCTCTAGTCTTCCTTAATCTTCTAGATGGTGGAGTGATATGATCTATATCAGAATTTGAAGGTCTTTTCCTTTTGAAAATCCCAGAACCCTCAGCTTCATTCTGTTTCTGAGGAGTTACCTCTTCAGCTTCTAATGTCACAGGTTCTGATGCATGAACCTGGACTTGTTTTTCCTCATCAGATTTATCTCTCAGAATCATCCTTCTTCTTCTCCTTGGTGGAGATTTAGGCACAGAGATAGTTCTTTTGGTTTTGGGCCTAGGGGATATGTCAGATTTTACCACTGGCACCTTTTGAGAAGTACCAGAGGTTGGTTTGGTTTTGGATTTGAGAGGTGAGGTTCTGATAGTAGGTGCTGATGGTTGTGGTTGAGAGGATTATGCTGATTGATAGTAGGTTCTGATAGTAGGTTATGGTTGAGTATTGGAAGGCTAGGTTGGTGGAGGTTGAGAAGTAGTAGGTTGTGTAGGTGCAACATCAGGATATATGGTTGTGTATGTGTGAGGATTAGAATTTACTATGAATTGTTTGACAGATTGGAGAATTTGGAGGGGTCTTAGTATATCCTTCTTATTATCAGCAGATAGTAAGTCTGTGAAAGCCCTTTTGTGAAGTTTAAAGGGTTCAATTAACTCACTAAAGTTTTGAGGTGCATCAGAAGAATAGAAACTATATAAGAGCTGACAGAATCTAGCAAAATATACTATGTTGCTATCTTCTTTCATCCTATCACCTATAAACCCTAGCACAGCACTAGCATAATCAAAATGAGTTTGATTAAGAAGAGCATACCCGATTTTCTGACTCATGATTGGAATAGCATCAAAATTTAAGCATTTATTGGCAAAGACTTTGGTAGTACAATCGAAAAAGAAGCTCCACTCCCTTCTGATGTAGGGCCTCTTTAGCTGTCCCATCTTGGTCAGACTTTTCTCATAGCCAAGATTGGCCATCATGCTCTGTAAAAGTGGATCCCCAATCTGAGCATTGAAAGTACAATTTTATGGCAAATGCAGAGCTTGTCGAATAGTAGACATGGTAACCAGGTGCTCATCTTCCCCAATTATGAAAATGATGCTTGGAGACCCATCTTCACCACCATTATCATAGACACCAGACCTCCAAAACTCCAGTATTTGTGTTCCTGAGAGTGCTTGTGGTTGGGTCAAAGCATATCCAATCTCACTGCGAGCAAGAAAATCTTGAATGAAGTGAATATTTGAAGGAGCATTGTCCTTGCTGAGAATAGCCATATAGTTGTTGGGGACGAACTTGGCTCCATTAAAGATAACTTCCTTTGGTGCCATTTCTGTGAGAAATTAAGTGAAATAATGTGTGTGTAGAAGGTGTTTGATAAAATGTCTGTATGAAAGTAGCGTCAGAAAATAGTAAGAGTGTAAGAGAATAAGTGAGATGAGAAAAGAGTGAGAAAGTAGGTAAAAGATTATAAAATCTTTTATCTCTCATATATATATATACGCTCCACTTATTACAACGGCTAATTTCTGAAGCTAAACCGAACTTTTGACACCTGGCAGCATGTAATCAGTCAAAATATTATTAGTGGGCACGGTAAACGTCCAGGAATAATTGTGCACATGCAGTTGTCAAAACAAACATGTTTCCCATTAACCAAAAGATTAGCAATGTTCTTATCTCACTTAAGTATTTTCTGAAAACATGACTGTTACAGTAAATATCGAAAATAAGTCAAGTAAATAAATAATGCCACGTAAGCATCAGGATTTTGCTTGTTCAAACATGATTGATTGTTTGTTTGGATTTTAACTGTATGTGTGTTAACAGAAAGGCTCTGATACCACTTTTTAGGCCTCAATGATACTATAGAAGGGGGTTGAATATAGTATATACAATCAATTTGATTATGAACACAAGTATGTAACAGAAAACAAGTTTATTCAATATATCAAACTCTGTTACAGAAGGTTTAATCTACTCTCTCAGTGATGTATGATATCACTAAGAGCTTCTAGGGTTACAATGAATAATTTTATCGTGAATGATAACACATATAGTGTAAACCCTAATATGTGTTTATATATTATACAGTTACAAGATAACTACCAATTGATATGATAATGATTCTGTTTCCTAGAATATATCAATCAGAGATTATCTACTGCAGTCCTATAGCTATCCAATTCTTTATGCATATCTTTACTTGTTTAATCCAGAGCCTCTCCTGTAAATTAGCCGCTTTTCATCCCTGAAGTGTATCTGCACTTAAGTCCTGATATAAGTTCTGACGCCTTAAGTTCTGATAACTTCCTGTCTTCAGTAAGTTCTGATTTCCAGTCAAGTTCTGATATTCTGATAATAAGTTCTAAAACTAAAAAAATTAGATTAGACATGACATCACAAATATATCTAACACAACGAAAGTTGGCATTTATCAGTTTCGTGTTGTCTGATTAGAGTCATCACCATTACATGCTAAGGTTAAGAACGAAAAGGCTATTAAATGAAGTATTTAATGAAGTTAGAATCCCATGTTTGTTATATATATTAATTCAATAATTCTTATTCCTTTAGTTATAATTGTTAGTTTAATTCTTAGTATAAACAATCTCAAATTGTTATTCGTCTTAGCATTGAATGATAACCATATATTGTTCCTTAAGTGCATAAATTATAAAGTTAACCTAAACCAGTCCCTGTGGGCACGAATATGATTTATATCTTATATTACTTGCGAATGTGTATACTTGCGTATAATTTTAGCACGTGTTTAACGACTAATAGAATGCCTTGATGAAGATGAAGATGAAGCTAAAGCCCTTAAGTTGGAAAATCTCAACATTGATAGTGACTCTGATGATGAAGCTGAAATCAACACAAATCACAGAATTGAAGAAGAGTCAGATAATCAAGTGAATCATGAGAATGGAAGCTCATCTAAAACACCTGAATTTGACAGCACAAACTCAGGGGGAGAAAGAGGAGAAAATTCTGGAAGTCATGCCAGTAATGAAGAAGAAGCAGAAAGTAAAAGTCAACAAACTCACACAAGGAAGTGGGATAGTAGTCACACTAGAGAAGCAATTATTGGTGATCGAACTGTTGGAGTGAGGACTAGAAGTGCAACTGAAAATGAATGTCTTTATACATATTTTCTGTCACAAGTTGAGCCAAAAGAAAACTGAAGAAGCCCTTCTTGATCCTGATTGGATATCTGTAATGCAAGAAGAGCTAAATCAGCTTGAAATAAATAAAGTTTAGAAATTGGTTCCTGCACCAAAGAATAGAAGTATTAATGGAACAAAATGGGTGTTCAGGAACCAGATGGATGAAAATGTAATTGTTACCAGAAACAAAGCAAGATTGGTTGCAAAAGGCTACTCACAGGAGGAATGAATTGATTATGATGAAACTTTTGCTCCAGTTGCAAGACTTGAAGTAATAAGGATTTTCTTAGCATTTGATGCACATTCAAATTTCAAGGTATATCAAATGGATGTAAAGAGTGCATTCCTTAATGGTGAGTCGGAAGAAGAGATTTACGTGCAACAGCCACCTGGCTTTGAAGATCCAAAATTTCCAAATTTTGTATACAAGCTACTTAAGGCTCTCTATTGACTTAAACAAGCACCTAGAGCTTGGTATGACACACTATCAGAATTTTTGATTAAACATGGATTCAGTAGAGGTACCATAGACAAGACTTTCTTCTACCAGAAGCATGGTGATGATATGATCCTAGTTCAGATTTATGTGGATGATATCATCTTTGGGTCTACCAATGAAAAGCTTTTCCAAAGATTCTCCAGGCTAATGCAGATTGAATATGAAATGAGTATGATGGGGGAATTAAGTTACTTTCTTGGACTTCAAGTCAGTCAGAGAAGTGATGGAATCTTCATCAGCCAAACTAAGTATGTTAAAGATTTATTGAAAAAGTTTTGTATGGTTGATTGTTCACCTGCATCTACACCTATATCTTCAACAACAAAGTTGGATGAAGATAAAAAGGGAAAAAGTGTAGATATTTCAAGCTATAGAGGGATGATTGGATCATTGCTTTACTTAACTGCAATTAGACCAGACATCATGTTTGCTACATGTTTGTGTGTAAGATTTCAAGCCAATCCAAAAGAATCACATTTGATGGCTATGAAGAGAATTTTCAGATACTTGAAGGGAACTCCAAACTTGGGATTATGGTATCCTAAGGGAACTGGTTTTGAAGCTGTTGGGTACACAGATGCAGATTTTGCTGGTTGCAGGGTTGACAGAAAGGGTACTAGTGGAAGCTGTCAATTTCATGGACAAAGACTTGTATACTGGTATAGCAAGAAACAACAATTTGTGTCAACTTCTACAGCAGAGGCTGAATACATAGCTGCAAGAAGTTGATGTGCTCAAGTGCTTTGGATTAAAATTCAGCTAATGGATTATAGCCTAGTGTTGCACAAAATTCCAATTATGTGTGACAATACTAGTGCTATATCTATAGTAGTTAATCCAGTTAATCATTCTAGAACAAAGCACATTGATGTAAGGTACCATTTTATTAGAGAACATGCTACAAATGGTACCATTGAGCTCATTTTTGTTCCAACAGAAAAACAATTAGCTGATATTTTTACTAAACCTTTGGATGAAGCAACTTTCACTAGACTTGTAGGTGAAATTGGAATACTTAATTCTTCATCCTAGGGCAAGAACTCGGCTAATGTTTTGCAGCAGATTAATTTCTAGTAAATCAAAATTAATTTGATTTAATTGGAAGTTAACTGAAATATGAATTATAAATATTTCATAAATCTCTGCATATTTATTTTTCAAAAATAAAAATTCAGCTTGGAATTTTTCAAATTCTAAGAAAACTGTCTAGCTGTTAATTTACATCCTTAATATGTAAAATTGACACAAGGCATAATCAAAGTGATCAAAAGTATATAGAGAACTGAGTTCTCGATAAGTCTAACTGATTTATCGACAAGTCACTTTAGGTCTTCTCAAGTGAGTTCTCGATAAGTCAATTTAATGACTTATCGAGTGACTTCTCGATAAGCTTTATTATGACTTATCGATAAGTCATTATAGAGTTCTCTAGTAGTGTTAACTCACAGAGTTCTCACAAGTATAACTTTTAAACTTATAAATAACTCAGAATTGAAATAATTTAATTTAAATAATTATTTTGGTAAAATACTTTTGGCAAATTTATTCTGATTTTATTTTGATTTATTCAAATAAAAATTGGAAACAATTCAGTCCATTTTGGAAAAACTGGGTACTTATTTGACATCTCGATAAGTTAATGTTTAATTCTCTACAAGAATAAATAAAATGACTTATCGATATGTTTTTCACATCTCAAAATGACTTCTCGATAAGTATACTCCAAACGTCAATTTTTGACTTCTCGACAAGTCATTTGCTTTTACTATAAATACCCAGACATCTCGATACATATACATACTTGCACCTTCGAGAACTCCAAGTGACCTAGCCTTATCAATCCAAAACCGATTTCTCTCTCGTTTCAACTCCTTTCTCACTAATTTTTCTTACCCACCAAACTTCATACTCATAACAATGGCAGCAAACAATATTATACCCTTCATCCCAAAGGAGACTAACTTCCTTGCATTCTTAGATGCAAACCAAGCTCCTGAAACTTTCAAAAGTTTTGTCAAGTTCTTGTCTGAGACTTATTTTGTAGGGGATCTGACTGCTAATCATGTGCTTTACTTGGATATGTTAGGGGATTTTTGGAACACAGCAGTAACAAGGATAATTATGCATGAGAACCAGGTTGTATCAATTGTAATAAACTGCACAATCAAGGGCCAACAGGTGGAGATCTTTGAGAATGATGTCAATATGGCATTAGGAATACCTACTGACAAGCTGGTGGAGTCTCCAACTCAGGATGAGTTGTATGAATTCATGAACTTCATCAACTATTCTGAGAAGATCATTCTGTAATATCCGGGACATAGCGTGTAATTATTTTTATCCATAAATAATTATTATGTGATTTTTGGGTGAATTATTTGATGATTGGTGTTGATATGTGGAAGTTTATATATGGTAAAGTATAGGTATGTTAATTTTATTATGTTCAGAATAATATATAGGTAATTAAGGGATTTTTCTGGTAATTTTTGGAGTGTTAATTTTATGATTTTTGAAGTTGATATGATTTTATATCTGGTAATTCCGGACATTTTCCGTATTTTGACTTTTTCAATCCGGATTACGGTTTGACCCGTGCGCGGTCCGGCACAAAATTTTTGATACGATAATCCTTTCGATGAATCAACAAAACCCGTATTCTCGAAAGACGGGATAATATTACATTATTTTCGTATAAAGTGTTTTATAAGAAGTCCGGTTTTGATAATTATCCAATACGGGTATCAAATCATATCGTCTTTGCAGTTAGTTAACGGCTAAGCAACTAATTTATCGATCCAATACGTTCCAACATGAACCAATATTCTATAAAAATAAATAGCCCTTTTCTTTATTCATTTTATTCGTATAATCATAATCTATCAGTAAAATATAGAATTTACAGAGAAAACCTTAATTAAACGTTGCGTTCTTCATAATCAAATGCACAAACGAAGGCGTTATCGAACTCCGATTCGGGCGTGCCATATATCAAATCGAAGCTCTCGAAAAGCTCTTTCTGAATCTATCAACCATTTTAGTGCAGAAATCAAGGTGATTTTCTTATTTAATTATTTTATTTCGAATTATTTATTATTTAAAATAGAAATTTTTGTTCTTGATTTTGTTGATATGATTTGATGGCTTAATCTCGTAGATAATTTTATCCTGGTCATTTTGATATATTATATGATGAATTTTGGAGTTCAATAACATATAGAAAATTAAGTTTGATTCTCGAAATTGAAAATTAGGGTTTATGTGTTTGAATGTCCTTAATTGAAAATTAGGTGTTTCTTTGTTAGGGGTTATTACATGAAATTGAATACATGGTTGTGTAGATCGTGGAAAAACAAATTGATTGATATATTTGAAATTAACAGACGATTCACGGATTTCTCTAATCGAGCCTCGCCGGAAAACGAACCCAAGCGGTGGCGTAATTTTCAGATGATCATTCCGTTTAATTCGTTTGTTATTTTGTTGTTTTAATCTGATTTATTTTATTAATTAATTTTAATTAGTTTTTAATTATTTTAATTTATCAATTAATATAATATTAATTGGTTAATTAATCTAATTAATTATTAATTAATTTTAATTGATTTAATAATTAGATTTAATTATTTACTTTTGATTTAAAAATTCTGAAAAATTGTTTCAAACTTTAAAATATTATTTAAAATTATTTTCAAAACTCGATAATTATTATAAAATTATTTTAAAGTCATATTTGGGCGTTTGAACCCTATTATTTAATTATAAAATGACTCGGAGACCCATTTTAACTCCGAAAAATGTTAAAAAATTTCATATTAAATACTTGGAAGATCATTTTAAACCCGAATCTTCTTTGAAAAATTATTTTGATTGAATATCTTGCGTGCTACGTGCTACGTGCTATCCGATTGATGTGTTATATGCCTATGTGGTTATTGTTTGACGATTTTTGTTGTAACTTTCAGTCTGTAAATCGGATTTGGGTAAAACTAAGGGTAGATAAAAGCTTATGATGTCTATGTGACGATTAGAATAATATGAGATTGGATATTGAAAGATACTTGTAATGTCCAGAAAAGTAAGCGAGACATAGAAAAAGAAAGCCAGTAATCCATAAATAGAACTGAAGCCTAGAAAAAGAAGGCGAGTGATTGATAAATAGAAGCAAGGCATAGAAAGAGAAGGAAAGTGATTGATGAGTAAAACTGTTAGATGAGTACAAGTAAAGTTGGAAATCATCTGTGATAAGGCAAGTACTTCTGAACCTTCTCTGAGATATATTACAAATACTTCTGAACTTTCATATAACATGTTGCTAGTATTCAAAATAAATCTTGTTTTATATTGCAAGCGCTTTAAACTATTCAATCTTGAACCCTGATCATATCATTGAACTTGAGCTATAAGCAGTCTTTCTTGTAAACCACCAACAGTTGATTTTCCAGATACTGAACCATACAAATACAATACTACTATACAAATACATACACATCATAAACCAAGTATTGCAACCAAACTTCTTGAGCATACAGAAACTTATACACCCTGAAATATCCTAACACATCAAAGACCTATACTCCATATTATCATTGAACCATTGTTCATCAGATACTTGATTCTTCATCAGGCTTAAAGTCGTCCTTCATATTTACACCTTGATATACCCTGGTGATACTTGTAAAATGTTTTACGTTCTGAGATAAATGTTTTATCAACAATAATCATGATTCTATTTTATTGAATTACAATGGTTATTATATTGAATTGTTTTAGAATTGGATGGTTTTATAAAAATGGACCAGATTCGTGGTCATATTAGGATAATGCGTGCCTTGGATCCAGTATAGAGAGCAGAGTTGTGTGCCCTGATCGGGGTTAGTACGTGACTGATCAGCAGCCTAATCTTGGTTTTAAAAATAAAAGGTAAATATCTAATTCTAATCATTGCTTATTCAGAAACTTGATTCTTCTGAATTATTTCAAATGATCAATGTTTAACATCAATTATTGCTATTATGACTTGCTGAACTAGTTAGCTCACTCTTGCAAACCTTTATATGTTTTCAACAGTTGAAAAGGAAATTGTTGGTAACAAAATTCCCAGTCCAGTGTGCGAGCTAGGATTCCCGGTTAAGTTGGATCGAGCGTGCAGGATCTTTATATTGTAGATGAGTTCTGCAAAATTGTAAGAGCGATATCATTATGAGTTGTAAGTTGAACTAGTTGGGATTTGGTATGATGTAATAAAAGTTTAGGATGTGTCTTGCTTTCATACTTCAACCTGTTACGATCCGTGGTTGTGTAAAGAAGGGTCAATGCCTATAATATTTTATATACAGGTTTATATATTGGGTGTGTGTTGTGAACCCTAAACTTCTGACCCGGGTTTGGAGGGCGTCACACTATTTGTCAAGCATGAACAAGAAGCACCTGATGAGAGAATGGTCCTTCCTATTTGATTCAGTGATAAGGGCTTTCACTTGCAGGAAGTCAGGATTTGACAACATATCTAGTGTTGTCCAGAAGCTGGTCTACTCAATGGCTCACAAGAAACAGATCAATATAGGACACTACATACTGGAGGAGTTGAGCACCAGGCTAACCTTGCCATTGGAGTCAATAGGTAAGGAATTTTTTCTTCCTAGATTCATTATGTATGTTTTGAACTTTAAAGTGAATGACATACATTTGATAAATGGTGTAGATAGATCACAAATAGGAAATTATAAGCAAGTGTCCAAAATTCTATTTGGATCACTTACTACAAAGAACAAGGTACCTGTAAGTCTCAAAATCTCTCCATTCATGATGGAGAGGTTGAGGACTTACCCTTACCCCATGCCTGACCTGAGGGCTAATGCTCAATCTAGTACAACAATGGTCCATGAACCTATGGAAGTACAAACATAGGAATACCAACAGGGACCTTCCAATGTTGAGACCCTTTCTTCTATACCTATAGCAGCTAGGAAACCAACCACTTCATCCTCTGAAAAGGGTGAAGTGAATAAAAAGAAGAGAAATGAGATGACACTAACTATTATGAATGAGAGTAGTGAGGTACAAGTATAACCTGAGTCACCTTTGGTCAGAAAAACAAAGAAGGCTAAGAAGACTGAGTTGACCTCTCAAGCCACCTTTGTATCCTTCCAAAAGGAAGCAGCTGTACAAATAGGGGCAAAATAGATTCTAGAGACATCATCTCAACTGGATGTTTTTATTAAAAAGAGCATTCTCCCCAATGCACCTTGTCAAGAGTTTGCACAGCCAACACTTGAACAAATCCAAGTGTATGGTAGGAGAAATAAGGATGGCACACACAAGGAGAGCACATCTCTTGAAGGTCCCTCATCCATTCAGGGGGAGCTGCCAACACTCAGTCCTGAGCTTCACAATCTTATATCTAATATTTCTTTTTCCTATACGGAAGCACTTGAATTAAATCCTCAAGTATTTCCCCAATCAAGTGACTTGGTTCGAGAAACCTTGCTCACCACCCAGATGCCATAATTAGTTGGTGAGAGGCTATATGCTGGGGTAGACCTTGATGACACCAACACAAATATGGGGGATTCATCAGTTTTCACTGAAGACCCCATGGAGATCACAAATACACCTTCATATACAAATCAGTCTTCACAGACTGTTAGGTTTGAGGGTAGTATTCCTGAGGGGGAGCTATCTAAATCCTCTCCAATTCAATTGGAGGTTCCTGTTGCAGGAACAACTCCCCTCAAAACCCTAGAAGAAATTACATTAGCAGTTGATGTTAGGATTACTATTTCCAATGATCCTGTCACAGAGAATGCAAGCATAGCACATTTAAGTGACAATATGGTGCAAGACATACAAGGATTTGACACGGGTGCACATGACAGTAACCCAGTCAAATCCCCTCCAATTCAATTGGAGGTTCCCACCACAAGTGAGGAATAACAACTTGTCACAAACACAGAGAAATATATGAGTCAAACTGTGACTTCTGTTACATGTTAATCTGATCCTTCACACTAACCTTCAACTTCACAACCTCAACAACAACACCTTTTTTCAAACTGGCTACAAGAAGCTGCACCTCCATCTACTATTGAAGATTTCAGGGTTGATTAGCTAGCTGGACTTGCTTAGATCTCTCAGCAACTCTTAACCTCAGATATGTCCAACCAGGATTACCAAGCCATCATGCTCTCATATCAAATAGATGTCCAAGAATAACAAGATAAAACTGTTAATGAAGCTGAACAGGATGGCAACTGTGATGCTTGGCTGAGCAAGGACTACAATCTGGAGATAGAGGGTGTCTTAGCTAAATTCAGGGAAGACTACTTGACTATTTTGTGAAGCAATGCTAAAGCCTTAACCCCTACAGAAGTCTATGATGCCATCAGTGAAGTTTCCAAAGCCCAACTCAAAGCTTTCCATCTCTTTGAAAGAGCTCTAGAACTCAAGCTGAGTGGTCATGAAGACAAAGTAAGGAAACTGATAAATGAGAAAATGGATGAGATTATACCTTCACAAGTCAAGATCACTTCCAAGTTTAAACATTTTGCTTATCAAGTGGCAAGGATGGATCTGACAACTATGGAAAAGATGTCAAGAATCTCAGACAGTCTTTTATTGCTCTCCATGAAGTGGTTCAACAATAAATTACAAGTTCAAATGACACAAAGCTAAAGTTGAACCAGCTTCACCAAAGCAGATATAAGCCTTCTGTTTTGCTTATGGATGGTATCAAATAGGCTATGGAAACAACTTTTAGCTCCGCAACATTTACAAGCTCTCGTCCACCTGCCTCTACATCTACCAATCTTTAAATCCAAGCACTTCAAGGTCAAGTATCCACTCTGTAAACTTCCAATGACCAGCTCACAGCTCAAGTGCATGTTCTAACTACTGACATTCAAAACTTGGTGGACTCCCACAAGCACCCCTAAATGCAAAATGTTGTTTCTTTGGGAGCCATCATGGGCTGGCTCAACATATCATTGCATGCACTCCCTGAAGCTGTGAGGCCTAAAATTCCTACTCCCCTTCTCATGCCTGCCAACAAGACTAAGGGGGAGATAGAGACCAGGCTATTAAGATCATCTACTCAAAGCGTCCAAGCTGCTAAGAAGAGAAAAACTCAAGAAGTTGATATTGGAATTGAGAAGCTTATTAGAACAGCTGAGGGACCTAGTCTAAGAATGGTATTTGATGAATTGCTTAAGGCTCTCAGGGCTTCTCTCAATAACAATTTCTTCTCTTACAAGAAAGCCTTGGACAGGACAATAAACTCAATAAGCGTGATCTTAGTAACAAGGGAGAATTATCAGGAAAGAAGGATTGTGGTCAACATAAATGACTCAGCGGTAGACAGGTGTATGCAGGTGTCCCTCAACTATCTTATCTCTGGAAGGGAATCTGAGCTGGACATTCTGATAAACAAAGTCCAAAGAGTGATTCATGAAGACACTCTCTTGCTAAATGAATTGAAGAATGCTCAAGTGGCTGCTTTTCCAGAAGCTTATCTACAGCCTAGCAAGGGAGTGACATACATATGTGCTACCACCAAACATTGCAAACACTTCCAAATTCCTAAGCAATGTATCATGGACAACAAAAAGCTTATCATGATTCTGGAGACTGATTTGAAAGTAAAGAGAAATAAGACTGTTGAAGATGAAGAAATGATTAAGCTGTTGGGATAATATCTGAAAAATCCTGAAGCCAACTTGCCTAAAACTCAAATCAATAAGGATAACTTGGATGATGATGAGCAGAAGAAAGATGATCAAAAACCTTCTGGCTCAAATCCAAGTCAATCTTCTAAGGTAGCTGGAAGCAAAGATAAGAAGGAAGAAAGGAGATGACAAGAGTAGAGATGAAAAGAGGAAGAAGAAGAAGAGGAAGAAGAAGAAGAAGAAGAAGAGAAGAAGAAGAAGAAGAAGAAGAAGAAGAAGAAGAAGAAGAAGAAGAAGAAGAAGAAGAAGAAGAAGAAGAAGAAGAAGAAGAAGAAGAAGAAGAAGAAGAAGAAGAAGAAGAAGAAGAAGAAGAAGAAGAAGAAGAAGAAGAAGAAGAAGAAGAAGAAGAAGAAGAAGAAGAAGAAGAAGAAGAAGAAGAAGAAGAAGAAGAAGAAGAAGAAGAAGAAGAAGAAGAAGAAGAAGAAGAAGAAGAAGAAGAAGAAGAAGAAGAAGAAGAAGAAGAAGAAGAAGAAGAAGAAGAAGAAGAAGAAGAAGAAGAAGAAGAAGAAGAAGAAGAAGAAGAAGAAGAAGAAGAAGAAGAAGAAGAAGAAGAAGAAGAAGAAGAAGAAGAAGAAGAAGAAGAAGAAGAAGAAGAAGAAGAAGAAGAAGAAGAAGAAGAAGAAGAAGAAGAAGAAGAAGAAGAAGAAGAAGAAGAAGAAGAAGAAGAAGAAGAAGAAGAAGAAGAAGAAGAAGAAGAAGAAGAAGAAGAAGAAGAAGAAGAAGAAGAAGAAGAAGAAGAAGAAGAAGAAGAAGAAGAAGAAGAAGAAGAAGAAGAAGAAGGATGGATCACAACCACAACCACAACAAACCCTAAAAATCCAAACAACTCAAGCTCAACCTTCAAAGCCAACAAACTCATATACTGAACCTCATCCTACCTCAAAGCTTAAATTCCTATAAAACAAACTGCCAACACCTTTCTAAAAATACCAATCACCTTAAGCCAAACATCTCTCAAGAAAATCACAAACCTACCTTCTGTTAAGCCATCACTCAAAGTTAACTACAAGTCTGTTGGGAGGAAATCTAAGAAAACCAAAATACTGAAAAAGTACAAGTTACTGAGAGGGCCATCTAGAACTATTTCAAGAAAAGTGACTTTCTATCTTTAAATTGGTGCATCTCAGATGAAGATTATTTTCAACAACTAGTTAAGGAAATAGTTAGAGTCTGGGCTGTAACTCTAAGGGAAGTAAGAATCTACTATAAAGATGGGTCTTTCACATTTCTTGGTTGCAGCTTAATAGACACTCTCTCTCCCACGGAAATCAAGAGAGTGATAAGTTTATTAAAGGATAAGGATACTGCTATAAGAGCATGGAGATCTGTTTTGGCTGAATGGTTGATTGTAAGGGAGGAAAGAAGAGCAAAGAACAAAGATGAATATGAGAAGAGCATAAGTAAGTATGATGAGGAGATTGAAATGTACATGAAAAGATCAAAAGAACTCAAGGCAAAAGGAATGAGCAGAATTTCCAAGTATGGAAAGTTTCTAAACATCAAAGCTGGAAAATTCACAAGATTTAGGATTGATTTGCTAGATGGTTATCCAAAGCCAGCTAGACTCAAGCTTGTTGAAGCTCTAAAAGAGACACCAATAATAGAAGAACTTGAAATTTGTGTTCAATTAAAGGACCTTATTAGAGAAGAAACATAAGCAAAAACAGTCTTTACCTAATGTATATATGCTGTAATTGTGTCAATTTTTATGTATTAGTCTTATTTTCCATTGTAGCTTGGGGTTAGTCTTGTTGACAGACATGAATTTGTGTTAAGAAATCTTCTCACAAATTAGGGGAGATTGTTGTGCAAGAAATGCTTGTACCGTAACAAGACTAAGTCAAATTGACAACCGTAAGTAAGTGGTATTCTAATCTTAGTTTGCATTTTGTATTATAACATTTAAAGTCTGTAAAAATGTCAAAGAGCAGACTAAATTCTGTAAACAGTATTAAGCCTAAGAATTCTATCTGGAAGAAGATTAAGAAGATCATGCCTCAGAAGAATTATGAAGAAGCTTGGAGTTGAATAACTCTGTTTTGAGAAAAATGTTCTAAGTCAAGATCTCTACAAGTCACAGATTTAGTGTTATAGAGAAGTCATTCGAAAACTCCAGAATGACTTATAGAGAAGTCAGGAAAGCTACTAGAAAACTCAGAGATATCGACAAGCCAAATTGAAGATATGAAGATTGGAGATATCGACAAGTCATTTCTTCACTAGAGAACTCTGAGATATCGACAAGTCAAATATCACTAGAGAAAACTGAGATATCGACAAGTCAAAATATCACTAGAGAACCCTGAGATATCGACAAGTCAAGATATCACTAGAGAACTCTGAGTTACCGACAAGTCAATTATTCACTAGAGAACTCAAAGATATCGATAAGCCAAAGTGAAGACATGAAGATAAGAGATCTCGACAAGATAAATTCTCCTATAGAGAACTCAGAGATCTCTACAAATCAAAATAACTATAGAGTAATGAGAGATCTCGATAAGTCATTATACTTATCGAGATGTCAAGTTCTCTATATACCAAACTGAAGATCTCGAGGTAAAACTCAGAGTACAAAGTGCAGACCAGTTCAATATCCAAGATTAACAATCAACAAACAATCCAATCAGTTGGATTGACAAGTCTACAAAAAGCAGCTTGAAGAGTACAAGATCAAAGACCAAAAATAGGGTTTAGTACATGTTAATGCATGTTGTATAATAATCAGTGTTTACTGTTCTATAAAGTAAACATTCTTTGCTTTGTTTTAGTTGTAATAAATAGATCTGAAATTTCTTGTAACTCTGAAGAGAGAAGTTGAGTTCTTAACATAACAAGAACCCAGAAATTTGTAGTAAAACACATACTTGATTTTAATATAAAATTAAGTGAAGTTTTGAAAGATAGTGTGTTCCTGTGCATGTATTATTATCTCATTTAAATCATAATATCTTTACAAGTTACATTTCTACATCTGCTTTGTTCACCAAGCTTAAGAAAAAAAAAGCCATTAAAATTTTCTAAAACACATTCACCCCCCCCCCTTGTGTTGTATTCATTACCTAACACATTTTATATTTACTTTTCATTAGTTTGGCAAACTTTTTGCAAAGTTTTTTATCTGTAGAGCCAAAGATAATATCATCTACATAAATTTGGAAAAGTATACTAAAGTCATTAATATTTATAAAGAAAATAGTTTTATCAATAGTACCTCTTGTGAAATGATTTTCTAAAGGAAACTTTGACAAAGTGTCATACCAGGCTTTAGGTACTTTGTGACGTCCCTCAAATCCGGGGGTCTAGATTTGACGTCCGTAACACAAAACCTTTTTAAAACATTTTCGAAAACTTGTATTTTTGAAAAGATAATAAAAACTAAAGAATTTAAAAACCTGAACATTTGAAAAGAATTTAAAATAAAACAGTTTAACCCTCTAAAAACAGGATCGCATACAGGTTATAGTATTGAAATTTGAATCAACCACTATTATTAATAAACAACATCTTTTACAACATCAAGTCATCTTCGATAAGAAGAATCACTACTACTTTATTTACAAACCTGATATACAAGTGAATCTCAATAAACAACTCTAACTCGAACCTTCTTCATCATTTTATCTGGATACCTTCTTTGACCTCTAGATAACTTAACCACTCATACTCTTCGCACTACCTTAGCCTTAAATGCTATTGAATTCAAGCAACTCATCTTTAATGTAACGCCCTCCAAACCCGGAGTATAGATCTGGGGGGTTACTTGCTAATTACCAAAACAATTCAAACATGTACAATTGTTATGCAACATATATCTAACCCCTTTTTACACTGATCAGGATCTTTTTATGTTAAAGTATAAAAACAAGAACAACATTCTACTTTTATTACAAACCAAATTCAAAATCTCACAAAGCTCTCTTTATTACAAACCATTGTCTAAATAAATTTTAAACTAACTTCATTTTTATTCAAATACACACCATATTTATCTATACTACACCTACTCGGGTAATTCAAAGCTTTCAACCTGAATTGGGATCAGCACTTTTGATATTAGAGGGTCTCATTGCTTGACTCGTTTCTTTACCACGCGAATTCGGATAGGTTTCATTTTCCTTCTTAATTGAAAACAATAAGGTGAATAACAACTAAAGGGGGTGAGCCATAAGTTGCTCAACAAGTCCACAATCTATATGCAGCGTTATAATAAAGTTAAATGATCCGGTAATTTGGTTACATCTGCAAAGATATAACCTCGCAAGAAAAGAACAAAGGCCACTATCAGCGAGCATCAATAAACTAAACTGGACATAAATTCGCACTTATATCCTACTAATCAGCCAGGATACAGTGCAGATCCATACCTCAATATATAGATCCATTCGGGTACCCAGACTCTACGGCCCAACACAAGGATACGGTTAATTCCCGGTCCTTAGGATCAAGTGTATACATAATCCTAATCGTCAATATCCAGTCCGTAGATGAGCAATCGGAACGATTAGTATAGTTTAATGTATCCCAATATCGGAATATATCAGGATATATGTATATATATATATATAAACTATTGGAATATGAATAGAGGATTCAGCAAATTAGGAGAAATCAGGAATCGAAATGAAATATGAACAAAGGAATAATAATTGTGTATCAGTATTTGTGAACAGGAATTATCAGTGTGTAACTGCGATAAGAATCTAAAAGCAATTCACTATTCTGAATTTAGAATAGGGGGACAACTTGTCTTTTACGCTATCTACCACACAAAAATTCACCGTTCTCTAACCCTAGCTTGGTCCGCCTTGTCGGCTTCGCCTTTATCAAAGAAATAGGCTTATTTAGTCAACTCGTATCTTAATTGCATCCCAAACCGATTTCACGTAGCACATATCGTCTACCCGTACGCTTAAAATTGACTCGTATAATAATTATTAACGATAAGACTCGATTAACCACATAATTCATATAGCACATAAGTCACATAGTCATTCAAGGTTTAAAATAATTTTTAGAATCAAAATCGACTCGTTATTCGCATTACTAAACAATATATGGCTCATTTCATAATTTTCGAAATTCATTGGACTCGTCTCTATAAGTAATAAGGCATATAAAGAAATAAATATCGAAAGTCGACTCACTTCTAAAAGAAATTAAGATTTAAAACTATATTTAATGAAAATAGATCATTTTTCCGAGTCGAAGGGCTTTCATTTCGATTAAATCGGATAAATGGTTCAATTATTGTTTGATAAATAAGAATAAATTAATTTATTATACAATATAATTAACTATTCAAAATTATTGAACCTCAAAAATATTTTTAAATAATTATTTAGGAAAAATCAGAATTAAAAATGATTTTTCCATAATTTTTGAAATTAAAATGAATTTATTAAGAATTATTGAAAATAATTTGATAAATTTCCAAAATAATTAATCATTTTTAAATAATTAATAATTAATCAATAAATAATAAATATTAAAGAAATAATTAACTTCGAATTTTAGAAAATATTTCAGAATTATTTATAATATAAATTAATTCATTAAATAATTAATTAATCAATTTATAAAATAAATAAAACTGATTTTTTTTATAATTAATAAAAATAAAAATTTAGAAACACTTGTCAGAAATGAAACTTCTGACAAATTGGATCAAACAAGGGTCAAACAGACGGGTCAAACGGGTCAAAATCCGGGTCGTGAAGAACACGCTGGATTTTGCCCAGAAACCGGCGACCGGAACAGATTCCGGTGGCTCATTTTCAGGCCAAAATCGACATCGTTTGGTCTTTTTCTTACTGTAATCGATTACAAATCACTTCAACATCACAAACACATCGTTCAATCACCGGAATCATCCATGAATCCCAACCTCCGATCAAACCGACAAACTCCGGCCAACACCCGATTTTCTTCATTTGTACATAAAACTTTGATTTTAGTAGCTCAAATCAAAGCTTAGAACCTCTACAATCTAAGCCCTAGCATCTCAGTAACCAAAAATCACTCAAATTCAAAAACGATCAAATCAAAATTGAGTATAAACCCTAGATATGAACTATCATTCCAAGCAATAGTTCGTTAAATTAATTGATGCAAATCAATCAGAAACAATCATATAAAGCTATTCACGACATCAGTTTCAACAGATAACCCCAAAATCAAAAAGTACCAATTCGAACATAAACCCTAGGAATCGAAATTCAAAAATAATGAATCAAAACATGACATTGATATCAGAAACAGAAAGAACAGATCAAAATCTTTGATTTAAGTACTTGAACGACTTGATTTGGTGCAGGAATCATATCAAAATCACGGTTTTATTGCACGACCCGAATTCAAAACCCAACCCGAAAAACGGAGAATTTTCAAATTTTTCAGAAATTTTAATAATTTAATTATATTTAATTAATAAAAATTAGGCTACTTATAGTAGGTTAAATAATACTCCCAATTAAAATTAAGGCCTTTATTATACATCTAATAAAATTAATTGGCCCCTAATTTTATAATTTTTTAATAGTAATTTTTAATTTTTAAATATTTAATATATACAATATATATGCCAAAAATTCCCAAAAATTGTGAATAATTCAAAAATACAAATAAATGGTATATTTGAAAGTCCTATAATTTTGTAAAAATAAAAATGTGATTTTTGTGGGGTTTTGAACACCCGAAGGGGCCCGGAAAAGTCATTTTTCACGAAACGAGAAAATTTATAAAATATCTAGATGTTCAAAATAACGTGATGGTACAAGCCGTTCTAAGAAAAATAAGGCCAATTATTTTATTTCAAATATTAGCTATTAAAATATAATTCGGGTCGTATAACTTTTGATACAAAATCTTTTAACATGAAATAAAATATCTGATAAATACCCAGGAAATACCCTAACGATACAGAACACACGTAGCACAAAACAGTTAGGGTTTTATGACTAATTACACATAAATGACACAATAAAACACATAATTTATCTTTATTACGATATAATACAAGCGTAATTTCCCAGTCGTCACATTTAAGCCTTTCTGAAATGGTTATAAGAAAAGCAAGGGTGAGCAACAATGCTCAGCAAGTACTAATATATCAATAACGATCTGAAATAATTTATCAAGAATTCATAAACTCCAGGTATTAAACAAAAAGATTCATCAATCTTTGAGTCAATTAAAAATTAGAAAAATTCAATCTTTCGAAAGAATTATAGAACTGGACTTATCTCATTTTAACTAAAACCAAAGGTTAGGCTGCTGATCAGTCACGCACTAACCCCGAACATGGCACACAGCCGTGTTCTCTATACTGGATGCAAGACATCAATATTTCAGAAAAAAAATTGTTTTCTCTTCATTATTTATCTTCATTACTTACATTTTTAGTGACAATTTACATGATTTCCTAATGAATCATTCAATTCATGACTGGCCAAATCATTGATACAAATAATATCCAAATACCAAATACGCCTTCTATATAATCTCTGTGAAGTGGTGTGGACCACGATTCTGGTCCATATATTTTATAAAAACAATCCAATTCTAAAAATTCAATTCAAATAAAACAATCATATTCATAAACTGAATCATAATCAACAACTATAAAAACATTTAACTAAAACATCATTTGCAGTTGATAATCAAATCATATGCGACAAGAATTTCAACCTTGTAATAACAAAGGTTTGGTAATCATGAAACGAAATCAAGTATTCATGGGTGTATAATTGTTCAATGAAAGGTATCTAATGATTTTGAAGTGGTATCGTATTGTAGGGTATGTGTTCATAGGATATGATAAGATGTTTAGATTTTCAGAACTTGAAGGTAGAAGGGAATCATGGGTTTTATTCTCAGAAGTAAAGGTTAACCAGATGTAGTTCACAATATAAACATGATACCATAATTTTGAAAGAAACATCACAATTTATGCAACATTTATGAGAAAGGAATTATGAAACTTGCCTAAAATTCAATTCTCAACTCACAGCTCAGTCCCATCTTTTCAATTCCACAATCTATGCATGACACAACTCATATATAACCTTTGACTATACAATATCTACAGTGCATCGTTGCTTTCTCGACTTATCCCTTATTCGCTTTGTGACACCATCTGATTTTTTGTACGTCTTCGGCCTTGCACGTCTCGTCCAGATCCTTTACGATAATAACACAATACTATAATCACTAAACAGTCTATCAAATTTAACTAATAACTATCAAACCCCGTATCTATACCCTCATCGTATATACATATCACATATACCGATAAACATAACACATAATCATAAGTCAATCTATATAACCTTTCTGACTTACCAGTTATCAGTTAACACATAATCATGCTTTGACTTTATCTTATAGTCAAACCATTTTAAACATAATATTCTATAAATCATTATGAGTACAGATTATATCAAAAATCGGACATTATCCCGTCTATTTCTTAGACTATCCCCCTGTTATTCTATTTCAATCCACAACCAACCAATCAAACTGAATTCCAATATCAATCTAAACACTACATTATGTTACTTAATTCACTTATCACGTTCTTAACGCAAGCAATAAACATATACTTCACATATCGTCAATTAATACCTAATCAGATCATATATAATCACATTATGCATATCTGATGCCATGTATTCACATTTCTGACTCAATCATTTATTACAAAATATCAAAATAGATAATATAAGCTTTTAATCACTACTCGTTTCGTCTGAATCCGAATCACGAATTAGAAGATACGATTAAACCAGTTTTCTAACACTCTTATTAACACATAATTCATACAACATGTATGCACCTATTCCACGTATCACATAATTCATATAACATATAATTCAACTTATCACAACGTTCGACTTGGTACGTTTAGAACTGAAATCGAGCTTAAATACAACTCTTTGATAGTTACGGGACTCAGAAACGTTTACAAAATCAAATGACCTTTAAAATTGAAAGATTTTATGTCTCGAAAGTATATTAATGAAATCGGTATAATATTCTGAGTCTAGACGCGTTCGTTTCGTATTAAACGGATGAACGGTCTATTTATTACGAATAAAATAAGAATAATTCAATTAATAATAATAGTAATTGAATATTCAATACTAATATATATTTTAAAAAAACTCAAAATTATCCTAAAATATTATTTGGCTCAATTATAAATAATTACACTTTATTCAACTATTTATAAAAAAACTAATTGATTAATATGAATTAATCAATTAGATAAATGAATAAATAATTAATCAAATCAAATTATAAATAATTAATTCAAAGTATGATTTTCGGAAATAATAAAAGATAATGATTTGAAATTAAAATAGATATTTTACAAAAAAATCGAAATAACGTCTTCGTGAAATGGACTTTTCCCCCGGGGTCAGAACCCCTCAAAATCAATCTCAAATAATACAATCCAACTATACTCTAATAAAATCAATAAATTTAAAACACACAATAATTTATATTTGCACGTATAAACACGCCGAAAATGAAAAACAAGGCCAAAAGATACTTCTAACACAACTTTTAAAAATTATGAAATAAATATATAAACACTAACTACATGCTATAATATACCCAAGTACAAAAGCGGAAATTTCGAAATCGTTACCCAAAAGAAATTCTGATCAGCCTAGGAGATTATCTGATGTCTGGAAAATATCTCCAGAAAAATCCGAAATTCATAGCCATAGGCATACACACGCTGAAATTCCATGTTGAGTAATCAACACTGGATATGCATGTATAGCATTCGTAATCATTTATAAAAAAAAAAGTAAAGAACACGCATGTTTAACGCATGTTATGCGTGTTCGATTTTGAGTTAACCAAAAATACGCATCATAAAGATGCGTATTCAATTAAAGTTTAAATGGAATACACATGCTCAATATGCATGTTCTTGACATTTTAAAAAAAAATGAATACTCATATGTGAGATGCGTATTCAGTTAGCATTCAGGACACTCCCTTGCGTTTATAGGTATTTTGGACAAATAATCCTCAGAAGATGAGTATTTTGATTTTTCACCCAAATATGTGTGTTCCGTTTTGAATAAAAAAGTTGAAAAAAATTGAACATCAAATTTTGACAAATTTTGTACGTAATTTTCAATTTGATAAAATTTAAGATCATCTTCTACAGTTACAACATTTAATTTTTTTCGCATTTTTATGTTATAAAATTTGGTAACCGGAAGAGATCAGTCAAATTGCTGATTTAGGATTAATTTGAGAATCACAAATTAATTGTAATCATTAATCGAATAAAAAACTAGATGTATTTTGATATTTTAAGCTTTATTTAATTTTAATATCCTTATTTTATTAATAATTTATAAATTCTTATATATTTATCATATTATGTATTATAATTATCTAAATTTAATTTAAATTCTAGTATATATTGCATACATTTTATTTGCAATATACCGTTAAAGAATAATACATGAGGATTAATCGAATTTTAAAAATCGGATCGGTGACGTTCCTTGTAATGAATTAATCGTGGATAAATTGATAAAATCGAGAATTTTTATAACCATTATTTATTTTAAACTTTAAATAATTTAAAAATTACACAATCACAATAAACTCGAAAGAATTATCAAAATACAGCAATATTAGTATTCAACTGTAAAAATTCCTGAAAACAGTAACTTCCGTCGAAAATACCCGTCATATACACGCGTATACAGTTTTTAATTTTTTTTGTAAAGAATACGTATGTGTAAGATTGAAAACATGGTCTATCTATTATATATATAATACAACAACATGGGGGGTTTAATTAGCAATTTAATTCATATGACGATTATGCCCCTATTTATTATCTTTATAATATTTATTTTACATTTATTCTCAAAATTAATATTTGTTAGTTGACTATTAATATCTATATGATACTTATTGCTCAAAATTAATATATATTAATTAACGCATCATTAATACTCTATATAATATTTATTTAAGCTCGTCATTCAATTATCAAAAAATTATTAATTATTGTATAATTAATATGTGCATGCATTCATACATACATGCATAAATACATACAATAAATATAAAGATATATATAAATTTATATATACATACATGCATATATTTATACATACATAAATACATACATACATACATACATACAAATATACATATACCATACATACATGCATGCATGCACACATACATACACACACATACATGTTAGGGATTCGAGCATAAAACGCAACAGAAAAAAAAATTCTACTCCCTACCACAGGATCTATGTATAATGAACGGATAATTACGGAGAACAGATGTTTTACCTTAAAGAGCTTTACAATTGTGGTTGTCAAAAGGAGATCCTAACTTTAACCGAACACCACGTATCCTGCTTTGACGATCTACGCCGTAGAGGTATCCACACGAAAGCTGGTACGGAGGAGGCGTGTACTAGCATCAAGAACGGACCTGTTTTCCCCCCTCTCTCTCACCTTTAGCTGCTAGGGTTTTATATTTTTATCTAATAAAAACGTAAGCCTAATTTTAGCATTAAGGATATTTATATAGAGAGGTCAAAAACAGTCATAACCCTAATTGGAGTTAGAGTTTATTAAAATCTGAAATTCTATTTATTTAATAATTAAGTTTAACTCAATTACTAAATAACAACTCCTATTTATAGTCTTACTCAATCAAGAGGTCAATAATATCACTCCTTTAATAAAGGAGGGCTAAATCCCATCTAGATCATTCATATTTCTCATACGATTCATAATGTATCCAATGTCTACTTTTATTATTACCCGGTCAAGGATAACTTTCAATAGTATCATAGTATATTAATTCTCATATAGAAATATAATGATTTCAGGTCAAAGGACCAATACATCATTATCACTGTGAGATTAACTTTGGACACTTTAAACATGTAGTATCTCACAACGGGTCAATCCAGCACCATGTATTTAATACATGTGCATGTGTTTTGACTTTAGTATCACCATACCTATGATCAATGAGATGTGATCATCATCCAACAAACACACTAGTCTTAATGTATTTATTATCATCCCTTAACAATAATACTTGACTAGGGACCTTTAGGAATATCAATACTATTCTCATAATCTCATTTCTAAGTCACATACTTAGAGATATAGATTTACATATCATATTCCAAGGACATTTTTTAATCTAACATCTTATCTCAGAAAATAAAGATATAATAAATTACTAAAGAATAATCCATATAATCATAATTAATAATCCAAATGTTTCATAATATAAACATAAAATTGTTGTCTCTAGGGCACAAACACTAACAATCTCCCACTTGCACTAGAGCCAATCACCCATATATCTAATACCCATGGAACTAGTATGACCTTCGTGCTTTTGTTGCGACAAAGCCTTAGTCAGTGGGTCTACAACATTATCATCAGTATGCACTTTACATATATGTATATCTCCTCTTTCATTAATCTCTCGAAGGAGGTGAAATCTCCTAAGTTTATGCTTTTCCCGGGAATGGGACCTTGGCTTTTTAGCCTACGCGATGGCTCCATTTTTAGCCTCTAGCCATCTCTCGGAGTCTGGACTGTTCATAGCATCTTGGTAGGTAAGAGGCTCATCATTATCTATGAGCATTACATCATCATCTTGAGTCAAGAGAAATCCATATTATCTCTCTTGCTCGTGACGAACCCTACTAGATCTACGAACACCTATGTTTCTGGAGCAGGAACATCTTGATGTAATTTCTGCCCATTTTCCAACTTTGGTTCAAATTTATTTTGTACAACTCAATCTTCATCGAGATATATAGTCTTCCCACTAATTTTCTTTGAAAGTAACTTTCTTTCAAGAAATACAACGGTTCGAGCTATAAACACTTTGATCTCGGTAGGATTATAGAAACTATACCCTTTAGTTTCTTCAGGATATCCCACAAAATAACATTTATCCGATTTTGGTCCCAGCTTATCAGACACCAAGCGTTTCACAAACGCTTCTCATCCCCATACTTTCATAAAAGACATGTTGTGACGTTTCTCAGTCCATATCTCATATAGAGTCTTTTGAACCGAATTAGTTGGAACTCGGTTTAGTGTATATGCAGCCTTTTCTAGAGCATAAACCCAGAAACTTATTGGAAGATCTGCTAGACTCATCATCGATCGCGCCATCTCCAACAAGGTACGATTTCTCCTCTCAAAAACTCCATTCCATTGAGGCATTCTAGGAGGAGTAAGTTGTGATACGATACCACACTCCTTCAAGAAACCTTTAAACTCGAGGCTTAAGTATTCTCCTCCACGATCTGATCGTAGAACTTTTATACTTTCCCCTGTTTGCTTTTCCACTTCAGCCTTGTATTCTTTGAACTTTTCAAAAGAATCGGATTTGTTCTTCAAAATATACACATATCCATATCTACTGAAATCATCAGTAAAAATAATGAAGTAGTAAAAGCCACCTCTTACCATCGTACGCATTGGGCCATATACATCACTATATATAAGTCCTAATCGTTCGGTGGCCCTTTCACCTTGTCCGGTAAAAGGAGCTTTAGCCATTTTGCCAATGAGACAAGATTTGCATTCTTCATATGATTCAAAATCAAACTTATCCAAGTAACCATCTTTATGTAATTTAGAAATGCGAATCTCATTTATGTGACCTAAACGACAATGCCAAAGGTATATTTGATTTCAGTCTTTCATCTTAATACGTTTATTATCATTATTTATGTTATAGACAGGAGTATCTATATCAAGAACATATAACCCATTAAACAAACGTGAAACCCCGTAGGTAACATTATTGAATAAAAAGGAACAACTATTGTTTATGAATCAAAAACAAAAAACCTTTCTTGTCCAAACAAGAAACTGAAATAATATTTCTGCAAATCACAGGCACGTAAAAACAGTTATCTAGTTCTAAAACAAGCTCAGTGGGCAACGATAAACGATAAGTCCCTATAGCTAAAGCAGCAACCTTTGTTCCATTGCCAACTCATAGGTCGACTTCACCCTTCGCCAATGTCCTACTTCCCTACAGTTCCTGCACATTTATACAAATGTGAGAACCACATCCAGTATCTAATACCCAAGATGTAGAAGTAGACAAATTGACTTCTATAATATAAATACCTGAATCGAAGCAGTAACAACAGCCTTCTTCTTTTTTAGATCCTCCAAATAAGCATGACAGTTCCTCTTCCAATGACCTGGTTTCTTGCAATAGTGACAATCACCAACCTTTAGAACACCACCTTTAGGCTTCAAAGCCTTGGTCGGATCAGATTTCGGATTGGCATTCGATTTAGATCCCATCTTCCTCTTGCATTTCCATTTACCCTTTCCTTTGTCCTTCCCCTTATTCACCATCAATATGGGAGCAGGGGATGCCTTCTGAACATTGGTCTCAGCAGTTTTCAACATAGCCAACAATTGGGTGGGATTCTTATCTATCTCATTCATATTGTAATTCATCACAAATTGAGAACAGCTGCTGTTTAAAGATTGCAAAATTAGGTCAATCTGGTGCTCCACGGCAATCGGGGCACCCAACTTGGCAAGTACTCAATATACCCAATCAACCTTAGAACATGCAGTCCAACAGGATCACGTTCTCCCTACTTACATGCATGCAATGATTTAAAAGTATCAAACCTCTCCTGACGAGCCTGTCCTTCAAACATAAATTTAAGGTTCTCAATCATATCATAAGAATCCATATTCTCATTTTATTTCTGAAGTTCAGCACTCATGGTCGCTAATATGAGACATTGAACATCCGTGTCATCATCGATATGTTTCTGATAAACATTATGTTGAGCACAGGATGCTTCTTCAGGGAGAGGTGCAGGGCGAGGGATATCTATGACATAGAGCTTGCGCTCTTATTTGAGGAAAATCCTCAAGTTCCTCTTCTAGTCAAGGAAGTTTGTTCATGTCAGCTTGTCCTTCTCAAGGACTGATCGCACATAGAAGTTGTTTGAAATGATTGTCATTTGATATCTACAATGTTTAAAATGCATAAGATAAATTAGACTACAGATGATTATTAAATTATGTTCAAGTGATTATTCATATATAGTTAAAATATAGATCTCCCACTATTTTATCAAATTAATAGCCCTAACTATTAATTCGGAAAGAGTATCTTCTATATGCTTTCTAGTGAGCCAAGATCCAAATTTTCACAACGTTTTAGTTCAGCTTTGGCTTTACTCCTAAAACATGATTCAATAAGGTAGACAACATTTGTCAATTATATTAACTACATAACTCTTGGATAGTTTAGTGGAACAACATTTATTCTTATTTATCCAATAAATCTCACCAAACTCTATGCCTCTAAGTTCACAATCCTATTGTGGTAATTTAGTTAAGTCAAAACCCAAAGGTCTAAAAAGTATCATATACTTCAACACGTCGTCCCACTATAGATGGGAGTACTATGCTCTAGCGAACCCACTCCTTATCGATCTGGGGGTTAACGCGTCGGACATATTGGAAGGCATCTAATAACTTAATATAAATATTTGGGTTTTGTTAGTATTATAACAATCATGATCCCATCATAAAGAGATTTCCAATTTTTCCTTGAATAAAATACTTCAAATCAATACTCGTCAAAGGTTTGATTTCCCGATAGTGGAGGAGTCACATCCATCTCGCTTAAAACCCACGGTCTTACAAGTTCAATGAACCAGTTGTTAACAAAATCACCCCATATCGGAAAAAAAGAAGATTCGTATTTCATTCCGTGTTTCATAAACACGAGAATCTCATAATTATTTGTAAATTTTAAAATCTTAAGTCGTTACAGATTTTATCTTATTTAGGCAAGGCATGGGTGTCGTATCTAATACATACATTCATGCATGATTAATCTAATTAAAGCATGCATCATTAACTATTCTATATATATATTCATACTTCAATATGTAAAGTGCGGTATGTAAACGTGCTTGGTTATGGCCTTTATCCTATGTGATCCTTTAAAGCTAATGAAAGGATCAAGGTCAATATATGGTGAATAATATATAATAAAATTACAATTACAAGTCTTCATTCTTCTTGTATCGATTGCTGCTTCTCCTTTTGGATCATTTCTTCTTGAAGTACATTACATATAAACAACCTATACTAATGTACTTACATAAGAAAACTCGAGTTACATTCGAGGTAAAATAGTTACAAGAATAATGAAAATGACATACAAGTCGTATTTATAAAACCAAAACCATAAAATTTAATCTAAAGGTCTTAAGGCCATACCAGCACCACGCTCAAGTAAAAAAATAAAGAACTTTGAGAAAATTAATAAAATAAAGCGGGGGTCCAGGGACGGCAGCCCCCGGGCGGGGTCAGGGGCGACAGAATAGATGTTTTACCTTAAAGAGCTTTACAATTATGGTTGTCAAAAGGAGATCCTAGCTTTAACCGAACACCACGTATCCCTCCTTGACGATCTACGCCGTAGAGGTATCCACACGAAAGCTGGTATGGAGGAGGCATGTACTAGCACCAAGAACGGACCTGTTTTCCCCTCTCTCTCTCTCACCTTTAGCTGCTAGGGTTTTATATTTTTATCTAATAAAAGCGTAACCCTAATTTTAGCCTTAAGGATGTTTATATAGAGAGGCCAAAAATAGTTCTAACCCTATTCCAAGTTAGAGTTTATTAAAATCTGAAATTCTATTTATTTAATAATTAAGTTTAACTCAATTACTAAATAACAACTGAATTTCGGATTTAATAATTTACAAATTCGAAATTCATTTATCCCATTAATTATGTCCAACTTAATTAATAATAAATAATTCAAATTTCCCTTTTTAATTCAAATCCGAATTTGAATTAAATATTCCTCCATGCTTTCTTTGTGCGACCCTTTAGGTTATTATTACGTTGGAAATAATTTAAATATCTCATATTTAAATTATAAACAATGAGTGGCATCTAGTAATACATCATTGCTACCCAAGTAAATATAATTAAATCGGTGATCAATTAAACATTTCGTGAATAATGTACAATGTAATATAATCCCTTTAGCCTTATATTATAGATCAAACTCGAGGCATGCATTGTGTCATCCTCTGTTAATGTTTAATCCTTCTTTCCTTGATCAATGAGTAAACTATTAAACAAATCAGTATTTGAGCACGGCCATGCATTTTATAGTCTTACTCAATCAAGAGGCCAATAATATCACTCATTTAATAAAGGAGGGCTAAATCCCATCTTGATCATTCATATTTCTCATACGATTCATAATGTACCCAATGTCTACTTTTATTATTACCCGGTCAAGGATAAATTTCAATAGTATCAAAGTACATTAATTCTCGTACAGAAATATAATGATTTCAGGTCAAAGGACCAATACATCATTATCACTGTGAGATTAACTTATAACACTTTAAACATGTAGTATCTCACAACGGGTCAATCCAGCACTCTGTATTTAACACATGTACCTGTGTTTTGACTTTAGTATCACCATACCTATGATCAATGAGATGTGATCATCATCCAACAAACACACTAGTCTCAATGTATTTATTATCGTCCCTTAACAATAATACTTGATTAGGGACCTTTACGAATATCAATATTATTCTCATAATCTCATTTCTAAGTCACAGACTTAGAGATATAGATTTACATATCATATTCCAAGGACATTTATTAATCTAACATCTTGTTATGGATAAAAACTAAGGTATATAATTGCTTTTATTTATTACTAAGGAACATGAGCTTCGAGGCTCGGTTTGACTGCTCTTGTATTTCGTGACTCAATCTGCCTTAACAAGATGCATACGTACCTTGTTGATTGCCAAGGATCAAGTCAAAAAATGTAGTTCTGATGTGTGGGGTGAGGCCCCTTATATAGATGTTGGGGGTCCTTGAATTGGACTTGGTATAGGAGACTTGGTGAACAAGTCTTAGAATTGGAATGGACTTTGGAGTCCTAGGAAGTAGGAAATTGATTCCTTATCCTTGGAGGCCAATCTACAAGGATTTATATCCTCATCAGGATTCGTCTTAATAGCTATTTTTCTCCCTTATTAACTACTTATAAAATTAACTGATATTCAGGATTTTGGGATTTTTTATTCCGTCAGGCCTGATCTGGTCCATCAGGCCTGATCAATGTCTTAACGTTTTTGGTCTGAATGTCATACATCTTCTTATTGGGCCTTATAGCCCAATTCACGTATAATTAATGCAATATTAATCACGTAATTAGGATTTATTTACTCCCTATCATTTGCGCCCCAACTTTTGGGAAACCGTGTAAGATTTCGCAAAAATTAAGTTCACTCATTCCCTAACAGGGTATCATTTTGTGTAAAGTGTGGAGCGACCTACACATTTACAAAAATTTCCTTTTATCTCTATTATCTTAATTTCCCAGAATTTTCCCTAAATTCTGGAATTTTTCCTCATTTTTCTGAATTTTTCCCTAAATTCTGGATTTTTCCCTAAATTCTGGGATTTTTCCTCATTTTTCTGGATTTTCCCCTAAATTCTGGGATTTTTCCTCATTTTATGGCTTAAAATCGATCAGGGGTCATACCAAATCGATCAGGAATCCTAGTTAAAATCGACCAGGATCCTGATCGAACCTACTGTGATATTGCCACTCTGGTTGATTGAATCTTCGATCAGGATTCCTGATCGATTTCGATCAGGGTCCTGATCGAACTAGCTCAGAAAACATCATTCTAATCGATGGAATCTTTGATCAGGATTTATGCAAAATTGATCAGGATTCCTGATCGATTTCGATCAGGATTCTGATTGAATTAGCTCACAATACAACACTCCAATTGAAGGAATCGTCGATCAGGATTTATGCAAAATCGATCAGGACTCTGATCGAACTAAGTGGTTTTTTTACCCTTTAGATCGAATAAAATATTGATCAGGGCTCTTCCTTCTATCGATCAGGACTCTGATCGAACTAAGTGATTTTTTACCCTTTAGATCAAATAGAATATCGATTAGGGTTCTTCCCTGTATCGATCAGGACTCTGATCGAACCAAGTGGTTTTTTACCCTTTAGATCGAATGAAATATCGATCAGGGCTCTTCCTTCTATCGATCAGGACTTTGATCGAACTAAGTGATTTTTTACCCTTTAGATCGAATAGAATATCGATTAGGGTTCTTCCCTGTATCGATTAGGACTCTGATCGAACTAAGTGGTTTTTTACCCTTTAGATCGAATAAAATATCGATTAGGGTTCTTCCCTGTATCGATCAGGACTCTGATCGAACTTTTTTTTCGAAGTTCTGGTCGATTTTTGACCCTTCATTTTCCATCCGTGCTTCTAGAATATTCCTGACACTTCTCCTTAATGGGCTTTCCTCAAGTTGGGCCTTGCTGCATGGGCCTTAAAACACCTCGTATTCCAAGCTTTTCGCTTATATAAGAGAAGTGAGAAGTGAGAATCCTCACTTCACTTCTCATTTCTCACCTTTTCTCTCAAAAAACTCTCTCAAATTTCTCTCAAGGTTCCTCTCTTAGAAAGGCGATTTCCGGCGACCTCAGCCACCGTAGCTCCTCCACCTTCAAGTTTTTCTGGGTTTCAAGCCTTCATCCGAAGAATATCAATGGCGGATCACGACCTAGCTCGTTTTGGGAAGATGAACACTTCCAAGAGAGATACAACCATTCAAATCCAATCTCCGTATACTTCCTTAATCGATATGATAAACTCTAGAGGCGATGAATATCCCTCTTTATCTGAATTAGATTCATATAACCATAGTAACACCTTTCATGAGTTAGATGGTAGAATCGAGTCCATGAACACCATGTATAGACTTCCACCTCATCTTAGAATTACCCCAGCCGCCCCTGGGGATAGGACATGTAACTGGGAGGGTGACACTTTGTTTATTTATCGAGGAGCCCTGACCGTGGGTCTTAGGTTTCCATTTCATGAATTTATTCCTCGTTTCCTTGCTGATGTAAAAATTAACACTTGTCAACTTCCCCCTAACGCATGGAGGAATATTATCTGTTTTATGGGTTTGTGTCTTAGAAATAAATTTCCCCTTTCCGTAGCTGTCTTTAGAAAAGTTTTCCAATTTTATAATAGTTCCATGGGTCAACCGGGCTGGGTTTTAATTCGTCAACGTCCCAAAATTCCCCATATCTTTGATAGTAACTCTATAGTTGTAAACAACCCTAAATGGAGGGATGAGTTTGTTAGGCTGACCTGGGCTGGGGGCGATTGGGCCACACTCTTCCGTAGGCCCTTTTGTAAAGTGTCAGACGGTAGTCTTGGTAGCATCAGGTTAACTGATGAGGAGGAGGTGGCCTATCAAACCCTCATTTCAGATGACGGAAAAACTGATCCTTGGACTCTTTTAGAGGAGTTCTCGTTGAAGAAAGTCGGTCTCTCTCAGGCCAATGATAAGGGTAAACTTACATCTGCGCTGCTATTTCTTTTTTTCTTTATATTGCAACTTTATTATCTTCTGATGTTTAATATTCTTTCTACTTTTTCTTTCAGCTTGTGAGGCCATTAATAATGTCAACAGGCCCAAGGAGGGGGAATCTCGCCGCCAGAAGAGGGCCAAGTTAAACAGGGATCCCAGGGGCAAGCCCGATGCTCCCACCTTCCTTAGGCCTCAGGTACCTGTTGTGGAGCTGGGGGATGACGTGGATCCTCCACTTAAGGCACACTCCTTCAGGACTAACTGGGGCTTTAGGAGAAGTGACACAGTGGTTGGGTCCACCAAGCATGCTAAGGATTGGTCGTACCATTCCATCACTCCCCATGACTTCACTGCATTACGGGGAGTGACATTGAGACTATCGAGCTTCTGGGTTCTCAGGCCCAAGCTGCGGTAACTAACTACTCTTTCTTTTTAAATTCCCTCTTTCTTGTTTTTAAATGAACTTGTGTTAACTCATGTTTCTTTGTGCAGAGTAACACCTACTTCCAAGCGGCCCTCCATCAGGCTAGGTCTTGGAAGGGTAACTCCGATGAGTTTGAGAAGGAGATGAAGAAATGGGAGGAGAGAGCCAAGGTCCTGGAGAAGAAGCTGGACACAAAGAAGGAGGAGCTAGCTAAGGCTCAATCCGAGCTAGTGAAACTTAGGAGTGATAAAAAAAAACTCATCGATGATTACATGGATTCTGATAAATTTAAGAATCTCATGGAGATTCATGATGAGGGTCTTTATTCCCTATAGTTTACCCAGGGATGGGATGCAGCCGTGAAGGCGGTTTTTGAGAGGCATCCGGGCTTAATCGACCCTAAGGACTTTATAAGTCTTGAGCAGGCTGAGACAGAGGACAACATAGATGCCCTATTCAACTCCCCTCAGCCGGATGATTGCATCTTGGATCCTAGCACTACTTCTCCTCTTGCTTCTCCCGCGAAGAATGCTGAAAAGGATGGTGCTGAAAAGGAGCAGAAGAATGAAGGCTCCCGCATGGATGATTGGTTTTTCTAGTTTGTAATTTTATTCGTAACTTATTGTTGAACTTTATTTGTATCTGGTACTTATTACCCTTCGGGGTTAATTTATGCTGCATACCTTTCTCCTTTAACTTTCCAGCACTTATTATGCTTTTAACGTTAAATGGCCTGAACTACTTAGCCCATTGTGTGACAAGCACTCTTTATGATAGAAGAATTCTTAAAGTCTTCTTCTTTTAATGATCAAAACATGATCTTCATTAAAATCACACAGAGTATTATCACAACTTAAATATCTGAAGGTTTAAATAATTTCAAACTTATTAATATGAAGTCTGGTTTTCCAAAACCTTACATAGCATGGGTTCGACCCTTAACAATAATGACTCGACAATGTAAATCCTACTGGAATATAAAATCCTACGCAAGCAAAGCTTCAAGGTGCTTTTAAACCTACTTGTCATTCTGATAAGTGAGAATCCTACTCAACTGATTTACACATAGTAAACCTTCAGGTTTTGTGCATGCCAAGTTCTCGGGACTTCAAAACCATCCATAGTCTCTAACTTGTAGGTTCCCCTTCCTTGAATGCTCTTAACCTTGTACGGCCCTTCCCAATTCGGGGCAAGCTTTCCTTTCTTCCCAACGCCAGAGGCTTCCACCTTCCTCAAGACTAGGTCTCCTTGCTTGAAGAACCTTTCTTTAACCCTTAGATTGTAGTAGAATGAAGCCTTTTTCTGATATTCCACTATCTTCGCATGTGCTTCATCTCGTACTTCATCAATTAGATCCAAGGCTAATCTTTGCCCTTCCTCATTTTCTTCAGCGTTAAAGGCTTGAATCCTGGGAGCCGAATGTGATATCTCTATAGGAACAACTGCTTCGGCTCCATATGCCAACATGAAGGGAGTGGCTCCAATAGTGACTTTGCAAGTAGTTCTATAAGCCCATAATATTGAGAGTATTTCATCCACCCAGTTATTTCTCGACTTTTCGATCCTCTTCTTTAGTCCATCCAAGATTATTCGATTCGCCACTTCCGCTTGCCCATTGGCTTGTGGGTGAGCCACAGAGGTGAATCGTAACTCAATTTCATTCTCCTCACAATACTTCTTGAATTCCTCATTGTTGAACTGTGTTCCATTGTCAGTGACTAGGATGCGGGGAATTCCATACCGGCACATGATATTTTCCCACAAGAACTGTGCAACCTGCTTAGTTGTGATCTTGGCCAAAGGCTTGGCTTCAATCCACTTAGTAAAATAGTCAATGGCTACAATTAAAAACTTCCTCAGTGTCGTGGCCATGGGGAAGGGCCCAAGTATATCCATTCCCCACATAGCAAAGGGGATGGGTGAGTTGATGAAGGTCAACATCTCAGGGGGTTTTCTAACGACAGGTGCATGCTTCTGACAGCGGTCACACTTCCTCACATACTCTTTGGCATTAGCCATCATTTCTGGCCAATAGAATCCTAAACGAGTTATCTTATGAGCTAAGGCCCTGCCCCCCAAGTGTTGCCTACAGATACCTTCATGTACCTCTTCAAGAGCCAAGCGTGCCTCATCGGGCCGGAGACATCTTAAGTAAGGAACCACGAAAGATCTTTTGTACAGGATTCCATCTATCAAAGTGTATCTTAGTGCTCGAACAGCCAATTTTCGTGCTTCGGTAACATCGTTCGGAAACCAACCGGTTTGAATGTGAGTCTTAATAGGATCTGTCCATGACGTCCCCGGGCCTATAGGAGCTACAAGCTTAACATCAATGCTCCGTGTCTTCAGAACGCGGAATTATACACTTCCTGAACTTTCAGCAAACTTTGATAATGCATCTGCCTTAGCATTTTCCTCCCTCGGAATATGCTCAATATGGCATTCATCGAATTGGGTCATCACAGCCCTTACTAGGCGGACATACTTAGCCATCGTATCATCCCTTGCCTTAAACTCCCCCTTTATCCGGGATATGACCAGCTTCGAGTCTCCACAAACTTTTAAGTTCTTGACTCTAAGTGTTCCTCCTAAGCCAAGACCAGCTATCAGAGCTTCATATTCTGCCTTATTGTTTGTGGTTGGGAAGTCTAACTTCATGGAATACTCAATTAAGAACCCATCAGGGCTTTGTAAAACCAAACCTGCTCCACTTGAATTTTTTTTTGATGCTCCATCAAAATAGAGAACCCAGTATTCTTTCTCCTTACCAACCTTTTCTTTATCATCCTTATCAACTTCCTTATCTTGAGATATGGTATCTTCCTGCCCCCCGACTTCTTGGATGGGTATGGTACATTCCACCACGAAGATAGCCAATGCCTGGGCTTTTATCGCCATTCGTGGTTTATACTTGATGTCGAATTATCCCAACTCTATTGCCCACTTAATCAGCCTCCCACTATCCTTGGGACTATGAATGATATTTCTCAGGGGTTGATTTGTTAGCACCTCAATCTTGTGAGCCTGGAAGTATGGACGCAACTTTCTCGAAGCCATGACCAAGGCTAAAGCAAACTTCTCAATAGTTAAATAATTCAATTCAGCTCCATGCAGAATTTTACTGATATAGTACACGGGTTTCTGGATTTTTAGTTCCTTCTTGACTAATACAGCGCTCAAGGCACTTTCTGAAACTGCCAAGTATAAGTATAAAACTTCATTCGAGGCTGGCTTGGCCAGCAACGGGGCCTGAGCCATATATTTATTTAATTCCTTAAATGCCTTCTGGCTTTCTTCACTCCATACAAAATCCTTAACTTTCTACAAAAGACTTGAAGAACGATAATCACTAATCCCCAGACTTGGAGATGAATCGTCCCAATACAGCAACCCTTCCAGTGAGCTTCTGAATATCTTTGATGGTTTGTGGTGGCTCCATGTCCAGGATTGCTTTTATTTTGTCATGATTGGCCTCGATTCCTCTGTTGGAGACCATCAATCCCAAAAACTTTCCAGACCCTACTCCGAAAGTACACTTCGTAGGATTTAACATCATCTTATGGTATCTCAGGACCTCAAAAGCTTCCCTCAAATGGGTTATATGATCAGTCTTTACTAGACTTTTGATTAACATGTCATCTACATAGACTTCCAGGGTCTTGCCAATAAGATCCTTAAAAATCTTATTTACCAACCTTTGATAGGTAGCTCCTGCATTCTTGAGACCAAATGCCATAACAAGAAAATAATAAACACCAAAGTCAGTATTGAATGATACATTTGGAATGTTGTCCTCGTGCATCTTGATCTGATTGTATCCATTAAATCCATCCATGAAGCTCAGCATTTCATGCCCAGCAGTGGCATCTATCAAAGTGTCAATCCTTGGCAACGGAAAACAGTCCTTAGGGCATGCATCATTCAGATCAGTGAAGTCTACACACATCCTCCATTTTCCATTGGCCTTCTTCACCATTACAGGGTTTGCTAACCATTCCGGAAACTGTATCTCCTCAATAAAACCAGCCTCCAAGAGTTTCTCAACTTCTTGTTTAATAGCTTCTTGCCTTTCCGGAGCAAAGCTTCTTTTCTTTTGCTTCACTATTTTCTGACTTGGATCCACATTCAGCTTGTGAGTGATCAGTTTCGGGTCTATTCCTGGCATATCAGCTGCCGACCATGCGAACAAATAACTATTTTCTTGCAAAAATTTCACCAACTTCCCTCTAAGGGGCTCTTCTAGTGTTGCTCCAATGAAAGTCACATTCTCAGGATCCTCGGGGGGCAGGATCATCAGGATCTCCAAGGGGAAGAAGATTTCTTGGATCAGCCCTTGGGATAATAACCCTTCTCCGTGTTGGACCATCCAGGTCTACGATAGGGGGAGGATTCCTCCCCCTTGGAGGTAGTGGGGGTCTGGTGTTCTGGTGCGCCTCCAAGTCGCGCTTCAGCCTTTGAATCTCAGTTACATGAGCCCTGATCCTTTCCTGCACTACTTGGGAAATCGTCCCTTGGGTGCTCCTAGGGCGTTGACGACTGTCAGCCATCGGCTCTTTTCCAGCACGCCTCCTTCTTGGGGCCACTTCATCATCTGAAGATTCGGAGTCTCTCTCAGTGTAAGGACCAGAAAATTCCTGATCCTCAGGAATTGGAGCCAAACCTTGTATATAGGGGGTGATCGCCCTCGTGCTTCACTCCGCCCAGCATGTTCGCTTCCTCTAACCTCGGGGTAAAGGGGCATCCCAAATGGGGGGTTAGTAGTCACAATAGTTGAAAATTCATACCCAATGGGTCGAGAATTCACAGGTGCATGTAATTGTTGAACTTGGGGATTCGTACCTTGAGTAGCCGAGGGAATCGTCCCTTGTGGTTGTGGTTCAGTTGTCCCTATCTGGGCTTCTCCTTGTGTGGCTGCATAAGTCGAATGGGGAGGTACCTCCACGGTTGACGAAATCACTTGGGTTGTCCCCGTTGGTGTTCTTCCTTCAAGGGCTCTAACTGTTCTCCGTATGCTCGCCATGGTTATTATTGTGCTTTCCCACAGAAGGCGCCAAATGTTATGGATTAAGAACTAAGGTATATAATTGTTGTATTTATTACTAAGGAACGTGAGCTTCGAGGCTCGGTTTGACTGCTCTTGTGTTTCGTGACTCAATCTGCCTTAACAAGATGCCTACGTACCTTGTTGATTACCAATGATCAAGTCAAAAAACGTAGTTCTGATGTGTGGGATGAGGCCCCTTATATAGATGTTGGGGGTCCTTGAATTGGACTTGGTATAGGAGACTTGGTGAACAAGTATTAGAATTAAAATGGACTTTGGAGTTCTAGGAAGTAGGAAGCTGATTCCTTATCCTTGGAGGCCAATCTACAAGGATTTATATCCTCATCAGGACTCATCTTAATAGCTGTTTTTCTCCCTTATTAACTAATTACGAAATTAACTGATATTCAGGGTTTTGGGCTTTCTTTGTTCCGTCAGGCCTGATCTGGTCCATCAGGCCTGATCAATGTGTTAACCTTTTTGGTCTGAATGTCATACATCTTCTTATTGGGCCTTATAGTCCAATTCACATATAATTAATGCAATATTAATCACATGATCAGGATTTATTTACTCCCTATCACATCTTATTGCAGAAAATAAAGATATAATAAATTACTAAAGAATAATCCATATAATCATAATTAATATTCCAAATGTTTCATAATATAAATATAATAGTGTTGTCTCTAGGGTACAAACACTAACAATACATACAAATATACATACTCATATATTCTTATTTATCATCAATTTAACATCATCCTCATGCATACATACATACATACATACATACATGCATACATACATACATACATACTTATATACATACATACAAACATACATACATACAGATACACCCAATTACATACACATATGTACATACATAGATACATACTTATATATTCTTATTTTTCATCAATTTAACATCGTTCTCCAACACAGTGAAATGAATAAATATTATATTATATGAAATAATAAATAAAATAAAATATTCATACATATTTGTACGATTTATAATTCACTATTAATAATTATATGACATATATAATATACTCTCACCGTCCCATAGGTTGTTAACATCGTTAGGGGGTTTGTTTAGCAAATTAATTCATATAACAATTATACCCCTGAATTAATATATATATATATATATATAATATTTAATTCATCTCGTCATTCATTTATTAAAAAATTATCAATATAATTAATATGTGCATGCATGCATGCATATATACATACATACATACATACATATACACATACATACATACATACATACATACATACATACATACATACAATAAATAGATACAAATATTTAAATTAATATATGGATATACAAACACACATACTTGTATATATTCTTATTTGTCATCAATCTAACCTCGTTATGAAATATCGAAATATTATATTAAATTTAATAAAATAAAAAATAGAATAAACTATTTATACATATATGCACGATTTATACTTCACTATTAATTATTTTATGACATATATCATATACTATCACCGTCTCATAGGTTATTAACATCGTTGTTAGACACAGAGATTAAAAAAATAAATTATGTTGAAGAAAAATTAAAAAGAGCAGGGGGTAAATTTTGGATGTTAACAATCTGTTGGAACATCATATGTCATTCAGTGAGTAAAATTATAATACTGACGTCAATTGTCTGTATAGCATAACTCATCAATCACATTTGTAACACATAAACACATTACATAATTCAAAAATTAAATTAATAATTATTTTATATTCAGAGTGATTGATATACATAAGGAGACCCATAATCGCTTTTATTTATTTTACTTTCGAAACATTAACATATTATAAATATCATTTAATTATGAAGTGACAAAAAATGTATATTAACATAATTTATTATTTCATGCAAATTCATCTTACAAACATATCTCAATCACTTGTGATCATATGCATAAATAAATAAATTATTAATTCATTAGTAAACAACATAAATATATCATAAAAAATTACAGTGAAAATATTTTCAATTAGCACAATTTATAGTATCCCTGTGCATTGCACGGGAAATAGAGGTAGTTTTGATAATAATTGAACACGTATTTGAAAGATGTATACATGAATAAGGTCAAAAAGTAAATACACATCATCATAATGCGTGTTATTTTAAAAAAATAGAAAATTTTAAAAATTGAAATACTGAAATACGCATCATTCTCGTACGTATTCGTGAGTTATTTAGACGAAAATTACCGTACTAAGGCATTTTGAGCTTGCAGGGCGAAAAGGTGATATCTTGAATTTTCAACTGTTAAACTATTCAAAAAATATACTCTTTCAAACTCTTATAGTCATAACGTTTGTTTTCTCTATCAACATTTCAAATATAGTTTTTTCTTAAAAAAAATAACGAAATAAGGTCTTCTGCATATTTATAGTATGTAAGATACTAAGGCTGTATTTGGTTAAGGGGTTGGGAAGGGATGGGTTGGGCTGGGCTGGGTTGGAGCGGATAAAACCTCGTTTGGGAGAAAAAATTAATGCAGGGGTTGGGTTTGCAAGGGTAGATGAGGGTTGTTTTCTAGTGTAAAAATTAAGGATTTCCAACACCCCAAACCAGGGTGTTGATTGTGCCAGCATAATTTGTTTTTGGCAGTTCAATCTTATTACTTTCTCTCCACTCTCTCTCTCCTCTCTCTCTTCTCTTTCTCTCTCTCCTCTCTCTCACGCGCCCTCTCCTCATTCCTCTTTTCTCTCTCCTCTCTCTCTTCTCGTTCTCTCTCTCCTCCCTCTCCCTCTCTCTCTTTCTCTCTCTCTTCTCTCACGCGCCCTCTCCTCATTCCTCTTTTCTCTCTTCTCTTTCTCTCTCTCTCTCTCTTCTTTCTCTCTCTCCTCTCTCTCTCTTCTCGTTCTCTCTTTCCTCCATCTCCCTCTCTCACGCGCCCTCCCCTCCTTCCTCTTTCTCTCTCCCAACTTTAAGATCACGGGTGCATATAAATTCAATTCTTTTCCTGTATATTTTGAATTGATATTTAATTTGATTTTGTAATTATATAAAATTATGGATTTGTTTGACCAATAAATTTTACAAGCTTTTTTTATCAAAATTTTTAATTTGAATCAACTTAACAGAATAATAGAAATTTATTAAATATAGTAGTAATTTTAATTTTTCATGAATTTAAATTTTGAAATTTACTTATATAATTTATCATTTCATTTATAATCTTAATCGAAAATTGAAATATTTCAATTGTAAATATTTGTTAATTTTTATCAAATATTAAATAAAAATCTTAATTTTTTTTAAAAATATTAAAACTTTGGATGCAAGTCTAATTTTATTTTGATTTATCTAAAAAATATATTATTCAACCTCCCCTCGTAACCCTCCATCCAAATGAGTCGAGGGTTAACTCTTTATTCATCAACCCTCCTATCCAAATAAGGTAGGGTTGAAACTATCGTAACCTAATTCAACCCAACCTATCCCATTATAACCTAACCTAACCCCTCGCTCCTCAACCCCTTATCCAAACAAAGTCTAAGAGGGAGACCGGGTGAGGTATACGGATCGTTTCCTGATAAGATTAATTTTGGATCAAATTCACTTTTAAATTAAAATAAATTTAAAGATTATTCTAATAATATCGTATGTGTTCGGTTCAGATTTAATTTGTAATAACATCGGATAAAAATTAAATTAAATTTGGTTAGAATTAGATTTCGATATTTTCGGATCATAACATACAATTTTTCAATTTGTGAAGCTTAATAAAATATTTTTGTTGTTAAATGTAGTACTTTTAATATAATATAATGTACTTTTAAAAAAAAATGTTATGATTAAATAACTATGTTATTTAAAAAAAAATTATTTTAAGTATTAAATTAACTTATTTCAGATCACATTCGGTTTGGATAATATATTATTCGATTTTGATTGGTTCCAAGTTATAATCATATCTAATATTTCAAATCATTTTCGATTAATTTTTCGATTTTGAAAATTTTGGATTGGTTTAAATTAATTTTTGAATAATTATCAGATTATGTAATTGAATCTCGAATTAAATTTTAATTTTATAATTTTGGTTCGGTTTTTCAGATTAAGACCCAATTTGCCAAGTCGGCTGTGAGGTAGCTCTTTTACAAAATAACGGACGCGAAAAGCGGATATATACCAAAGAGTATAGAATTACTTTGGACTTGATTGAATATTTAGTAATTTGCCTGGAACCTGGCCCAGCTTATTGCTGATCCAATCTTATTTTCCAAATCCAGTTCAATACAAGCCCATAAAACGGGAGAATCTTCCGGATCCAGTTCAATACAAGCCCACAAAACGGGAGAATGGACAAATGACAAAACTGTTGCTTTTATTTTGCAACTTAAATATAAACTGTGAATATGGAAAATTATTTTATAGAAAAATTAATGTCAAAGAAAAAAACATAAAAACATAAACGTCGAAAGTAACTTACTAAGAAAATTGTAAAATACGAAATTATGCGTGCATATTTTGGTTTAAAATAAGGTTTTTAAAACTCGGAAATCGGATTTACTCGGTACTGTCTTCAAAATTTGAGTAATCGACCGATTTTCCGGATAGTCATTTTCCTGGATACTCACTTAAATCTGAAGCGATTTATTTCCGATTTCCCAATATTCGTCCGAATTGGTCGATTTTTAGTACACTATTATTAACTTTAAACTTTATGTAAGAGTTATTCAACTAATCTAATATTTGTCGAAACAAGTGAAAATGTAACTTAAATGTTTGAATAATTTTTTGACACATAACAAAATTAGGAATTCTACATAGCAATTCTATAATCCTTAACTTATAAAAAATTTATCCCTATCTATATAACTAGAATCTTTAAAAAAAATGGATGCTGATAGCTTATTGAAAGGTTCAATTTTCTACATTTTGCATATATCATCATGTATTCCAGTTTCAAACGGCGGGACACTGAACACAAAATCTTGTTATGCTATATACTCCAATCGTCTCATTTCCTATTTTGACTTCTGACACTATTCATAATAAGTAATAAACTATTAATTTACGTCTAATATATAACATCAAATATAGTTATGGGTGATCTTATTGAATTCGTTTCTATTGGTATTTTAATATAATAAAATTTTTATATTTAATACTAATACGAAATTAAAAATATTAAAAATGAAAAATGTATATTGATAAACGTGTCAAAAAAAAATAATTTTTAAAAACGGAGGGAGTATAATTTGTGTGCACAGATGAGGAGCATGTGGGCTGGTCCGTTGAGATGGGCAAACCCCAAAACCAAAAACGTAAGCAAACAACATATGAAGTTTGCAAGTTTCTCTCAAAGTGTGTGTTTCTGAAAGCAGGACTAAATGAAAATGAACACGTCTCCTGTACAGGACTCCTGTCTGTTTTTATTTAGCTTTTGGTACAGTATCTTCCTTGTACGATTAAACTTTATTTATGCCACTTTTTTCAATTCTAGAAACCTTGACAAATGAAGCTAAATCTTGATAAATAAATATTTCGGAAATTGAAAAATTTTATTTATTTTATGAAATTATTTGTTTATTTAGATTAAATATACATTAAATTTATTTAGCCAAAAAAATATATATTATATCTATTATATTGTTGGGACTAGAAAAATTTATTGTTTCACGAGTTTATTCCTTTACCGAATATTTATTTATTTAGGTTCTAGTGTGTTATTCAATTCTTATCGTAAATTTTACTTCTCCTAATATATATATGGGGGAATGATCAAATACAAACTAAAATTAAAATAGAAACTAGGAACCAATCTTAGCACACTTATCTCTTACTCCTAAGTATTTAAAATAGTGGAAAATAAGTGAAAGTTAAGTAAAATAATTACATTTTTATTTCTAACTGTACACCCGAGTTTTTAAAAGAAACGAAAAGAAATGATGAAAATTTGACATACTTTCATTCCAAAATTTTCATCTCATTTTTGAAATTAAAATATTTTATATATTTGTTACTTATTTCCCTAATAAAAATTTGGAAGAAAGACCTTACTTTCGTTTAATAGAATGGAACTTTACGTAGAATTTGAAGTTAATAATAACGCAGGAAGAAAAATATAGAAAAGGCAAGGTCGCTCTCGGATCTGCATTGAACGGCAGTATAGAATACGGTGATATATTACGTGTGGTAGCATAAGTTTATTAAATTAGTAAGGTAGCGTGAGTGAGTGAGTATCACAATAGAGCAAATCATAGGCCAATGCTAAAAATAGATAAGCAAAAACAGGTTAGGACGGCGCTTACGGGCTACAGCTTACGTGAATCCAGTGCTATATTATTAGCAACCAGTTCCTCAAGGCCCGTTACTGTCACAGTACTTGTCAATCAATATGCCTAGAACTAGAAGATAGAGGCGTTTAGGTTAATTAAGTAATTGGTGTTGCGTTTAAACATGGTGTTTCTAATTAATTAACTACTACTACTACTAATTTGTATACATAACTAGATTACCTTCGGCTGAAGCAAGGTACTACTGGCTTTTCTTTTTAATTTTATTCTCAGAGAAAAGGAACAACTGCTGCTAATACCTTTATTTAAGTCTTTACGGTCGGGTTGACATTATGTAATGATGCGTACATCTCTGTATGTATTGTTGTATTTCCAACGCCCCGAATCACATCCCCCTACAAAGATAAAGACGCCTTGTTCCTATTGTATACACTAATATTTTATAATTATACCCCCTTATTATTTTAATTACTATAAGCTTCTATGCTTGTCTTTCGTATTATCTTCATATTTGCATAAGCTGTCTTTTCTCACGAATAAAGAATAATATTGTGGTCAACTTTGAACCCCATGCTTACTTTTGGTTTGCCTTTCGAATTCTACATATCTTTTTCTTTACTCAAGTGCTCGGACTTGTAACATGTATATGTCTATATTTATAGAAAGGATCTCATACGACGCATACCATCGTTACAATCATGCTTTACTGTGCTTATTAATCACCGCAAGCCAAGAATCTGGACAATGCACGGATTTTTAATATTATATAAAAATTTTAAATTTAATTTGAAGTGTAAATTTTAAATTTTGAAATTTTTTTATTAGAAATTTTTGATAATTATTTTAAATATGCATGTGTATAATTTAGTTAAATTGTCTGCAAGGGTTGCTTTAAAAAGGGAATAACTATCCTTTTGGTCACATATTCGAATCTTACGGGAGGAGAATTTATGATTATGACTCATGAGTTAGAGTTTGTCGCTTAAATGCGGTTTACCTTGATTCACGTGGTTTTCAAGCTATTGTGTGAGCCCGTAGGTTTACCCAGTGTGCACCCGAAGGGTAGCGGTTGCGGGTTACATACGATAATTTTTTTTTAGTGAAAATGTAGTTTTAAAAAAATATCACTGGTCGAAAGATTTAGTTTTGTTAACATTCATAGGCGTGTTTACAAAAGATAATTATGTTTTAATTAAAAGATAAATTTTAGTTCACATCAATAGTAAACGAATTATCTTTACTTTGATATATAGAACAAATCTAATTAATTATATTCAAATTTATTTTGGGTTAATTTGTTTAAACCCAAATCAATTAATGATAAAAATATTATGTATCAATGATAAACCCGAATAAAAGTACATATTATTTTATGTTAGCTGGTATAATTATTTTATTATTTTAATTTTAATTTATCATGAATCAATTGTATAATTTTTCTAAGACCGGATGAATGACATATACCCCCTCTATCCCAAAAAACGTTTTCCGTTTTGACTTTTTACACTATTCACGGTAATCGACTGACTATTAATTTACGTCTAATCTATAAGATCAAATATAGCCATGAGTGATCTTGTTGGATTCGTATTTATGAGTACTTTAATTCAATGAAGTTTTTATATTTAATACTAATACGAAATTAAAGATATTAACAATCAAATCAAAAGTGTGCATTGGCAAACGTGTACACCACAAATTAGAAAAGTATTTAGGGACGGATCGTGTATTGATTTATTTTAGTCTGACGCGCTTATACTGACTAAGGAATCATCTCTATTTTCATTTTATTACAATAGTTTTGGATATTATAGAAATTGAAAAAAATATGTAATTATATTAACCCAAACATTTCACACAGAGATCTGCAATCAAACTTTTAATATTTCGGCTATAAAGGTCGGATCAAAGTTATCCCACAATCCTAAACCTAAATTATACCTAACAACAAATTAGGTATACTTTAATTTTATTTTCATACAGATCAATAATATAAGAATTACCTTTAGTTTGAATTTAATTTTAGTTTTAGCGTAGATCAATTATATACATTATTTTGTTTTAGCCTTAAACCCGTTATATCAACCATCTAGTTACATTTAGTTTTCTTTTTAATTTTATTTTAGCTCTGGTTATATATTATTTTGTTTTAAGCCGAATAGATAACATATTTTATTTTATTTTGATGACATTATATCGACCAACGCATTATGTTATAGCCCGGTTTGATAAAATATTTTTTAGCTTGATAGGTAATATTTATTGTATTGTTTTATCCTAAGGTAGCAAATCTTGGTTTTAGTCTTAGGCCCGTTATGTCAACCTAATCCAGCTAATTATATTTAATTTTTTGTTTAATTTCATCTTAGCCCGAAATGAATATTATAATTATTTAGATCGAATTGATAATATGTATAATTTTATTTTAGTCTAATGACATTATATCTTCCAAAATAATTCTTTCAATTTATTTTGTTTTAGCTCGTTTATTTTTTGTTTTAGCCTGATGGCATTATATCGACCAAACGAATTTATTTTCAAATTTTTATCAGTCTTTATTATTTTATTTTAATCTGAGACTGCAAATTCAACTAATTGTGCGTAATTTATTTTTATTTTTATCTAGAAGTGGATCAATAATATAATTTTATTTCATATTATATATTATTTTGTTTAAATCAAAACCATTAAACATATTACAATTTTATTTGTATTTATATAATTATACTATGAATATTAATCTATTTATGTGAGTATTTTATTTTAAATATTACTATAATTACGGAGACCAGACCGACTACCAACCAAAATTTTATTGTTTCGTCCTTAATATAAAAGTATAGATAGATAGTATAGAAGATAGATAGATTTATAGATGGATAATCAGCATATATTTAAAAGATTTGTCCATAATATTTTTAGAGAAAGATTTGTTTTATTTAGAGAAAATAGAAAAGACAACATGTTTTTTAAGGTGTAGATTAAAAAAATTGTCTAAAATATTTGTAGAGAAAGAGTTGTTTTAGTTGGTGAATATAAAGAAGGCAATGTATTTTACTTATAAAGGTAATTGGTTAGATATTAATTAAGTAAGGGCAGTTGAGTAAAATATTATTTTTTTAAGAAAGGGCAATTATGTAATTGCAGGTGAAGGAATTTACGGACGAGCGGAAGCATGATATAACAATTATTCCGTAAAACCATGTATCGCACATATAGAAAAAAAATATAAAATCAAGGGAGCGGAGGAACCGTAATCATACCTTGAAAATCGAAGCTTTATAACAATGGATGCTAGCAGTTGCTCCTCAGAGTGTGAAGCACTCTACCGGTATCCACCAAGAATAATATTTCGATGAAACTTTTATAAAGATGAAACTTTATAAAAGTGGTGCCCTTTTCTTTTTGAGAGAGAGAGAGAGAGATGAAGAAGAAGGAGAGGGTGGCAACTAAGTTTTCACAAAAACACAAGTGCATACCAAAACCCTTCTCATCTCATTCTTTATATAGGGCTCACTAGGTTTTCATATAATTAATATATCAATATATATTATTATATAAATCTCACATTTTATCTTATCAAAATATTTAAATAATAATTAAAACTATTTTAATCATTATTATTTTTCTAAACTCTTTAGAAAACAACTTGCTCTCTCAAAATACCTTCATCAATAAATTAATCTTTTTATGGTGTGACCCTGTAGTTTCAATATTAAGCCGGTAGTAGAAATAAATAATAAACCTTTTATTTATTATTTATATGAATTCTAAAATTCATTAAATATAATTAACTGATTAATTATATTTATTACAACATCGTGAGTGATGCTTCTCAATATATCGCGACTATCCGGATAATATGAATTCACTGCTTAGAATACTAAGAACCTGTCAGTGACTAGTTACCGTACAATGAATTCCTTCTACCCTTACAACATCCTGATTAAATACAAGGCATGGATTTCGTGTCAGGCCTATCAAATTTAATCATATTATTTCTTATTCATAATGCAAAGTTCATATTAATGCAAATTAGAAACTCATTTCTAATTTCATACACTCTGGCCAGAGATTCCAGAACTCGCATACTAAGAATAACATAGGATATTCTCTTCATATACTGGAAGGGGTAGATCCTTTATTGACGTTAACTATCTCCATACACAAATCCCTATGCCCAGAATAGACCTAATGGATGTCCTTGAGACTAAGGACTAAACCAAAGCACGGTTCATTATATACAAGATAACTTTAACGATCTCAAGTTTAAGGACACTTATACAACTATCACTCAGTGAATAACTATTGACACATGAGTAATCATCTTAGTTTTCCAACTTATCGAGTCATGTTCAGTGAACTGATTCCCTAATAAGCACCTATATACTAGCTACAGTGTCACCACACAAATGCCTATGAGAACAAACATCCTCCTGAAGGGAGCAAGTATAGTATGTAACAATCTTTGCGGATTCACTAACTTCCGATTAGTTATCCTATGATCAGGAACTGCTTAAGTCTAAAGTTATCATCTTCAAGATCTCACTATTACAATCTCATTATAATTCTAGAAGCTTTATTCTAAACTATGGAACATCTTATTCAAAACACTTTAAATAGATAAAGCCCATAAAAAAACCAAAATAAGTCTTTTATTAATATTAATGAAATCAAATAAGAATAGAAGAAAGTTCTTCATAACTCATCATACATGATTGGATTTAGGACAAACACTTTCAATCTCCCACTTGAACTAAAGCCAATCACCCTGATATCTAATACCCATCTTCTCTTTATGACGATCAAAGTGAATCTGAGATAATGACTTTGTGAGTGGGTCTGCTACATTGTTATGTGTGTCAACTCTCTCAATCTTGACATCTCCTCTTTAAATGATTTCCCTAATCAAATGAAAGCGTCGGAAAATATGCTTGGAATTTTTATGAGACCTAGGTTCCTTGGTTTGTGTTATTGTTGCGTTGTTATCACTTGCAGCTAGGAACAACTCCCAACTCAGAATCAAATTTTCTCATTCAAACGGCTTCTTTTGCAGCCTCACTTGCAGCTATATACTCTGCTTCCGCTGTGGAGTCAACTGTTGTGGACTGTTTAGAACTCTTCCAACTAATCGCACCACCATTCAGAGTAAACACGTACCCTGACATGGATTTGCTATCATCACTTTCTGGATTGAAAACTAGGGTCAGTTTAACCCTCTATTTTCAACTCAGATCCATCAAAAACAAGAAAATATCCTTAGTCCTTCGCAAGTATTTAAGGATGTTCTTCACTGCTTTCCAGTGGTATTCTCCTGGATCAGACTGCTATCTTCTTGTCACACTAATTGAGTAAGCAACATCAGGCCTAGTACATAACATCACATACATCATAGATCCTATTGCTGAAGCATAAGGAATCTTGCTCATACACTCTCTTTCCTCAGGTGTCTTAGGAGACATCCTTTTGGAAAGGGATACTCCATGGCTCATCGGTATGAGACCTCTCTTGGAATTTTCCATGCTAAACCTTTTAAGCACTTTATCGATGTATGTACCCTGGGTAAGACCTATCATTCTTCTAGATCTATCTCTATAGATCTTCATACCGAGAATGTAGGATGCTTCACCCAAGTCCTTCATAGTAAAGTTCTTCGATAGCCACACTTTGACTGATTGTAGCATCGGTATATCATTTCCTATAAGAAGTATATCATGCACATATAGTACAAGAAATGTTACCGCGATCCCACTAACCTTCTTGTAGACACATGATTCATCTACGTTTTTGATAAAACCAAACTCTTTGATTGTCTCATCAAAACGGATGTTCCATCTACGAGAATCTTGCTTTAATCCATATATGGTTCGTAGCAGCTTACACACTAGGTGTTCATTCCCTTTGGAAACAAAACCCTATGGCTGTGTCATATACACTTCCTCTTCAAGTTTCCCATTGAGAAAGGCCGTTTTGACATCTGTTTTCTAGATCTCATAGTCGTAGTAAGAAGCAATCGCACGCAAAATCCGAATTGATTTCAACAGGGCTACAGGAAAAAAATTTCATCAAAGTCAATCTCTTGCCTTTGTCTGAATCCTTTTGCCACGAGCCTGGCCTTATAGGTCTCCACCTGGCCATCTGCTCCAATCTTTCTTTTGTATACCCATTTGCACCCAATAGGCTTTACATCCTAGGGTGCTTCAGCCAAAGTCCATACTTGGTTGGCAAACATAGATTCCATTATTTTGTATTTCATGGCACTATGCCATTTTTTTGAGTCAATATTACTCATAGCCTCATTATAGGTCATAGGGTCGTCATCATCAATGAATAACAACTCATTGTCATTCTCAATGACAAGGCCATAATACCTCTCAGGTTGGTGAGACACTCTCCCTGACCTACGAATGGGCTATTCCACAGAAGGTTGTTCAGTCTGAACATGTGTTTCCTCTTGAAACGTAGTAGTTTATGCTTCTTGAACTTCATTAAGTTCTATTTTGCTCCCACTGTTTCCTTCAAGGATAAGCAGTTTTTCCAAAAAGGTAGCATGTCTGGAGACAAATACCCTATGATCAGTGTAAAAGTAATACATTAAAGTCTCTGTAGGATATCCCACAAAGCTACATTTTATGGATCGAGATTCCAGCTTATCAGGGTCAACTTTCTTGACATAAGCTGGACATCCCCAAATCTTAACGTGTTTAAGACTCGGTTTCCTTTCTTTCCATATCTCATATGGAGTTTGAGGAACAGATTTGGAAGGCACCTTATTCAGTAAATATGATGAGGTTTCCAATGCATAACCCCAAAGGAATACTGGAAGATCTGCATAGCTCATCATGGACCGAACCATGTCTAACAAAGTTCGATTTCTCCTTTCAGATACCCCATTCAACTGTAGAGTATATGGAGGAGTCCACTAAGAGACTATACCATTTTTTTGAGATAATCTAGAACCTCTTCATTCAAGTATTCACCACCTCGATCTGATCGAAGGGTTTTAATACTATGTTTGGTTTGTTTCTCCACTTCATTCTTATATTCTTTGAACTTTTCAAAGGCTTCGGACTTGTGTTTCATCAAATACACATATCTGAATCTAGATCGATCATCTATAAAAGTAATGAAGTATGAAAATCCACCCATGGCTTGCGTAGACATTGGTCCACATACATCTGTGTGTACCAATCCTAGCAAATCTGCAGCCCTCTCTTCATGTCCACTAAATGGAGATTTGGTCATTTTACCCAATAGACAAGACTCGCATGTAGGATATGATTCAAAATCAAAGGGGTCAAGTAACCCTTCCTTATGTAATGTCTGCAGTCTATTTTTACTAATATGACCAAGTCTGCAGTGCCATAAATAGGTAAGATTTTCATCATCCCTTTTCCTTTTATTAGTATGTTAAATTTGTAGTAAATTATGCTCTACGTCACATACATACAGACCATTATTTAAAATACCACTACCATAAAGAACGTTATCTCTAAGAATTGAACATTTATTATTTTGAATAACAAACGAAAATCCAACCAAGTCTAACATGGGAATAGAAATAATATTCCTCACAATCGAGGGAACAAAATAACATTTTTTTAAAACAATTGTCTTGCCCGTAAGCATATGTAAATCAAATGATCCTACAGCTTCAGCAACAACTCTTGCTCCATTTCCTATCCGTAGAATCACCTCCTCTTTCTCGAGAGTCCTACTTCTCCTTAGTCCCTGCAACGAATTGCAAATGTGAGAACCACAGGCGGTATCTAATACCCAAGTAGAAATTTGACTTAGTGACATATTCACTTCAATCATGAATATACCTGAATCAGAAACGGCAGTCTCACTACCCTTCTTCTTCTTCTTCAATTCTGCAAGGTAAACCTTGCAGTTCCTCTTCCAGTGCCCCACCTTGTTCCAGTGAAAGCAAACAGCTTTTCTCTTGGGGTCTTTAGCTTTTGGTGGAATCGGCTTTTTCTCACCTACTTTCTTCTTCTTCTTGGGAGGGTTCTTCTTCCTTTTCTTAGGATTAAAACCTTCACCAATTAGAACAGAACTCTTCTTAGAGGGAAAATTCGATTCTGCGGTCTTCAACATGTTGTGGAGTTCAGCCAGGCTGACGTCCAGCTTATTCATGTGAAAGTTCACAACAAACTGCGAAAACGAACCCGGAAGTGATTGCAAGACCAAGTCTTGAGTCAGCTCCCCATCCATGGCAAAACCAAGTTGTCCAAGACGTTCAATCAAATTGATCATCTTAAGTACATGGTCATTCACAGATGATCACTTAGACAACCTACAGCCGAACAGCTCCTTCGATATCTCATATCGAACTGTCCTTCCTGCCACATAATACAACTCTTGTAGATGCGTTAGGACAGTGTGAGCATCCATATGCTCATGCTGCTTCTGTAGCTCAATGTTCATGAAAGCTAGCATGATACATTGAGCAACATTTGTATCATCTATCCAATTACGATACACAACATGTTCATCATTATATGCATCGTCAGCAGGTTCAGCAGACTTAGGTCAGTCAAGCACATATTCCAGCTTCTCAACCCTGAGAACAATTCTCATGTTTCGAAGCTAGTCAGCAAAATTAGGACCAGTCGATTTATGAGCATCTAGTATGCTCCGGAGTGATAGTGCAGAAGACATAACGTAAATAGTAAATCTGTAAATGATAAACACATAACAACACTTAGCAAATATTCAATTACATTTCAAAACACTATATGAATCGGGTCTTTATTCATAAGTGTCTCCCACTAGTTTATCTAATTTATACAACCCCCTAAGTGAAAAATTAAGAATTCATAATGCTAGTGGGAATAGGAATCCTATCTTCCATCACACAACCTCGGCTGTAGCACGAAACACCATGTGATGTTCAATAGGCGGACAACTCTTATCAATTACATCTTATGTTATTCCCTAATAAAAATTTAGCCTCTTGAATAATTTGAGTAACAGTTGTAGCACGATAAACTCAATATTCTAAGTCAAGTCTAACTCAACATTTCATACAATTGAATCAGTCTCTAACGGCTCACGGCTGTAGCATGTAACGACCATTAGATTCTAATACATTGTACACATCTCTATGCAAATAGAGAAGTATTTCTTATTTCAAAATCAAAGCCCTCGACTGTAGCACGGAACGATAACGATTCAAAAATGAGAACTACTTTCTACCATGTTGGAAGGCTATGACCGATATAAGCCCGTTGTGTCATTGGCCAATTAGTACTTGATATTATTTAATTTTAGAGGGATTATATTATGTTACAATCATAATCATATTATAAAGAGATTCTTCCTTTTAAATTAAATATTTCAAATCAATAGTCGATAATTGGATGATTCCCAGATCGGGGGGAGCATTGTCAAGAGGCGTCACTTAATACCCCTTTCTTACAGATCGAAATCCGCTTTTGACATAATCATCCTTTCTCTCAAAATTGAAAATTCATATTTAATTACGTGTTTCACAAACACAAAAATATCATGATTGTATTCATAATATTATTGTTAAGGCAAAAAATGACTCATATTCTAGATTTTCTAGAGTACGCCTTTTTTTATTTAAGTTCACCTAAATCTATCATCGCATGGTAAACATAGGCATATATCTCATATATAAAAATAAATAAATAAACAAGTAAGCATGCAAGTAATATCATGTCACACATTGATATATATTGATGTATTAATTTATTATAGTATTTAAAAGCAATTAAAACAAGCTTTAAAACACTTTCGGGAATATAAACAATTCAAATCTATTATATAAATCCAAAAAAAAACTGATGAATTCATTTATTGTAGTATTAATAATAACTATTATTATTATCATTATCGGCCCTTTTTGTAACTGTTATTGCATAAATGTCTCAAAAAAATTGACGAATTCATTTACTGTAGCAACAATTACAAGGTCAGCCAATGGATAAAAGCAAATATTAAATTCATATTTATTCACATGCATAATTATTTATGAATTTTAATTAAAAAAATAAAAAAAAATCATAACAAATAATCTACATATCACAAAATTATGAATAACAATACCTAGATGATCTACAACACTTGTATAACCTAGATCAATGGTCAAAATCCAATGCAAAAA